>NC_089839.1:170143722-170467889 GCF_035609145.1 Eleutherodactylus coqui
TCCTACCTACCCCCAGAATTGCGGGCAACATCGGTTTCATCTGCCAGTGCACCGACTGCTTTGCGATGTGCCCACACGGTGGAACTCTACGCTCCACATGTTGTCCCGGCTGTATGAGCAGCGTAGAGCTATAGTGGAATACCAACTCCAACATGGGCGTCGTAGTGGGCCTGGATGACAGATTTCTGCCAGGTCCTCGGAAACTTTGAGGAGTCTACCCTGATGGTGAGTGGCAATGCTGCAATCATTAGCGTCACCATTCCCCTGCTTTGCCTGTTGAGAAGTTCCCTGCAAAGCATAAAGGCTGACGCTTTGCGGTCGAAAACGGAGGCGGGGGAAGACAGTATGTCGCTGGATAGTCAGAGCACCCTCATGTCGATATCTCAGCGCGTTGAGGAGGAGGAGGGGGAGGAGCCTGAGGAGGAAGAGACAGCTGGGCCCACTGCAGAGGGTACCCATGCTGCTTGCCTCTCATCCATTCAGCGGGTATGCCCTGAGGAGGAGGAGGATCCTCAAAGTGATCTTCCTAGTGAGGACAGCCATATGTTGCGTACAGGTACCCTGGCACACATGGCTGACTTCATGTTAGGCTGCCTTTCTCGTGACCCTCACGTTAGACGCATTCTGGCCACTACGGATTACTGGGTATACACACTGCTCGACCCACGGTATAAGGAGAACCTTTCCACTCTCATTCCCGAAGAGGAAAGGGGTTTGAGAGTGATGCAATACCACAAGGCCCTGGTGGACAAACTGATGGTAAACTTCCCATCCGACAGCGCTAGCGGCAGAAGGCGCTGTTCCGAGGGCCAAGTAGAAGGGTAGGCGCGTAGATCAGGCAGCATGTTCAGCACAGGCAGGGGAACACTCTCCAAGGCCTTTGCCAGCTTTATGGCTCCCCAGCAAGACTGTGTCACACCTCCCCAGTCAAGGCTGAGTCGGAGGGAGCACTGTAAAAAGATAGTGAGGGAGTACGTAGCTGAACGTACCACCGTCCTCCGTGACGCCTCTGCTTCCTACGACTACTGGGTGTCAAAGTTGGACACGTGGCATGAACTCGCGCTGTATGCCCTGGAGGTGCTGGCTTGCCCTGCGACTAGCGTCTTGTCAGAGAGGGTGTTTAGTGCAGCTGGGGGAATAATCACGGACAAGCGTACCCGCCTGTCAACTGACAGTGCTGACAGGCTTACACTCATAAAGATGAACAAAGCCTGGATTTCCCCAGACTTCTCTTCTCCACCAGCAGACAGCAGCGGTACCTAAAGACCTTTGTCAATCTGTGTATGATATTCGTCCTCCTCCTCCTGCTCCTCCTCCTGAAACCTCACGTAATCACCCCGAACAGGCAATTTTTCTGTGGCCCAAAAGGCTCATATAACTTTACTAAACAATATTTATACATTTCAATTCTCATTAAAGCATTGAAACTTCCACCTGAACCAATTTTTATTTTGACTGGGCTGCCTTCAGACCTAGTTAGAAATTAAGCCACAGTAAGCTAAGGGATTAATGAGTTTCACCTGCCCTATCGGTTGGGCATGGGCAATTTGTCTGGGGTACATTTGTACTGTCGGTACACCAATTTTTCGGGCCCTCGCCTACAATGTAATCCAAGTAATTTTTATGGGCTGCGTCTGCACTCATGGTACACCGCTGTGTCTGGGGTTGGCCTACACTTTTGCTACAGAAATGTAACTCTGTTCTGCCTACCTATACTTCTGCCACAGTAATGCTAGAGGGGTCTGACTATACTTCTGCAACAGAAATGTAACTTCGGTCTGCCGATACTTCTGCTTCTGAAATGTTACCTTGGTTTGTGTATACTGTTACTACTGTAATGTTACTGATACTGGGCTCTGCCCATACTGCTTCAACGGAAATGTTACTGGGGCATGTCTATACTGCTACTACTGAAATGTTACAAAAGCTGTACTCTCCCTACACTGCTGCAAGGGAAATGTGAATCTGCTGCTTTGCCCACACTGCTTCAACGTAAATGTTACTGGGGCCTGTCTATACTGATACTACTGAAATGTTACAAATGCTGTACTCTCCCTACACTGCTGCAAGGGAAATGTTTATCTGCTGCTTTGCCCACACTGCTTCTACATAAATGTTACTGGGGCCTGTCTATACTGTTACTATTGAAATGTTACAAATACTGTACTCTCCCTACACTGCTGCAAGGGAAATGTGAATCTGCTGCGTTGCCCATACTGCTTTTACGTAAATGTTACTGGGGCCTGTCTATACTGTTACTACTGAAATGTAACAAATACTGTACTCTCCCTACACTGCTGCAAGGGAAATGTGAATCTGCTGCGTTGCCCATACTGCTTCTACGTAAATGTTACTGGGGCCTGTCTATACTGCTACTACTGAAATGTTACAAATACTGTACTCTCCCTACACTGCTGCAAGGGAAATGTGAATCTGCTGCGTTGCCCATACTGCTTTTACGTAAATGTTACTGGGGCCTGTCTATACTGTTACTACTGAAATGTAACAAATACTGTACTCTCCCTACACTGCTGCAAGGGAAATGTGAATCTGCTGCGTTGCCCATACTGCTTCTACGTAAATGTTACTGGGGCCTGTCTATACTGCTACTACTGAAATGTTACAAATACTGTACTCTCCCTACACTGCTGCAAGGGAAATGTGAATCTGCTGCGTTGCCCATACTGCTTCTACGTAAATGTTACTGGGGCCTGTCTATACTGCTACTACTGAAATGTAACAAATACTGCGCTCTCCCTATAATGCTGCAAGGGAAATGTGAATCAGCTGCTTTGCCCATACTGCTTCTACGTAAATGTTACTGGGGCCTGTCTATACTGCTACTACTGAAATGTTACAAATACTGTACTCTCCCTACACTGCTGCAAGGGCAATGTTTATCTGCTGCTTTGCCCATAAATGTTACTTGCTTCTACGTAAATGTTACTGGGGTCTGACAAACTGCTACTACTGAAATGTTACAAATACTGTGCTCTCCCTACACTGCTGCAAGGGAAATGTGAATCTGCTGCTTTGCCCATACTGCTTCTACGTAAATGTTATTGGGGTCTGTCTATCCTGTTACTATAACAGAAAAGTTACTGCACTCTGGCAATACTGCTGCAAATGAAATGTTACTGGGGTCAGCCTACACTGCTGCAACGGAAATGTTAAAGGGGTGTGTCTGTAATGTTACTACTACTGAAATATTACTGCGGTCTGTCTGCACTGCTGGAAGTGAAATGTTACTGGGGTCTGTCAATACTGCTGTAAATGAAATGTCACTGGGGTCTGTCTATAGTGTTGCTTCTGAAATGTTACTTGGGCCTGTCCCTACTGATACTACTGAAATGTTACTGCGGTCTGTCTGCATTGCCGGAACTGAAATGCTACTGGGGCCTGTCCCTACTGATACTTCTGAAATCTTACTGGGGTCTGTATGCACTGCTGGAACTGAAATGTTACCCCGGTCTGACTGGGTAATGCAGTGTGGGCCAAAGCCCACCTGTATTTTATCTGACGTTACCTCAGCTGTGCATGGCACTGCAATGGGATTTATTTATGTACCGCCGGTGGCTTCCTGGGACCCACCCATGCTGTGGGTGCACATGCAATTCACATAGGGGAGTTGTACCTGCCTGTGTCTACTTATAAAAAACCCCAGTCTGACTGGGGCATGCAGTGTGGGCGGAAGCCCACCTGTATTTAATCTGACATTAGCTCTGCTGTCCAGGGCACTGCAATAGTATATATTTATGTACCGCCGGTGGTTCCAGGGAGCCACCCATACTGTCGGTCCACAGGGACTTCACATAGGGGAGTTGTACCTGCCTGTGTCTATGTATTAAAAACCCCAGTCTGACTGGGGCATGCAGTGTGGGCCGAAGCCCACCTGTATTTCATCTGACGTTAGCTCTACTATCTGGGGCACTGCATTGGGACAAACTGCAGGAGTAATACAGCGCTAATGAGACGTTCACAGCTACGCTAGCATTGGAGTCCGCTGTAGGCCCGCGATTGCTGAGGGTTTGTGCAGAGGGCTATATCCTGGGTGCAGTGAAAGTCTGCTTCTTGCCTACGATTGCTGAAGCTGTGGGCCGAGGCCTATGTCGTGGGCGTGGTGCAAGTCTGCCATGTTTGGCCGCTCAGATTTATTTTTTGTTCTTTTCTTTGGTTGCCTAGGACCCACCTATGCTCTTGGTGCCCACGTAGTTCCCATTATGCGGTGTTTGACCTGTCTGGCACAAAGACACTGACTTGGGTAGGGGTCAGAGTGCAGATGGATTTCCCCTTGTGGTGTCGATTGAGCTATGCGACACCTTGACAGAATGAATACTGTGTGGGCACATGGATTTCCCATTGCTATGCCCATGTTTGCAGCTCCTGACGGAGGTGGCACAGGATTGGATTTCTCATTGCTTCTGTACAGCATTGTGGGCTATGGCCCCGTCCCTTTTAAAGAGGGTCGCTGCCTGGCCCTGTCAACCCTCTGCAGTGTGTGCCTCCGGTTCCTCCTTATCGCAGATGTACTGAGAAATAGACATGAGGGTGGTGTGGCTATGCAGCCAGCGTGTGGCATGAGGGCAGCTGAAGGCTGCGCAGGGACACTTTTGCGTGTGCTGTGGATGCAGGGTCGTGCGGGGGGTTGGGCAGCATGTAACCCAGGAGAAGAGGCAGTGGTGTGTCCTGCATGCAGTGATTGTGCTTAGTTGGAGGTAGTGTGGTGCTTAGCTAAGGTGTGCCTTGCTAATGAGGGTTTGTCCGAAGTAAAAATTGTTAGGGGTGGGGGGACCACTCTTGCCGCTATTGTGGCTTAATAGTGGGACCTGGGTACCTGAGATGCAGGCCAGAATGTTGCCCCTCGCCTGCCCTATCCGTTTCTGTGTCCCTATCACTTTCTTGGGTTTTCCAGATTTTCACCAATAAAAACCTTAGCGGAGCATGGGTCATATACAAAAAGGCTCGAGTCGCCCATCGACTTCAATGGGGTTTGTTACTCGAAACGAACCCTCGAGTATCGCGGAAAGTTCGACTCGAGCAACGAGCACCCGAGCATTTTGGTGCTTGCTCATCTCTAATTGTATTCCAATGTATTCATTCAGATGAGCGCAAAAAAGAAAGGCCAGGAAAATAAGACATCGCTTATCGAAAACAACGCCTGATTTTATATGGTACGTGAAAAGATAGGTATTGCCCTATCTTTTGCTGAGATATGCTGAAAGCTCCAGTAGACTTCTATGGGAGCTGAAAAAAAAAGTGACGGGGAGGAAGTTTAGCTGTGTCCAATACTGGGAAAAATTAGGATTATGGCTATTCTTCTTTCAAGCGTTTAATTTTTAATTTTTTTACAGTGGGTATGGCCGAGCATAAAAATGCATAAGGTCCTGTGAAACAGACCTTAGGGTAAAAGTATATATAGAATGATTGGTGTGGAAAATGCGTGGCATAGTAGAGAACCAGCAAAGTAAATCCACTTACTGCGGATAGTCTTCATGCAGTAATTGAAGTGTGGATTTTGAAATCCACATTATGTTAATTCTTTCTACAGATTTTCAGTGTGGATAAATATTACACATTACACAGACAGCTTATTGGTTTGAATTGGCACAATGTAATGTTTAATTTCCCCTGTGGTGGCGCTAAACACTCCAAGTTTCCCATTAGATTACACCTGATTGCCAGGTGTCCCAAGTCATTTTGCTTGGCTTTCAAATGCAAAATGTAATTTTTTCCTTCATATTTTTGGTATGTTCCACAATAACTAAAGGTAAGGTGACCAGACATCCCAATTTAGGCAGGACAGTCGCGCTTTGTGACTCTGTATCCCACTTTCCCCAGGGTTCCAAGCGGGACAGCCATTTGTCCCACTTTTGGGACGTCTGTCCTGCTTTGGTCCCGCTTTTGGGATGTCCGTCCCACTTTTGTCCTGATTTTGGTGATTACCAGCCAGGAAGCTGCAGCTCACCAGCTGGTAGTCACTCAGCTGCGGTGCGACCGGATGCACACACTGACAATTCATTCTCTTATCCCTTGTTTAGTTTTCTGCATGCATAAACTGGACAACAACGATCTTCCTGTGTAAAAATGCATTTCTTTATTTATGAATGACTGCCTGTTTATTGCGAATGGAGGCGGGCGGGCCGGAATGATCCTCAGCCTGCTCCGCCTCCATTAAACCGAAGCTTTTTAACCGATCTTACTAAAAACTCCAAAGTAGATATAAAAAAAACCTCCCTGGTTCCCTTAGGGCTCATGCACACGACCAGATTACAGCTTCTAGGAAGGATGTTTGCATGGATCTGCACAGTAGTGTACAGGGGCTATAGACTTTGATAACATGGAAACTAAAAGCCATACTTCCAAAGAGGTTCATAACCGGGCTCTGCTGTGCACATAAACCCTTAAATAGATGAAGCCAGAAATCTTGGTGACACATAGGACTCCTGACCAAAGGTGTAATGACCTGAACTAAAAGCCCTCGGTAGGATAGCAGAAAATAAGAATAGTGATGCCCATTTTAAGCATAGTGTGTTGTCTCCTACGCACACCATAAATGGTGATCCTATGGTTTATGCAATCTTGATGACCAAACTATTCTTCTTAGAACTCAAAAAGACACATGAAGGTTGAAGGCAAGGGCGTAACTACATGGACCCTCACTAGAGATGAGCGAGTATACTCGCTAAAGGCAATTGCCGGCAGCGGGCAGGGAGCTGCGGGGGAGAGCGGGGCAGAACGGAGAGGAGATCTCTCTCTCCCTCTCTCCCCCCCGCTCCCTCCTGCTGAGTGCCGCTACTCACCGCTCCCCCGCGCCGGCACCCGAATCTTCAGTCTCGAACGGGAAGATACTCGCTAAAGGCAATGCTCGCTCGAGCAATTGCCTTTAGCGAGTATACTCGCTCATCCTTAACCCTCACCCATCACTACGTTTCTTGGATATACGATCCCCAGTGGCATTGGAAGAACATTATGTAAGACATTCAATGGAAATGAAGACACTGACACAAAGATTTATGTAGAAAGAACATTTTATTACTAGTTGTAGGAAATTGTAGATTTTATTATGGAGAATTTTTGAGGCCAAGTTGATCCAGAGGAAGGCGAAAACCCTTTTAGGAAAAAGCCAATTATCCTTGTATAAAGGGGAAAAATTCCTTCCTGACCCCAAATATGGCAATCGGAACAAGTCCCAGGATCAAAGCCGAAATCTGACCTGACTTTTTAAAATGGATTATTGTTTTCATAAATCTAATTAAATCTCTTACCATTTATTGTTTGTGTGAAATCTAAAGTGTATTGAACTAAACCTGTTTATAGACTGTGCTGATCCAGAGGAAGGCGAAAACCCCCTTGAGGAAAGAGCCAATTATCCTGTTTCAAGGGGGGAAAATTCCTTCCTGACCCCAAATATGGCGACCAGAATAAATCTCAGGATCAAACGCCAGCCGCTCACCTCCCTAGTATATGTGATGTCAGCTAACATTTTTTTTTTTTAATATTTAAATTAAGTTATGTGGCTGATTCCTTTTAAATAAAACCTAACCCTATTTAGGGCTGTGAGTTGATCCAGAGGAAGGCAAAAACCTCCTTAAGGTATGAGCCAATTGTCCTCAAGTTGGAAAAATTCCTTCCTGACCCCAAATATGGCGATCAGAGCAAGTCCCAGGATCAAAGCCGACATCTACACCTATCTGTGTGTATACTTGTGTCTATGTATGTGTTACTGTCTACACTTGTGTCTAATCTTCATGTATGTGTTGTGTACTACTTACCCGGCCTGTGCCGAGGTCTTACTAGTAGCCAGGAGTTCAGGGATAATAGTCACTCGGGCTATTTTTCCTGAACTCACCAGTTACCAATCAAGCACAGGCCACTCCTGGTGGTGTAGAGGGTCTTCAGGATAGGATGATGTTCACTGCCAGAAGGAGGATATTAAGGTTTGGTGTATCAGCTTGGTGGTAATATGCAGTATGCAGTTGGTGGAGAGAGGATGTTGGTAATAAGCCGGGGTCTTCTACAGCAGCATTCGCGGGTTCAGGAGACAGTTGGCGAGGGCTGAGCCTACAAGACATAAGAAAGAATTGTTAGTTTTACCAGTTGTGGATGCAAACAAGTGAACTACTGTATCATGATGACTTGTATCAGGATCTGATTTGTATCTGATATATAAAAAAGTTATTTTCTGCAACTGTGTCTTTACTATGAAGATTTTTGGGATTGTGGAAGCCATCATAGAGACCATATTACGTGTCAACCAGATATATCCAAATCTCAGAAGGGGATGACACAGAGGGGAAAATTACAGAACATTTAATGCCAGATTCTGGCATAAAAAGTCAAAAAATCTTGTGCAAGCCTGGCTTGCACAAATATTTAGCAGCCCTTTGTCTGCTGCGCTAGCTCACACCCCACAAATGGCCATGGCTTGTCAAGAGGAGGCATGCCTGCCCAGGACCGATACATTTATGTATAATTTCAGACAGAAACTGGCATAAAATTTAGGCCTGATGCACATTCCTGTGTAAGCACAGTGAAATGCTGGTCTTAATATATTTCCCCCAAAGACTTTTGCTATGTTAGAGGAAATGTTTTATATATTAAGCTAATAACAGTATGTAAGTTCTGTTGCAGTGCATGAATATAATGGTAGGTGTCCTGTGTGTATAGGTATGTATGTGTAGGTGTGTATAGAGGGTACTTACCAGATGGTGTTGGCTTCCTTCACAATCGGATTCTTCTCGTCATCCTAAGAATAAGAAAAGACATAGTTATTACAGAAGTAATAATGTAGCCGAGGAGGGAGAAGACTGCGGACCAGACATGGTGACCTGAAGCAGGGTTATTACATGACCTCCTGTGCTGTCTGATACCAGAGGAACAATAATGATGAAAACAGAAGTCTGCCTGATTAACATCATCCCTAGAGGAGGAAGGTCTTACCGGGTCCAGCTTGGTGAAGTGTACGAGAATCCGTCAATGGGGTGAAGGGGTGTCTTATCCTCCAGCCACAGCAGGTCTCGATTCTCCAGAACTCCCCTGAATGGCTTGAATGGCGGCCGTGCTCTTTTGAGTTCCAGCACCTCCCAATCTATGGTGTTGAAGAAACGGTGACCTCGGATGTTCCTGTAGACACCCAGCCTTTCCTCAGGCTTCTTGCGTAGCAGTCTCTCCAGAAGATGCTTCACATCAGCATCAAGCCAAGATGGAAACTTTGGCTGCTTTCTGGTGATGGCTTTGATGACCTTTCTCCTGATGGGGCCGTAGTAGAAAGGGGACTGTCCTGCCGCCATCCAGGATACGACAATTCCCAGGCCCCACCAGTCGACTGCTGTGTCGTAGTCTTCTTCAAGAAGCACCTCTGGGGCCATAAATTGAAGTGTGCCCGTCACTCCACTGATCTTGTTAGACGAGGTGACGCCGTCTTGGGCCAGCCCCACGTCTATCAGTCGGATGTGTCCAGATCTGTCCAGCATGATGTTGTCTGGCTTTATGTCACTGCAATGAAAAAAAGAGAAAAGTTAATCTGTTCATTGATGCAATGATAAAGCAGACTTAGGGCACCTTTACACTGGCGAGAACAATCGGGTGATTTTCTCACGCTGCGAGAGTGAGTGAAAACACATGATTATGAAACCAATGAATTTCAATGGTTTCATTTTCATTTGTCAGGTTTTCACTCCTGCGATGCTGCATAAAAAAAACACTACAAAAAACGCAGCATGACCATTTTTTGCAATATCGACCATTGTATCTAAAGGAGCTGGCGGCAGCAGGCCTGGCCCCATTGAAAGCTATGGGAGAAGATGTGAGGCTGTCACATGCAGAGGTTTAACCTTGTTCTCCATGGGGCCATAGGGATGAAGGAATCCCTTGCCCTTGCTGCTGTCACAGCAGCGTCAGGAGATCGCGATGTTCTCCCTTTGTTTTCAATAAGGCCGGCGCTGCTGCCGCCTCATGGAATGCAATGGGATGAAGGGAACCCCGAAGTAATGCAAGGCTGTTTTCACATGAAAACTCCTCGCATTCAGGGGTCTCGCATTCACATGGATCGCGAGGGCAATATCAGGCTGTGAATCAGGGCCCGATATTGCCCTCGCTAGTGCGCAGGAGCCTTTAGGGACGTACTACACCAAAACTAGTCCTAATTCAGGACTCTGGGAAAGTCTAGAACCCATTATAAGAAAAAAGAGAAATGTGGCTTACCGGTGGACGATGCTGCGTTGGTGCAGGAACTGGAGGCCGCATGCAATCTCCGCTGTGTAGAATCTGACAGAGAGAAGAGTGTAGTATCAATGACATGAAATCAATTACCTGACATCATGTCACCATCAAAGTGTCCGTCACCACCAGAAGAGAAGAGGTGCTGTTTGTGGCAGCCTGTATGCCCGCCATTCTTCTACGTCTGATCTGTCATGTCGCCCTCAGTATTTCCCCGTGTCTCCTGATTAGTCATTTACTCACCTCACATAGTTGATGTCCAAGCTGCCGCACATTTTGATCATCGCCGCCAGGCTTCCTCCGGACAAATACTCCGTGATGAAGTAGACCCGGTCTGCAGACTGCTGTGCGGCATATAGGTGACAGATGAATGGGCAGTCTTGGGCCTTCAAAAGTATCTGCCGCTCTCTCATTAAGATGTTTGCTTCACTTCTTGCTTTGTTGACGATCTTGATGGCCATAAAGGTGTTTCTTTCGGGGAATGATGCCAGGACCACCTCAAGAAAAAATATAGGAAATAATCACTGACAGCGGCCAGAGGGGAAAATCATATACATTTATTACATGGGTGATTTATCAGTAGGCCGCTTTCAAATCGTGCAAGATTTGTGTTTTGAATGGAGTCATATACATGAGCATTTTTTTCATTTATTTCCAGCACCACATTTCATTATGGGAAAAGAAATCTCAGCATGCTCTCTGTGCGCATCCCTCGGAGTGCATCGCCCATTGCTTTCAATGGGACAAGAAGACACATCATACGGCGTGCAATGTGAGGTTTACCATTACCGATCGCGACTTTACCTGAGGTGATGGGAGGCGTTTTTAGCACCTTAATGCTATAGAACATACAGTTACGTCCTGCAGCTGCAGGGTATGCATGGAGGCAAATCGCAGGGCTTTTGGGTAATACGTTTGCTGAGCTGCTGTATCTAAGCAGATCCTGTGCGGTACGTCTGCTGAGCTGCTGTATCTAAGCAGATCCTGTGTGGCACGTCTGCTGAGCAGATGTATCACACAGGATGGGCTTAGATACATCAGCTTAGCAGACAGCATCACACATGATAGTGATCCCCAATAATTGCCCCAGCAGTAATTGTGACCCCCAATAATTTTCCCAAAAGTAATGCAGTCCCCAAGTAGTTGCCCCAGTCATAATAGTCCCCCCATGTGGTTGTCCCAGCAAAAATAATGACCCCCAATAGTTGACCCAGCACAAATAATGACCCTCAATAGTTGCCCCTGTATAAATAATGACCTTAATAGTTGCCCCAGCAGTAATTGTGACTCCCAATAATTGCCACAACAGTGATAGTGAACCCAATAATTGCCTTAGCAGTGATAGTGACCCCCAATAATTGCCCCAGCAGTGAGTGACCCCAATTAAATGCCCCAGCAGCAATAATAACCCCCATTAATTGCCCCAGCAGTAATAGAGACCCCCAGTAGTTGTCTCAGCCATAATAGTCACTCCCAGTGGTTGGCCCAGCACAAATAATGACCCCCTTATACTTGCCCCCAGCAATAATAGTAACCCCAATAATTGCCCCAGAAGTGATAGTGACCACAATTATTGCCCCTCCAACAAATGTGAACCCCAATAATTGCCCAGGTAGTAATAATAACTCCCAATATGTACCCCAGAAGTAACAGTGACCCCAAATAGTTGCACCAGCAGAGAAAGTTACCCACAATAATTGCCCTAGCAGTGATAGTGACCCCAATAATTGCCACAGCAGTAATAGTGGCCCCAATACCTGCCCCAGCAGTGATAGTGACCCCCAATAATTGCCCCATCAGTGATAGTGACCCCCAATAATTGCCCCAGCAGTAAGAGTGACCTCCAATATTTGCCCCAGCAGTAAGAGTGACCCCTAATAGTTGCCCCAGGAGAGATAGTGACCCCCAATTATTGCCCCAGCAGTAATAGTGACCCCAATAATTGCCCCAGCAGTGATAGTGACCCCATAATAGCCACAGCAGTGATAGTGACCCCCAATAATTGCCCCATCAGTGATAGTGACCCCCAATAATTGCCCCATCAGTAAGATTGACCCCCAATAATTGCCCCAGCAGTAAGAGTGACCTCCAATATTTGCCCCAGCAGTAGGAGTGAACCCTAATAATTGCCCCAGGAGAGATAGTAACCCCCAATAATTGCCCCATCAGTATCAGTGACCCCCAATATTTGCCCCAGCAGTAAGATTCACCCCCCCTAATAATTGCCCTAGTAGTAAGAGTGACCTTCAATAATTGCCCCAGCAGTGATAGTGACCCTCAATAATCGCCCCAGCCATAAGAGTGACCCTAATAATTACCCCAGCAGTTATAGTGACCCCAATAAGTTCACCTAGCAGTAAGAGTTACCCCCAATAGTTTCCCCAGCAGTAAGAGTGACCCCCGATAGTTGCCGCAGTAGAGATAGTGACCCCCAATATCTGCCCAAGCAGTGATAGTGACCCCAAATAACTGCCCCAGCCGTAATAATGACCCCCAATAATTGTCCCAGCAGTAAAAGTGACCCCCAATAGTTTCCCCAGCAGTAAGAGTGACCCCCAATAGTTACCCCAGCAAAGATAGTGACCACCAATATTTGCCCCATCAATGATAGTGACTCCGAATATTTGCCTAAGCCATAATAGTGACCCCCAATAATTGCCCCAGCAGTTATAGTGACCCCCAATAATTGCCCCAGCAGAAAAAGTGACTCCCAATGATTGCCCCACCAGTAATAGTGACCCCAATAATTGCCCCAGCAGTAATAGTGACCCCCAATAATTACCCCACGAGAGATAGTGACCCCCAAAAATTGCATCAGCAGTCATAGTGACCCCCAAAAATTGCCCCAGCAAAAAGAGTGACCTCCAATATTTGTCCCAGCAGTAAGAGTGACCTCAAATATTTGCCCCAGCAGTAAGAGTGACCCCAATTGTTGCCCCAGCAGTAAGAGTGACCTCCAATATTTGCCCCAGCAGTAAGAGTAACCCCCAATAGTTGCCCCAGCAGTAAGAGTGACCTCAAATATTTGCCCCAGCAGTAAGAGTGACCCCAATTGTTGCCCCAGCAGTAAGAGTGACCTCCAATATTTGCCCCAGCAGTAAGAGTAACCCCCAATAGTTGCCCCCGCAGTAAGAGTGACCCCCAATAATTGCCCCAGCAGTAATAGTGACCCCCAATAATTGCCCAAGCAGTAATAGTGACCCTAAATAATTGCATCAGTAGTAATGGTGACCCCCAATAATTACCCCAGCAGTAATAGTGACCTTCAATAATTGCCCCAGCAGTAATGGTAACCCCCAATAATTACTCCAGCAGTGATAGTGACCCCCAATAATTGCCCAAGCAGTAAGAGTGACCTCTAATAATTGCCTCAGCAGTGATATTGACCCCCAATAATTGCCCCAGCAGTAATAGTGACCCCCAATAATTACCCCAAGAGAGATAGTGACCCCCCAAAATTGCACCAGCAGTGATAGTGACCCCAAAAAATTGCCCCAGCAGAAAGAGTGACCTCCAATATTTGCCCCAGCAGTAAGAGTGACCCCAATAGTTGCCCCAGCAGAAAGAGTGACCTCCAATATTTGCCCCAGCAGTAAGAGTGACCCCAATAGTTGCCCCAATTAGTAAGAGTGACCTCCAATATTTGCCCCAGCAGTAAGAGTAACCCCCAATAGTTGCCTCCGCAGTAAGAGTGACTCCAATATTTGCCCCAGCAGTAATAGTGACCCCCAATAATTGCCCCAGCAGTAATAGTGACCCTTAATAATTGCATCAGCAGTAATGGTGACCCCCAATAATTGCCCCAGCAGTAAGAGTGCCCCCCAGTAATTGCCCCAGCAGTAATAGTGACCTTAAATAATTGACCCAGCAGTAATAGTAACCCCCAATAATTGCTCCAACAGTGATAGTGACCCCCAATAATTGCCCAAGCAGTGAGATTGACACCCAATATTTGCCCAGCAGTTAGAGTGACCTCTAATAATTGCCCCAGCAGTGAAAATGACCCCCAATAATTGCCCCAGCAGTAAAAGTGCCCCCCAGTAATTTCCCCAGCAGTAATAGTGACCTTAAATAATTGCCCCAGCAGTAATAGTAACCCCCAATAATTGCTCCAACAGTGATAGTGACCACTAATAATTGCCCCAGCAGAAAGAGTGACCTCCAATATTTGCCCCAGCAGTAAGAGTGACCCCAATAGTTGCCCCAGCAGAGATAGTGACCCAAATATTTTCCCCAGCAATAATAATGACCCCCAATAATTGCATCAGCAGTAATAGTGACCCCCAATAATTGCCACAGCAGTATTAATGGCCCCCAATAATTGCCCCAGCAGTAATAGTGACCCCCAACAATTGCCCCAGCAGTTCTAGTAACCCCCAATAATTGCCCCAGAAGTGATAGTGACCCCTAATAATTGCCCCAGCAGTAAGAGTAACACCCAATATTTGCCCCAGCAGTAAGAGTGACCCCTAAGAGTTGCCCCAGCAGAGAAAGTGACCCCCAATAATTGACACAGCAGTAATAGTGACCTACAATAATAGCCCCAGCAGTAATAGTGACCCCCAAAATTGCCCTAGCTGTGATAGTGACCCCCAATAATTGCCTCAGCAGTAATAGTGACCCCCAATAATTGCCCCAGCAGAGATAGTGATCCCCAATAATTGCCTTAGCAGCAAGAGTGAACCTGAATAATTGCCCCAGCAATGATAGTGTCCCTCAATAATTGCCCCAGGTGTAAGGGTGACCCCCAATAGTTGCCCCAGCAGTGATAGTGGCCTCCAATAATTGCCCCAGCAGTAATAGTACTGAATTGCTGGAGCAACAGTACTGAAAAGCTCCTTTTTGCACTGAATGATGGTCATTCATATATTACACTACTTAAAAGTGGACGAATGGATGATTCTTATCCAATCATTCAGTTTTTAAATGCTTTTACATGGGATGATTATCGTTCAAAACCCCATGGGAGTCCGGAGTTTTGAACAGAATGAAAATCGTCCCGTGTAAAATGGCCGTTACTGTCAGGCTCCTTCACATGTCAGTATCTTTAAGCAGTATTTTGTGAGGCAAACCCAAAAGTGGGAAGTGTAGAGAGGAAGTATAATGCAACGATTTGCATGTCTTCCATATTTTGGACCCACTGCTGGTTTGGGCCCAAAAAATACAAATGAAAATTATTGATGTGTGAAGGATCCCTTGCTGCGCCCCTACCAGAAAACAAGCAGTTGTAAAACTTACCTTGCTAAAGCTTCCTCTGCCCAAGATCTGTAGGGCGGTGAAGCGGCTGATATCAAAGCTGTGGTCTGATGGTACGAGGTCCTGGCTGGTGCCCGGTCTTGGCCCCTCATCCTCAGGCTCATCCTCTCCGATCCTTCTCTTCTTTATTTCCGTGAGTCCGCTCACGCTCTCTTGCCTCTTCCGCTTTTCATTTTCTCTTCCGTGTCCATTGGACGCCATTTTTCGCAATCTTATAATCTTCAATCCAACCGCTGCCGTCGTCAGTTGAAAGGAAATGGCAGTTGGCCGAGTGAAGGTCAAAGGTCAGGGAAGCTGCCAGTACTCTGCTTGCCAGTACCATTCTTGCCAGTACCCTACTTTGCCATAGACACAGTGATGTTGGCATGTGCTTGCCAGTACCCTGCTCTTCCATATACACAGTGATGTGGGCACCATGAGTGATGGTCTAGTGCCCAATGAAATGGGGAAATTCATGGCTGGTTCTTCTAGTGCCACATTAGTAAATGAGGCAGGGATGGCACTTTATGTCTGGGTTGGCAGTGGTGCCCATAGTAAATAAGAAACTTCTGGGGTTTTAGAAAACTTGCAATTGTGTAGAAATCTAGAGGAGGAATAAACTATTAATTACCCTAATGACAAGAATAATAAAGCCTTGTGAGGGTCATCTTGTGCTGTATTCAATAAGTGTCCATCATCCAGATACATGATGTGTATTTACAGAGGTTACAATGGGCAGCGCCCTCGCCAGCGCAGCTCTGGTTGTAGCGAACGGAAATGCTACTATGGAGGTTACAGAGGGATTCATCCCCAATGAGGGTTTACAGTGAGGTGTGAAATGTTAGAAAGGGGTCATATAGAAATGTTAGGAGGGTCTTATAAATAAGCGGTCGTGGTGTAAGTTATTGTTGGGGGCTGTAAATTGGCGCAGTAATGTGCATATGGCATTATAAGACTTCATTTGGCCAATAAATTACTAAGCCAATAAAGATTATTTTATAAGACAAGTTTGTGAGTCCAATCTGAAGTCTGGGAGAAGGAGAGGTTGTCTACAAGATATCGCCAGGTTTAGGGCTTCGACAGACGAGCGTGTAATGCAATATGTTTACTCCTGCGCATTATTTTTGTGCAGTAAACGAGTGTATTTAACGATTGTGCCTGTGCAAAAACGGAGTGTATTTCCGCAGGCATCACTCATTCACGGAAGTAGGGGATTCTCCGCACCCTGATATAAAAGGCTAATTTGCCTAACCTGGTGTGATGATTGCAGGCATGCGCTGCGCTTAGTGCATACCCATGTGGGCAGATGTGCATGCTTGCGCACCTCCCATAGACTTCTCTGGGGCTCTTTGGTGCGCAAACAGGCACAAGGTAGGGTTGGTCCCATTATTTTGCACCGGGTGCAAAGAAAAAAAAAGGGTAAGGAACCCATTTAAACAAATGGGTGCTATTCTCCGTGTATCACAATATTCTGTTTAAGCTCTTATACGAGGAGACAAGAGATCCCGATTTAGGTGGGGCAGTCCTGCTTTCCCCAGTGCCTAGGGTTGCCACCCGGCCAGTAGTTCACCAACCTGGCCGGTATTTTGCCCGCCAGTATTTTTTTTTTACCAGCCACATATTACAGGCCGGTAATTTTGAATACCAGCCCCGACCGGAATGCCGGTGGTAAGTGAGTATTGGTGTTTGTTTTTTTAGGTGTGGTGTAGAGTAGTGTAGTTAGGGGTTATTTTTGTGTACATTTTTTCCCAGAATTTTGGGTGGGAAGTAGGGGGTGCGTCTTACGGTATATGGGTTGGGGGGAATTATTACTACTAAGGGGGTTACTACTATTGCTGAGGGAGGGGGAGTACTACTATTGCTGAGGGGGTGGTTAATATTGCTGGGGGGTTATTATTGCTGAGGTGGGTTACTAATATTGGGGGGGTTGATATGATTACTGAGGGGAGTTAATATTACTGTGGGGGGTCACTATCACTACTAGGGCCACTTAGGGGGGTCGCTATTTCTATTGGGGCCACTGTGGGGATCGCCATTTCAAGTGGGGCCACTGTGTCAAGTGATGCAGCAGCCGGCGAGGCTGTGATCACTAGAGGCCACCGGGTGCCTGGAGCTCAAATAATATGCCATAATAAGCCACGCCCCCTTTTTTTTTTCCATGGCCAGTATTTTTTCGTGACAAAGTTGGCAATCCTACCAGTTCCCCAAGCTGGACAGTCATTTGTCCCACTATCAAGAAGTGGGGTCACCGTTAAAGTGATTAACAGCCGAGGTGCTGCAGCTCCCCCATTGGTAATCACTCACTGGCGCAGTAGCTGGATACACACACTTATAGCAGTGTGTGCATCTGGGATATTCTTCCCCTCCTCCCCTGACCTCTGGAGAGTGCTGACAGTGGGAAGCCTTTGGAGGAGGTGAGGGGGAGCACTTGCATAGTATGAAATAAGCTGCGGTTACATGGCTAATTTCCAGATCTTGACAGATTTTTGGAAGCAGAAATACTGCAGAATTCGCTACCTGTCTTTTTTTAATGTTGCCGTACTTTTTAGAAGGACAGAGGTAAAAAAAACATACATTGTGATAAGCCCCGCCTTTGACCACACCCCTTTGTCCCCAGGAAAGTCTGGTCACCTTACTAAAGGTAATCTCTCACCTACTTTTAGCCCTATGAGCTAAGCTTATGGGCTGAAAGTAGTTGACCCGTTAAGATCGGGGATTTACTGTAAGTGTTATACTTACCTCCCCTGTTTTCCCTACTCTTATTTATCCATTGTAGGTGTCTGAGGGCTTGTTTTTGCAGGATGAGTTGTAATTTTCAATGGTACTATTTAATATGCCATATAATGTGCTGAAAAACTTGTAAAAGATTCTAAATTGAGTGAAATAGGAAAATAAATTTCCGCCATCTTTGGCGGGGTCTTGTTTCTATGGCCTACACACTGCAGCAAAAATGACATGATAAATTTATTCTATGCATCAGTACGATTACTACAATACCAAATTTATATAGTTTATTTTTGCTGCACTACTTTTTTCCAAGATATTTTAGGTTTTAAAATTATTTTCTGCCCCCATCGTATGACAGCCATAACTGTTTTTATTTTTCCATCAGCATAGTTGTGCGGGTGCCTCGTTTCTTGCAGGACGTCCTGTAGTTTCTATTGGTACCATTTGGCGTACGTATTACTTTTTGATCACGCTTTACTACATTTTGTTTTGCAGGTAGGGTGACCCAAAAAGCACAATACTGGTGTTATTTTATTTTTCTGACAATGTTCAGTGTGCGGGGTAAATAATATGTTACTTTGTTTAATAGCACTTTTATAGATTCAGCAATACCAAATATGCATTTTTTAAATTTAGATCTTTTAATTATAAGTATGTCAAATGGGGGCTTTTTAAACTTTCTATAACCTTTTATTTTTTTGAATAAGAAAACTTTAAAACTAATTTTTACTTTTTTTTTAGTCCCCATAAGGGGCATGAACTTGTGATGGTTTGACTATTACATTATACCACGACCTGACAGGTAGTCTGTCATGGCAGCCCTAGGGGATTTCAGAAGACCCCCGGCTGCTATGGCAACCACACAGCACCACGCAATCTCATCGCGGGTGACTATTCAGGACCCCTCAAACATTAATAGGGGCATTTAAAGGGTTAAAAGCATTTAAAGGGTTAACAGCAACGATCAGCAGTGCTGCTGATCTGAGCTGTTGCACACAGTTGTCAGCTATAAGAAACAGCTGGCATCCGCATTGTATGGTGTGGGATCATCCCGCATTCCCCTCCATACATAACTCAAAACTTCCAGGATGTAAATGTATGCCCTGTAGCGTTCAGGGGTCAATACATGTAATCAGTGGTTATGCTGCCATAAGCAATACAGCTTTTTTGTATATCTGGAAAACGGCCCGAGAATTACCACCCATGGGTAATTGTGATCATAGCATACATGTAAAAAATAAAATGCCAATGACTGGGTAAGAAAATATTATATTTAGCAGTGCAGTTTATAGACTTTATTCACATCTGCATTGTGGCTTCCATGTATAATGGAAGCCACAACGCCGTGCCAGATCCATTACACATTAAACGTCAGCAGTACCTGACAGATCGCATTTAATTCTAATGGGGTCCATCAACTTGAAATACAAAAACTGGTACTCTCAATCATAAGAAAAGAAACATATATTTTGTGACTCGGCTCTTGTAGGGGAGGGGGCAGAAATGACACAATGGCTAGAAATGTCCAAGAATAAGTCAATTTATTTTGACAACAGGTGTAACAGCAGATTGCAGCAGAAACATAGTAAAACAGTCATTTGATCAAATGCCTGGAAGACGTTACCTGTCCAATACCTGCCCACCAGGGAGAAGCTGGGGCAGAAAGGTGAACTCTACAGCGACCGGGTCCGGAGCTCTCCCTGTGATGTCCTCCCTCCTAAACTCACTGACTCTGATAGCCTACCTTGGCAGTCTTTTCTGCCCCAGTAATGAGTTTAGTTACACATAGGTGAGCAACTGGGTACTGGTGTATCTTGACGCCACCGGAAGCTAGGGGCTGACCTAGGTTTGCTGGGGTTTACGCCGCCTGTCAAGCCCCTAGCTTCCGATTGGCTTCCGACCGGTTTCCTTGCGAAGTTCCCCGCTGTCAGTCTGAGGGGCCACCGTGTGTGCGGCCTCCCAGCAATGTTCTCCACTATCAGTCTCACCCCCGGCGTCCGTGGCTGTGCGTGCCCTCCTGTTTGGCGGTGTGACTGCTACCAGTGGCCTCCATGTGTCGCGGCCGTCCACAGTGCCAGTCTCACAGCACTTGTGTGTTGGCTCCCGTCTGGCAATGTGGCTGTTACTGCCAGCCTCCATGCGTGCGTGGAATAGGTAATGTGTTCAACCGCCCCACAAGCCGGCACTGCTGTCGGTCTCCACTTTCCCAGCAAGGTGTCAGATACGTCGGCTGGTGGGGGAGAGAAGACTCACAGCACCTGTCCAGCTCCACATGGTAGTGGCATGGAGACCACAAAAAAATAACTAGCCGGGAGCTGAGATGGGACGGCATTGGGGCAAGCCGCCGCGTTCAGTCTCCCCCTCTGCCGCACCATGCACCGCTATCAGCTGTTCCCTGGCAGGACAAACCGTCACTGTTCCCTGAAGCCGGAGGGCTGAGTGCAGCCAATCAAGCACTGGGGGCGTCACCTGACTGTCAAGCTGCCTAACACTTGTCTACACCCACCATTTCCAGCGGCGTCAAGATACACCAGTACCGAACAACTGGAAACCAACCAGTAAGACCTAGACTGGATTTTACCTCACCCAGTCCAAGTGTCTGGGCGAGATAAATACTCCATCCAGGACTCTTCCCTTCACCTGTCCACAATTGATTGATAGGCAGTTTGCCTGTATCTTGTAAACAACGCCTCGAAGTCACTGAAATGCTTAGCTTCACTAGAAGATTATTATGCTGTTTAATGAACCGTTTCACTTTTCCAGTCTGTTTCCAATCGCTAATTAATTTGAACAATGTGCTGATTATTATAGTGTAATTGAAGCAGCCAGAGATCATTTAATTGTTCCACAAAAGAGTAAAAATAATTAATATAGATTTTAATGACAAGTAGATAACAGTAAATTTCCAATTTCTAGTCTACCGTAGATCTAGAGGAAGACCAACTGAGCCCTCAGCCCTGCCTGATGATGATGCTTAATAACCATGATTTAGTATATGCTGGTGCTAAAAGGAATTATTAGACTTTTTTAGAATATTTGTCTTTCTTTATGCATGGATGCCAATGGCATTGGGGTGAGGTGATGGTGGTACACCGGGTGCTGGTTGTGTGCAGAGGAGGGAATAGGTTACAACTGACTACAGCGGCAAATATGAGGTGTGGGAGTACCTTGGGTGTGGGACAGTTGCCAAAATGTGTCAAGCACAACTTCTAATTAATAGGAGTCATACACAAGATTCTTCAGACATTGTACGGTGCTACAAGCATCTCTCCACACTGATTCTCAGATTGGGCATAAAATGAAATAAGCAAAGCCTTACTACAGTGCACATAGGCTTGAGGCTTTGTAGCACACAGTCAAACATGGCACACTGGCTTTGTCGAATGTTGAATGCATGTAGCTATCTTCACCCAGAAGTGATGCTTTGTCACGCTTCTGCTTTGATATAGTTCTATATATAAGGCATTCGATGAACCATGCTAGGATTTTTCTTTCCATATAAATCTGCCAGAAAAAAAACTATTCCATACTACATGTACAGATGTATATACATATGAAATTGGAGGCATATAAACGTACAATGAGGCTCCATGCTTGTGAATTGCTGTACTATGACCTGATCTACATAAGGGTGGCTTCACACGAGCGTGTATTTTGTGCGTGCATACGCACGCACAAAAACACGCATCTATTGGCCCCAATACATTCCCTATGGTGTGTGCACATGTCCATGCTTTACAGGCGTGTGCCTGCAAAGATAGGACATGCGTGCACCATAGTGAATGCACACATTGTTTTCAATGGAGCCGCCTAATGGAATCCATGTAATTTACAAATTGCTGTGGCTCCGAAGGTCCAATGCACTGCCAGATAGAGGTCGCTAATATAGTGTCATTCAGTGTAAACGGCACATGGTGGGGGGCTGTTACAGATTTGGCATTGCGGCTGAGCAGCTTGAAGCTGTGCCTCGGACTAGGTGATAGTGTAGGTAGAATTCACTGCTTTGGACCATTCTGATTCCATCCATTTAGCAGCCAAGCACACAAAAAAATGTCGCGCTGTAGAATATAGCGTCTTTATGTGTAAATGTTTGGTGTAGGAATTATTCCAGCGGCTCATTTCCGTGTGTAAAATCCATTCTTCACGTTCAGAGCGAGTATTTATCTTCTCCAGTCTAAATGAAGATGAATACTTATCTTGTGACCTTCATAATTTCCCGACCTCCAGCAACAAACGAGAACATCGGCAAGGGATCCTGGAGCCCTTCATTAATATCATCTCTGCAATTTCCCCATGTCAGCTGGCTTTGTACTTTCATGTGTTTGCCGAGAGAGAGAGGTGTTTGATGTTGTTCTACTTATGGTTCATCAAAGCTTCCTCGGTCATTCATTTCATGGTTCTCCTGCAAAGTACCTGCATAAAATCCCTTTATGAAATAAATAATAGTCGGGGAGTGCCTTGCTGACATACATTTCCATAGTGTAGAATATGCCCGGATGGTAAAGGAGCTATGAAGAGGCAGAAGTGGATCCAAATGCTTAACAATATCAAAAAGTACAATTACACAGCGACTCGTAAAATACAAAATGACCCAAAGGGCTTACTGTAGCATGATATTTCTGTACTTTAGGCTCAAAGTGAAAAGAAAAATACAGATTCAATTTTTATTAACCCCTTAACGACTGCCCATATGCCTTTTTATGGTAGCCGTTCGTTAAGGTGCTTTATTCTGATGCATACACCTTTTTATGGTGCTGCATCAGAAGCCTGACAAGGCAGGAGTGGGGGCTCGGCTGATGACATCGCAGCACCTGCTCTAATGATGGGGACCAGAGAATGCATTGATTCCCACTATTTAATCCTTTTCATGCCGACTGCAGTTCCGTGTGCGATTTCGTGCACACGGGGTCCTTCGGTGTGCAATTGCTACTGAAAATAGAGCGTGTTGCGTTTTTTCCCCCCACACTCGAAATGCAAAAAAAAGCACATGAAGAAACCCATTGAAGTCAATGGGTTCTACTTGCTGTATATTGTGGGCACAGATTTTGGGCAGCAAATATGCTCATGTGAGACCGCCTTAGGTTGGCTTTATACGAGCGCATTTGCAGTTGCAAAACCAGTGTGACGAATCCGCAGTGCATAGAACACATTGAATTAAATGGGTTCCTTCACGTGTTTTTTTTCCATGTGCAATTAGAGTGTAGGGAAAAAAACACAACAAACTCTATTTTTGACTGCAATTGTGCGCGGTAGGCCTATGTCTGTTCGAAATTGCACAAGGAACTGTACGATTTTGCGAGGTTAAAGGATACCACCTGGGTCTGCTAAGTCAGCTGACTTGCCTACCAAGATAGCTGACCCGCCTACTTATAGTCTGTCCCACCTACTCAAACATGGCGCTGCTGGGACTGCACCGTTGTGACGGTCCTGCTAGCGCAATGAAGTACAGTAAAATGCGCCGATACAATCTCTATAACCTGCAATCGTGCGCCTTGCATAGTGTATATACATCTTGCCATAGCGAGCGTATATGCGCTTACGACCATGTGTGGCCGTCCCTACACGGTTGTGAGTGCATTTATGCGCACATTTGCGCAAGAGATATTTTTGCAAGCAAAAATCACGCAACCATGCTCCCATTCATTGTTCAATATGTGCTCTGTCCTTGCGCAAATACGCAGGAAAATACAGTATGCTGCGTGTTATTTTTCGTAAACAAAATGCGTGCGCAAAATATGCCTAAGTGAATAAACCCATTGAAATCAATGGGCTCTATTCACTCTGTATTGTGCGCACAATGTTTTTGTGTGTAATACGCTGCGCAAATAATTCCATGTGAATCTGGCCTCTTTCACACGGGTTACAAGATCATCGCTACAAAACGCATGTATGTGAAGCCCATGGTTTCCAATGGGTTCTATCACATGAGATGTTTTGTAGCCTGAAAGAACCCATTGGAAACCATGGGCTTCACATACATGCGTTTTGTAGCGATGATCTTGTAACCCGTGTGAAAGAGGCTACATGCACATGGATTGATAAAAAGTTGCGCCCGAAAAACTTTTTGGGCGCCCCCACATGAGCATAAGTGCAAAAACACCCACTCCTGCACAACATATTTGCACAGTTAAGGACTGTCTTTTGAGCCTGTTCCAGCGCAAATACGCTCGTTCACCCCTGCCCTGATTTAAAAGACTAATTAGCCTGACAAGATAACAGTATTCATGGGTACGCACAGTTTTTTTTTTGTATATATGTGCTCATTTGCGCAAAGGTCCCATGGAAATGCAAATACGCCCTTTATCAGTCCAGGTATCAGACAGCATACTTACACCCGGTCCATCTGCTGTCCGATGTGCTGAGCACCGCACATTAAAGGGGTTGTCCCGCGGCAGCAAGTGGGTCTATACACTTCTGTATGGCCATATTAATGCACTTTGTAATGTACATTGTGCATTAATTATGAGCCATACAGAAGTTATCAAAAGTTTTATACTTACCTGCTCCGTTGCTGGCGTCCTCGTCTCCATGGTGCCGACTAATTTTCGGCCTCCGATGGCCAAATTAGCCGCGCTTGTGCAGTCCGGGTCTTCTGCTGTCTTCAATGGGGCCGCTCGTGCAGAATGCCGGCTCCGTGTAGCTCCGCCCCGTCACGTGCCGATTCCAGCCAATCAGGAGGCTGGAATCAGCAATGGACCACACAGAAGAGCTGCGGTCCACGGAGGGAGCAGACCCCGGCGGCCATCTTCAGCAGGTGAGTATGAAGACGCCGGACCGCCGGGATTCAGGTAAGCACTCTCCGGTTTGTTTTTTTAACCCCTGCATCGGGGTTGTCTCGCGCCGAACGGGGGGGGGGTGTTTAAAAAAAAACAAAAACCCGTTTCGGCGTGGGACAACCCCTTTAATGGACTGTTTTAATCCAAGAATCAGACTAAAGTAGGACATTCTACAATTTTTTTCACTTGGACTATTCGTCTAAATTAAAAAGGGGCCCATGCGAATACACCCAGCATTGGTATGGAAAGCGCAGGCCACGTGTCCACAAGCAGAGAATCATTGAAATTCTCCACTCGCGGCTGGCAATTCGCAGCATCCTGCGAATCGCCCCGATTCTCCGCAGTCAGCCTTTCTATTAGATTAGGCTGACCGGCAAAGATTCGTCTGTGGCTCCTGCTCCTGGGCAGTGGCTCCTGCGGCGGAGATCTGCAGCGGGATACCGCAACGCCCGTGGACAGGGGGCCTTATTAAGACTCATTGGCCTTGAAATATAATGGGGCTTGTTTACTAATGCTGTCTAATACTTCTTTAAATGTATCACAGTGTCTCATGCAGGGTGGTAAATCTGGCACATCTTTAGACTATCCTGTCTAACTTTATACCATCAATTAGTTGGCTTAGTTTATGCCAAATTTTTGCCAAAATTTTAACACAATTCTTGGTGTATTTAGGCCACTCCTCCTTTTTGCTAAACCAAGCCCCTTTGTCAGATGAGTTAAAAAAAAGTGTACGAAAGTGTCTAAAAACACAATTAATGTGATGCAAACCATGTCAAGTCGTTTTTTCACACCATAAAATTGGCGAGTTTTCAATTGTATGTCTGTCTAAATGTGTTAGTTACCTGATAATATTCTTTTACTCAGGCCTTATTCACACAGGAAAGTGTGATTGCGATCCATGAAAGACAGACCGATTATTTTTTTTGTATGATTTTTATGTGTTTTTCTTTTTTAATCTGAGTACAATATGATTTTCATGTGTGAAGAAAAACGGAAGGTGGCTTAATTGATGTCAATGAAAAATTCTGATTAAAGTCAATGGGTATGTGAAAAAAATTACAGAACGCACTCGCATGCCATGCACTTGAATTGCCGATTCTTGTCCATGATTGAACAGGCTGTGCAGCCTAATTGATTTACCCGTGAAATCGTGTAGTTTAGTGCGTGATTTTGTGCAGAAAGCATGCACATTTGCACACCCCCATAGACTCCTGTGGTGCCTTGGGTGTGCAAATGCCCACAAAAATAGAGCATGTCATGTATATTTCTCTGTGCGCAAAATTTGTGCTCAAAAAGACATAATCTGAGGAAACCCATTGAAATCAAGGGGTTCTCTGCTCTGGGTTTTGCGCTTGCAAAAACGTGCACAAAATCACTCGTCTGCGGAAGCTTGGAGTTGTAGTAAAACAGATCAACTTTAGACTCCTATTAGGTTCAATTAAGATCACTAACCATAAATGTAATACATGGAGATAAAAGCATAGTGTAGTATCAAAGAAATGGACAGCAAATACAGCCCTGCTAAGCAGTAAATCCTCCTCAATGACATCCCCATGCCCTAATGGGTGACGGTGTTATTATTCTTCATCTAGTCCAAATCAAGACTTTCTATTCTAGTAAAGCTTGAAATAAATGATTTTTTAAAAACTTTTTTCTCTTAATATAGCTTTAAAAGCATTTTGACCATGGGAAGTATTTCCTGCAATCCAACATACATGTAACAGTTCTGTGATGGCGCGGGCTCGGGAGCTGAGTACTTCTTAGATGCTGGGGTCAGTAGTGCCCACAACAGCTATGTAGTTAGACAGAAAGGAGGATGCTCCTTCTGTTACCCCATTGCCCATCTCTACGGGGCTGTTGGATTCTTGTGACAGCAAAGGGCCTAATAACGCCGTATAAGAAAGACAGAATTGCTGTATTTTGTTCATTGCAACTCCCAAAACAAGAAATAAAAAGCATTCAAAATCCTTAAGGCCTCATGTCCACAGGGAAATATCCGCAGCGGATCACTCGCACGCGTGATCCGCACCCCATAGGGATGCATTGGACACTCGCAGGTAATTAAATACCTACGGATGTCTTTTTCCCCTGAGGCGCAGATTGCATGTGCGGGAAAACCCCGCAGCATGCTCCATTTTAGTGCGGGTCTCCCGCAGCTTCTATTAAAGCCTATGGTAGCCGCCCGGATCAGTGGCACACCCGCAGCTGAATGTCTGCTCTGCCGCGGGAGTTCAAAAAAAAAAAAAAGGAGTGCACAGCGCATGCATGCGGCATGCTGCCGGCGTGCCTAGCACATCCGCCGGGCCGAAGAAAGAAGATCCGGCCGTGACAGAGGGCAAATCCACATTGTCCTGACAGGTAAGTAAAATGTTATTTTCAGGCCTCATGTCTGCGGGAAAGGAGGGACCCGCTGCGGGATTCTGCATGAAGAATTCGCGCGGGCCCGAATTTCCCAGGGGACATGAGGCCTAAGTACTCTAAAGTGGTTCCAATGAAAACATCAACACCTAAAAAGATCCTTCAACAGAAAAATAAAAATGTTCATGTAAATGTACAAATAAAATCAGATATCACATACAGTATTAACCTTTTCATGACCTGAGGTGTCTTCGGCCTTCTGTCCAGCAAAAATTTCACCTTTTAGATTGCTGCATTCTGAAGGTGAATTTTTTTGTTTCTTAGTCTACACTCAATTTTTTTTTTCCAGGACATATGGGGCTTCCTTATTATTTATAATTGAAGCGCATATTAATTAATTTTATAGGTCTGTGTCAGTAAAAAAGGATCAAAAATAGGGGGAAGAAATGCTGTTTTTCCTCATTTTCGATCACTATGGTTTAAGGTTGAAGGTAGTTCAATGAATAATATTTAACCCAAAAACGAATCCTCTAATTCCATGAATATATCAAATATTCGCATGTTGTGTGATGTATGATGCTGCTATAGTGCCAAAAACTAAAATCCTATTTTAACATTAACTGTATCTCCCTCCCTTAGCTTTATTCACTGCAGGCTCTGTACATGGATGAATCAACCAAGTGAAGACATTTTCGGACACTTTATGGATCGGTTCTCTCCATGTGGTTATCTTTTGTATTTCTTCTTTCAGTTCAATGATTTGTTGGTGTCGGCTTTGATACTATCAACCAGTGCGTTCTTTGGCGGCCAGGTCTTCATTTGTCGCTGACCACTCTAAGCATTGCCGATGTTCCTAATGAATTGGCTCGCATTACATGGCTAAAGTATGAGAGTCAAAATTTTGCCCTCCAATGAAAGCTTTGGCTTGTTGCGGTGTAGGACAGTTTTATTAGTGTTCTTGGCAGTCAAGGAATTTGTAGGAGTTTCCACCAGCACCAAAGTTCATACGCATCAATCTTCCTCTGATCTGTTTTCTTCAGTGTCCAACTTTTGCAGCCATAAGTTGTGCTTGGGAAGATGATTGCGTTGACTATCTGGCATTTCATAACAATGCTTATGTCTTTGTTTTTCCAGATCTTGTCCATACTTCTTCTTGATTCTCCATTGCTGTTGATTTTCGATCCAAGGAAGATGAAGTCTTGAACTACTTTGATTTCTTCATTTTTGATTTTGATTTTTCCTGTACCGTTTTTCGTATACCGCCAGCTGTTGTCATGATCTTAGTTTTCTTGATATTCTAGTATAGGCTGACTTTTTTATTTCCTTCTTTAACTTTTAGTATTAGTTGTTCAAGATCTTCCTGGCTTTCTGCTAGCAAGGTTTAATCATCTGCATATCTGAGATTGTTAATGTTTCTTCTACCACCATTTGTTCTTAGGGTAAACTTAAAACTATGGATAGCGGTGATTAACCTCCTTGTCTGGGGTAGCCCATTCCAGAGAACTGGATGGAGTAGTGGTAGGTATGTATTATGGAAGATGTTAGTCCGAGATCATTAGCAGAATGGAGAGTACAGGTATGGCAGTAAGCAGAGATGAGGGAGGAGATGTATGGTGGTGCAGCACTGTGGAGAGCTTTATGGATGAGAGTGAGGAGTATAAATTGTACTCTACAGTAGACAGGCAACCGTTGCAGTGACTGGCACAGGGAGGAGACATCAGTGCAGAGACTAGCACAGGGTGGAGACATCTGTGTGGTGACTGGCACAAGTTGGGGACATCAGTGTGTTGACTGGTATAGGGTGGAGACATCAGTGCAGTGACTGGCACAGGGTGGAGGTGTCAGTACAGTGACTGGCACAGGGTTCAGCACTGAACAAGCCCTCCTAAGGCTACATTAATGGAAATATGTAAAAACGCTATGGCTCACTTAAGGGAATAATAGGCTCAATGTAGGATTCCTTATAAAACCAGTATGCTGTGGCTGATCCTGTTTCATTAGAAGGATCCCTAGACAGTAGACAATAGCTAAATTTAAGTTGACGGTGGGTCCTGTACCTACTTGGCTTCTGTGCAGATATGGAGCAAATGGAGAAACAATATTGGTAGCCTGGTGACGCTCGCTCTCCAATGAATTTCAACAGACAGTTGGATAAGATTTATCCAACTTTTTATTGTGTCAATTAAAACCAGCAGATACATGTGTCGGTGTAGGCCCCTTCATCAGTCAAGCTGGGTTGGACATAGCTGTTGGGGCTGGAGAATAAACCCAAAAGCACTGGTGTTACCAGAAGGCGCTGTGAGGAACACCAGGAGAAGTGGTCTTGAGGCGCTGGACTATCAGTAATGTTTCTCCATTTGCTCCATTTTGTCCACCAATTGGTGGCTCCATATGGTCGGCAGCACCTCCAAGTGAAATTAATTTCCACACTCTTTTTTTCTTCAGCTCCTTGGTGCTTCTGGTCCCTGGACATATTATCTGGCTCCAGGACCCTCATACACACCGGGTTTGCTCCATCGCTTTTCTATCTCTGTGCAGATATGGTATATTTATTTCTAGCTCTACCCGAGTCAGTGTCGTTCTTTGGGGCAGCTCTATACTCTACTAAGTGATGGATCTACCCTTATGCCTTAAAATAATACATGGAAAGAGTCTGTCTAAAGCCAGCAAATTTACATCTAAAAAGAGGGACAAATGCTTATAATCATACCAAAATTCACATATTGCAGAATAAAGGAAAACTTGGCTCTTAGTTTATAAGACATTCAGTGAGGAAAGGAAGAAATTAAAGTATGGAAATTATTGGTAAAAGAAATGAGAGTTTGAAGGCAAGGCATGAAAAATTATATGGTGAAAGGCCAGCCAAGTGTATAATTGCATTAGAAATCACCTCATTTTCTAGATAACTCAAGCACATACTGAGCTGCAGAATATTAGGCATATGTTTATATATTCAATTTTTATGCTTATTAAAAAACACAAAGATTGAATATACATCACTGCCGACTCATTAAATTATAAACGCCATTATAAATTATCAGCATACACAAAGCCGGACAGAAGGAATAATAAAAGACTTGTAGTCATCCAAGATAAAGGACTTGCTTATATCCATCTGAACCTGATATGGAGGTGTTCAGAAAGCACAAAGGAAGGCTTCATTCACAGGTGGCCCTGTGACATCTCTAAGACAGGGGTTAACTGTAAAAACTTAACCCTTTCCAACCCAATTTGTATCCTTTATTTCCTAGGGGCCTTACATTTTTTCTGCCGTTATACAATGGCGCTATATGCTGTCTAAAGCCAGTACTGCATGAGGTGACACGTTGGATAGGCTCCGACAACAGAGAGGTTGGCAATATACAGTAAGAGAACCCCGACGGACGTCTTCCAACATCGGAGCTGTACAGCCTTAAATCATAATGTCTTCAGACGTCAGACAGTGGATTGGAAAGGGTTAAATCATAATGTCTTCAGACGTCAGACATTGGATTGGAAAGGGTTAAAGAGGAAATTTTAGCAGGTCCCTTAAAGGAGCTGTCTAATATAAAAAAAAGATCTTTATTTGCAGAAACAGCACCCCTTTTATTCATTTGTTCACTTTGGTATTGCAGCTTAACCAAAAGGAAGTGCACTTAAAGGGGTTGTCTCGTGAAATCAAGTGGGGGTATACACTTCTGTATGGCCATATTAATGCACTTTGTAATATACATCGTGCATTAAATATGAGCCATACAGAAGTTATTCACTTACCTGCTCCGTTGCTAGCGTCCTTGTCTCCATGGTTCCGTCTAAATTCGCTGGCAGCTTGCTTTTTTAGACGCGCTTGCGCAGTCCGGTCTTCGCCTTTCAGCACGAGCCGCTTCAGTGTGCTCCCTGCTACAGCTCTTCTGCGCATGCGCAGACGAGCTGTCACTGCTCGGGAGTGCGCTGGAGCGGCCATTCTGTACCATCCTCTGTTAGAGGAAGGTGCAGAGCTGCCGAGCTGTCCGGAGAAGCCGCCCTGCTGTCCCGCCGTCCTGGTAAGTGATGGGCCGGGGGGGCTGCCGCTGCGCCGGGCTGCGCCGGGGGGGGGGGCTGCCGCTGCGCCGGGGGGGGGCTGTCGCTGCGATGGGGGGGGGGGCTGTCGCTGTGCCGGGGGGGACTGTCGCTGTGATGGGGGGGCTGTCACTGCGATGGGGGGGGCTGTCGCTGTGCCGGGGGGGACTGTCGCTGTGATGGGGGGGCTGTTGCTGCGATGGGGGGGGGGGCTGTCGCTGCGATGGGGGGGCTGCCGCTGCGATGGGGGGGCTGCCGCTTTGCCGGGGGGCTGCGCCGGTTACCTGCTGCCTGGCGTTGGGTGACTGTGTGCCGTGGTCGGCCGTGTTCACTCCAGGGGTCCGGTCGGCGGCTGCAGGGCGTCTGGTTGTCAGGAGACACAGCTGGTAGCGTCTCGGGAGTGCGCACGTCGGGCTGCAGCAAGCGAAGGGAAAAGAGCCGGCGGCCATCTTGGGAAAATTTTTATAAGTTGCTGAAACGCTGGAACGGTAAGTACAGACCAGCTAGAAACGTCATTTACAGGGGGGCTTAGTAATGTGTGCTTAATTAGGGGGACTGGGCAAAAAAAAAATCCACTCCTGCCTCGAGACATCTCCTTTAAGGACTAAGCTGCAGTGCGAAATGCATCCCATGGACAAGAGTGGCGCTGTTTTTAGAAAAAAAATTTCTAACACTTTTTGCTAATATCAGACAACCAATGTATGTATCTGATATTTATTTTACATACATTTTGATTTATATGCGATGCAGAACAAAAAAAGAACCCCATTATCTTAAAATGGAGCACTATGAATTAGGCCACTTTCCCATGGCCATTAAACTTGCATGAGTTCTGTCCTGTTCAATGAATGACAGCTTTGTGCTGCCTCTGATTGGCCACAGCACTCAGCCAATCAGAGCAGCACTTTCAGGGGGCAGGGATTTTTAAATCCTCGGCCAGGAAGACAAGGAGAAGATGAGTGCTGGCACCTGCAAGAAGATGCACCAGAGATGACAGCGCTTTCCAGGTAATGTATTAGAATTTTTTATTTCTTTTTTCAACAGTCATGTATTTTTTTTAGGGGGGGGGGGCTTATATTTCAAGCTATCCCCTCAAAATCCTCACCACGGACAGTCCCCTGTCACTGCTGTCACTGCATTTCCCATTAATTTCAATGGGGCTAACGATACTGCCACCAGCCCTATTGAAATGAATGGGCAAGATCGCAAAAAGAATTGACATGCCGCAATTTTGTTTTAACGCTGCATCGTAAGTATTAAAACATCACACATGTGCATAGAGCCATTTGAAACCATTGCCTTCATAATTTTGCGATTTCTCACAGCGCTGGGAAATCATGCGATTCCCTCGCCAGTGTAAAGCCACCCTTAGAGACTATATGCTGCTCTGACTGGCCAGCACTGCTCATGTGGACTGATTCATCAAAGTAGGTGTAGTGTCTTAGAAAAATCATGCATACTAATACACAGTGTGCATCAGATAGTCAGAGAAGCAGTCGGACGTCTTTGTTTGTCCAGGCCCATATGATCGCTTTAAGCATAACCTCTCCCATACAGACAACTACTTCCAGTGCCAATGTAATTCCAATGCAGATATAAAATTATAACTGTTAAAGTAATCACTTAATTTAGGTGATACCCAAAGGGTATTGTTATTGTTATCAATCAGGTATGCTTAATTATTATTTGATGCAGTGGAAAAGAAAACAAATGAGAAACACTGAAGTGATATTTCCAAGCTTTTCTGTTTTATTGTTAGAGGTTATATAGTGTGGCAACCCCCACAAAATCAACAAGTCAACAATTCAAATTCTACATCATGTTTGATACTTCTCTCTTAGTAAAACATTACAAAGGTTAATTATGACAAAGCGGCATGCTCATCATCTGAGACCCTTTTATAAAGCTTTACTGCAATACATCTTTTTTACTTCTTGCTATGCACATGGCGCAAATATTATGCACACGACACACTACTGCAGAAAATATTATTCCATACTTTTAATTAATTTTATACTTAGATAACACCCCACAGATAATTCTGCCACAAATGCCAAATACAGTGCCTACCACTGATGCCCCACAGAATGATATGAAACTGTTGCCACCATGCAGTAAAACATGCTTGGCTTCCAGGACCTCTTCTGGACGTAATGCTTAAGTAGAGGGTAATGTCACCTTCTAGATCAATGGCTGATGTTAAAATTGACCAATATTTCTTCATGATATTTACAACCTGATGAGTATAGGTATTTTAGAGCAACCGACTAAAGTGATCATGTATTTGTCACATGATCACAAATAAGGGAGATTGAACAATACCTCTGCCGTGCCACCTATTGGAAGGCAACATTTTTGCAAGTTAGTGTTAGACTCTTTATACAAGCCTTGTAACAATGACTGGGAATTGAAAGCCAAAGCCAGAATCCATACACAGACAGCTGTTTCAGGGTGTTTTCCCCTCATCAGTGTGCAGTAGGTTTCTGTCTTATAAGTCTCCTCGCTCACTCATCTTCTAGGTGCTCTTCCTAAGGAGAAAAGATAGTGTTCCTGACTTATGTGATCGCAGAACGTGGAAGTGAGCAAGGGACAGCATACCTATTACAGCTGATGGAGAGCAATACAGGAGAGGTTAGTATATGCTGTTTGTTTTTTTTAAATCTAACATGCTTCAAATTAATATTGGGGTGGCCCGACTGCTGTACCTGTCCCAGCAGCTCGGGTTCCCCTGTGACCCATCTCTGGTCACTAAGTGGAGTGGGCCCACCCTGGCTCAGTGGGCCTCAGCATCCTTAATGAGCTACAGTTCTATAGTGTATTACATGCCTTACTTGGATTCAGTGTTGTGCTGTACATAAGGTTCATCTCATCTTATGGCAAATATTGCTTTACTGATCCAAGTCGCATAACAAAATTATTATATAGAAAGATACATGCAGTGGCATTAAAGGGAATCTGTTACCTACTTTAAGTTCTGTATGTTAAGCTTATGCACTCAAACTAGGTGACTCATGGAGTCTGGAGATGTAAGTTTTATACTTACCGTCCCTGTCATTTTCCAGGTGTCAGCTGTAAAATCCACCACTAAATGCATTGAGCGGTGCTGTTAAGTAGTCTGGCCATTCAAATTTAAAATGGGTGGACTACTTAGCAACACCTCTCAATGTATTCAGTGCTCAGACCGGGGGAACGACGGGGAAGGTAAGTATAAGACTTACGTCCCCAGACCCCATGGCTCACTTACTTTCAGCCCATGAGCTTAGCATATAGGGCTAAAAGTAAGTGACGGACTTCCTTTGAATACTCCAAAAAGAAAAACAAGGAAGGTTTGAGGGAACACCAATGTCCGTCTTGTCTGGTGGATTCTTCTGGTGGTCTCCACAGATGAATGGAGATCTTAGGTAGTCATCTGCTAACTGCATTGCCTAGCCACAACATATTTGGATTTTGCAACCGCAACGTATAGAAAAATGCCTGAAGAATATACAATCATTAAAATCAGTAGGTGCTTTAGTTGTATGTCTTCAGCGTACTTTGGAGGTACTGGTACTGTATTGGCATTCTACAAAGCTGTGTCCGGTCACAACTAATGAGATTTTGCTGCGCTTTGTGTTCTCTGACACTAATTACACTGGTTAGCAATTCTTGCAAACTCTCTCTCTAGCCTACAGAACTCTCCAGATTGCTGCAGCTCTGTTTATCTTTGCTCCCATTTCCATCTACCAACACATTGTGTCCTCAGCCAATGATCTATGGCTGTCATCCTCCCTTACTTCATCCTCTCCATTGTGTCAGCACGACTTCTCCTGTGCTGCATCTATTCTGTCTAACTCACTGCCCAGGACCATCAGACTTGCCCTTAGCAATATCAAAGTCTCGAAAACTCACTTCTGCAGGACTCGTATGCCACATAACCGTAGTCTATGGCCCATACACAACCTGACCTGGCCACAGCCATCTCCACTCCATGCTCTCCTCAACTAGTTCCTCTGGTCACCTAGCTCTGTATTTTATTTGTGTGTTGGCTCAAATACTGGCTGGGTGACAGGTTCATGGCTGCCTGGTTCATATTTACAGGGGTTTATAAAAATAATGGAAACACCTAGATGTTTCGTGGGATTTTTCTATTAATAATGTGTAGGACTGCCTTTGGCAGCTAATTCATACTGAATTTAGTTTGGGATGAACTCATACAGGCGCTAAATGGTGTCTAATGGAGTATTAGACCGCTCATCATGCAATAACTATTCAAGCCCCAGAAGAGATTTTGGTGGGGAATAATGTGTTCTTCCTAATGTTTCCAACACAGACCAGTGTGGCCCGATGATAATCAGGTCTGGTGACTGTACTGGCCAGGGAAAATGCTCCTGAAACCATTCAAGGACATAGCGAGCTGCACATATAGGGGCATTATCATCCTAGGAAACAATGTCTGCACCATTGGGTGGACCTGATTGGCCAAAATATGAGTATAGTCCTTGACAGTCAATCTCACTTTAAAATGATAATGGGTTCTGCAGAAAACCATGAGATGATTGAACAAATCTTGACATATCCATCATCATGCTAGACTATAGGAAGCAGAGAGACGAGATGATAGGCTTTCTTTGGTGTTGACCAGGCATAAAGACACCCTGTGGTGGGAAATAACGAAGAGAACGATTCCTTGGACCAAACTGACAGATACTCCAACTAGATAGACACCAAAATATCTGTCCTCACTGAAATTCTGCAAGGTTGAACACCATCCATGATCCACAACACAAAAGGCCATATGCAGATGAACTACAGGGGGTGCCAGGGTCCACGTGCGTATTATTACTGCATGCATTACCTAGAGCATTATCAATCCTATGAGCTTCCATTATTTTGATAAACCCTTGTAAATTCACCTTGCTGACACAAGCAGGTGGTCCTTTGGATTAAATTAGCTCCATGTATCCATTGGGTCACTCCTCCCATTCCATTTAGATTGTGAGCACTTGTGGTCAGGCATCTCTCTTTCCTGTTGTTTTCTTGTTTGTTCATTTGTTTCAATTACTTGTTATTTTACTTGCGCATTATATATTTAACCGTAAAGAGCTGCAGCCTATGCTGCCGCTATGTAAATCCAAACGATTATTATTATTGAGGTTTTTAGCTAATGAGTCACGGGAAACCTCATGTCAAAACTGAAGGATTTTTCCCGGTCTGATTGCCTCCTAGCCAGATACATCACGAAAGCTAGATACTTGTATTGTGCATGTTAATCCAAAAATATGTATTTTGTCGCCATCAAATTCGTTGAGTCAATCTTTTCATATTGGTCACAGCCAAGATGCTTTTTTGCTTCTTTCATTAAATATGACGAGAAAACTAATTATTTCAGTCTGATATCCTCCTCACTTTTTTCTTGTATGATTTTTTTGACAGCCAGAAAACTTCCAGAACAGCTAATGAGGATTACTAATGAATTTCCATCTGTCACATAACAATCTCATAGCACTGTCCAAAAACATGTATTTAATCCATTATTTCCTGGGAAGCCAGACAAGTAAATCTGTATGGCTTTCAACAAAACTAAGGTAGTGTCTCACTATGAGAGCTCATGCACAGTGCAGTATCACCGGTCCGTGTTGTACCGTTTTGAAATATGGCTCCATATCTTGCTATGGGGTCCTACTACGTACGTTGGCTTATAAGTGGGGGCACATATAGATTTTTTTCTCATATCAAGTTAGATGTACAGATCAGGAACTGATACTACATTGTATCTGCAACAACAGTGAAGGGCCGTGGTGTTCTTTATATGGAAGGGTCCCTATTGGTTCATTCTGGACACCATTTTTTGCTAACGTTAAAATTTCCACGGAGAGAAAATTCCTGTGCAGCTTCTCATCACCATCCATTAAAATATAGTCTGCAGCCAACCTGGTCTGAGCCCTCTATCTCCAGAAGCCTCATAATAACCAGATGGCCTACCTCAATGGTTAGAATGTCCTTAAAGCAGTATTTCCATTTCAGTTTCATGGCTGAGAGAATAAAATCGCGGCTGTTTTCTGACCACCTGGCTAGGTGTTACAGAAACAGCTGAGGCAGCAGTGTTAATGTTTCCATAATTTTAATTGAAGTGAATGGGTGCCCTGAAAGCGGCATAGCACAGTGCGCTACAAAGTTTCCAGATACTAGGAGATACTGAAACAGTGTAGCAAGCTTTTCTACGCTGTTTCCATAGCTCCCATTCCTTTTAATGAGAATTACGTAAACAGAGTAAGTCCGCCACCTCTGCAGTTTCGGTAACACCTAGGGAGGGGCTCAGAAAAGAGCTGCAGGCCTCTCATCCTCAGGGTGGCTTCACACGAGTATGTTTTTGTGCGTACATAGGTGCGCACCTATGTACATGCAAAAACACACGTGTATAAAGGTCCGTGCATTGCCTTCAATGGAGCCGCGGCTGCTGCAGGCGGCTCCATTAATGGCAATGGTCTGCTGACCCCCTAGAATTGTTTTTCAGGGAAGGGCTTTACATATAAGCCTTTCCCTGAAAAACAAGAATTTTAGTGTAAAAAAAAAACAAAAAAAACTTACCTGTCCGCCGCTGCCGTGTCCCCGCGGGAATGAAAAACACATCTGCCGCATGCGGCAGATGTTTCCTTCATCCCAACGAGGAAAAAGAATTCCCTGCTGCACCTGCCACATCTGTGACAGATGCAGCAAAGATATTCTTCATCCCTGCGTGATGAATTCATGAATGGTGAGTGCTGCCTCTGATTGGTCACAGTGCTCAGCCAATCAGTGGCAGCTCATTCAGCAGGTGGGGATTTAAAATCAGGAGAAGAGCCGGCTGGACGCGGCTGAACCCCAGCAGCTGAAGAAAGGTGAGTATTTTAAATTTTTTTTTATCACCGTTGTTTCTTGTTTTTCAGGGAAGGGCTTATATTTAAAGCCCTTCTCTGAAAGACAATTACAGGATGCCGGCAGCTGGATCCCGTACTGCAGCTGTCATCTGTGACAGCTGTGGTAATTCTTTATTCCCCGCAGGGATGAAGAATTCCTTTGCTGCATCTGTCACAGATGTGGCAGGTGCGGCAGGAAATTCTTTTTCCTCGAGGGGATGAAGGAAACATCTACTGCATGCGGCAGATGTGTTCTTCATCCCCGCGGGGACATGGCAGTGGCGAACAGGTAAGTTTTTTTTTTTTTACACTAAAATTCTTGTTTTTCAGGGAAGAGCTTATATGTAAAGCTCTTTCCTGGAAAACAATTCAGGGGTGCTGGCAGACCATTGTCTTCAATGGAGCGGCCAGCAGCAGCCGCGGCTCGATTGAAGACAGGGAATGCATTGGTTCTAATAGAAGCGTGTTTTTGTGTGCATGTATGCACGCACAAAAACACGCTCATGTGAAGCCACCCTCAATGCTGAATGCTTGAATGTTAACATTGCCTAGCCAAAGGCTCTGCAGCTGGTGAGTGACTTTTCTGGATATACCTGGTGACATGGAGATTGGTTTAGTCACCTGCAGGTTGGTAGAAGCACTGGTGGCGTGTTTTGATGATCTAGCATCCGCCATCTGCCTACAATTTTCAAAGAATTTTTACCATTTAGATATAACCAAATACTATGTACAATCACTGCACTGGGATCACCTACTTAATAATGGTGTTACATGGTGGATTCCATGGCGAGAATAAATGGGCTCATGTACACAAAGGCTAAATAATAAATCAAATGTATCAAAAGATGCAAACAAAATATACAAATAGTGTTTCAGCAAGATATGTCAAAGGAAAAAAATATTATACCGTGTTTTCCCCCCAAATAAGACATATTAATTTTTGCCCCAAAAGAGACACAGGGTTTTATATTCACCTAGCAGGCGCCATCTGAGTCCCTCCCGCTGGTTTCCACAGTTCCGACAGACTTGCTTGCAGTTCTCAGTGCCGAAAGAAGATCGTTTGCTGGTAACAGGGTTTGTACCAGGGTTTCCAGCAAGCGATTACTCTGATTGGTTCTCGAGCGCCGTGGCAGAGCCAATCACTGCGGCACTCGATGAACCAATCACGGCCATTCAATGCGATGGCTGTGATGGGTTCATTGAGCACCACAGTGATTGGCTAAGCCATGGCACTCAAGAACCAATCAGAGCCAGCGCTTTCTATAAACCCCATTACCAGCAAGCCATCTTCTGTCAGCACTGAGAACTGCAAGGAAGCCTGTGGAACTGTGGAGGGACCCGAATGGTGCTTGCTAGGTAAGCATTGTTTTTTTTCATGTAGTGTAGCTAGGGCTTACTTTTGGGGTAGGGCTTATAATTGAAATCCCCCCCTCCCCTGAAAATCCTGGTAGAGCTTATTTTCGGTCTTATTTTCACGGAAACACGGTACTTAATATTCATGGTTCGTGGCAAATCAAGTTTGGACAGGAAGTCAATGTACATGAGCCCCATAGGTTGAGAATAAACTTGAACAACACCCTTTCATGTTGGTCTCCACCCTGTCTTCAATGAACTTATAAGCCATGGATGACACTACATGAAATTTCTGCTACATTATCCATTAAGAAATTTACACTTGTACTGTTAAGTGTTGCAAGGCAAAGTTCTCCTATTTTAGAGAGACAATACGCAGGTCCGAATATTTTGCATTCCTTGAGGAATGCAAATTGAGTTTAACCAGGTTAACCTGCAGGTTCCAAAATCTCTTGCAAACAGGTGAATATGAAGTGCACAGGTCCTTAAACATCATGACTTAGAAATGTTTAGTAGTGTCAGCCTGTGCTAGGTGTACGATAGGGGTTTCTAAGCTGTGAGTATATGTTTAATACCTCATGAATTTTAAAGGCATGGAGTCAAAAAATACTCCTTCCATACACAAAAGGGTTGATCCAAGCTTTTGGGTGATCATGGCTTTCAGACATCAAGGTACAGATTCCACAAGGTGGTGAACATCCTCCATACTCATGCCTGTTTCAGCAGCTCTGTCAGTTGGTGCACATTTTAGAGGTAGGTGGGAGCAGATCTCAGTCTTTTCCAGGATATCTCAAACATGTTCAATGGGATTACAGTACAGTGTGTTTGGGGGCCAAGCCAGTGTTGCGTTCCTCTAACCACTCCTTAGTGATCCAAGTTTTATGATGCAGAGCGTTGTCCATTTGAAAGATGTCTCTGTCGTCAGGAAAGACTTCCTGAAGATATAGGTGCAGATGGTCAGGTCCCTGTAGCGTTCGCCATTCAAATATTGTGGTATGATGACAATAGTTCTAGTTCACTTCAGGAAAATGCTCCTCAGACCATGACATTGCCACCACTGGCGTCTTGAACCAAAATGGTGTACCCATGGCAAATTGTTTCATGCATGGTTTATGCAAGATGCAGACCTGGCCAAGGATATGGCTCAGCAGGAAATGAGACTTGTCACTCCAGATGACCTTCTTACCTGGGCCCATGTATGACGTTGTTGCTGATGACGTGAGGTCATCAGAGCCACCTTTGTCAATCTTTGGCTATTGGACCCCAGTCAATGCAAGGTACACCGCATGGTCATTGTGGAAATTTGTCCAACCTCCCCGCTGTTGCTTTGTGTACTTCTGGGTCAATTGGTCCACAGTGGCACATCATTGCTGAGATAACAAATGGTATCACCTGACCCTTGCTTCTAGGATCAACCACATATTGCCTGCTACTGTGTGATCTTCTTATGGATGTCTGTCCATGGTTTAACCAGTCTTGGTACAATCTTAATATTGGGGTTCGGGGACAGCCAACAAGTGCGACTGTTTCAGAAATATTGGCACCACAACTCCGGGCACCAACAATCTGCCTACAATCAAAGTTATTCAAGCCACTATGTTTACCAATGACTGCCAAATGTCGCCTTCTGCTGTGTAGAAAAGAGGTCGGTACCTTATTTGAGAGCAGATTGTGACGCATCCATCACGTGGTACAACATTACTGATCACAAGATGTCACACACCAACTAATCCTAATGCAGTAATCGTTCAGTGTAACTATGTGACCAGCGGTCTATCCTTTCACAGACCTTGGGGTCCACCGTTCTCATAATTGGCTTGGGCCCCTGAGGTTGAACACACAGAGATTAGATAGTCATCCTCTATCCTGTGGGCACGGCATAACTTTATTTAGCAGGACAAGCCTTTAGTAAAGTGTATCCTATTCATGGCTGTATATCAGCATGCTCTATACGGTATGTCTCTGTTGGTAATGCATTTTCCCAACAGAGGTCAATGAAGTCAGAAAATGAATCAGTGTCATTTGTGATTCTTATTTATAGCTAGCTGCAATACGGTATGAAAGGAAATATGACCTTTATGACAGTCAGAATAGTCAAACTATGGCATGTTCTATCTCAAAAGGTGCTGATGGCAAATACTATGTCAGCATTTAAAAAAGGGTGAGATGCTTAGCTAATGATAAATGCCATTGACTTTATAAATAATTTAGTAAATAAGAATGTATAATTGATCAAATAGGTAGAATTTGATGCTCTTGTGTCTTTTTTCAACCTATCTACCCAATTTAAAATATGATTGAAAAAAATCACTGACACAACAGGGGGGGGTAGTAAGCCAATATGGATACAAATGCAGACTTAACCTCTTGAGTGGCAGGTTTCCTACCACCCTGTCGTGCCCACCAGGGCAGGTTTTTTAAAATGGTCTAATCATTGAATTTCAACTACTTTTGCAGTTGCGTCTCAAGAGCCATAACTTTTTCATTTTTCCATTGACATGGCCATATGAGGGCTTGTTTTTTGCGGGACAAGTTGTGATTTTTTAAACAGGGGGGAGGAAAAAAAGAAATGGGGAAAAAAGAAAAAAAGGGGCCATGTCATTAAGGGGTTAAATAATGTATTAACTTCCTTCTCTGGGTCATTACGACGCACACGGATACCACATGTGTAATTGTATTTTTGATTTTTTACAAAGTAAAGGGAGACAAGTGTTTTTTAAATTTTTTAAATTTTTTTACTTTTTTTTTTTTAATTAAAAAAAATTTTTTTTTTTTGTCCCTTTAGGGGACTTCCACAGGGACCCATCAGGACCCCTGATCACTTTCCGGGGGTCTGATGGTGACAGCCCTTTACATGCTGCAGTGACAACCCTTTACATGCTGCAGTCACATAGACTGCAGCATGTAAAGGGTTAACACAGCAGAGATCGGAGGTTTTCTCTGATCTCTGCTGTAAGAGCTAGTACCTAGCTGTCCTCTGACAGCTAACAACCAGCTCTCCCTGCCACAGAGACCATCGGCTTGCTTCTGACAAGCCGATGGTCTCTATGGCAACTTGTAAACAAAGCAGGACATTGCCGACATGTCGGCAATATCTTCTGCTGGTTTTTCAAAGCCCTTGCACTGCTTTCTGTGGGTCTGTGCAGGCAGAGCACACTGTCACAGCTTGTGGCATTGTGCTCTGCAGCTCCCATAGTGATACATAGCCCGGAAATCTTCCGGGCTATGTTGCTATGAGCAGTGGAGCTCGTCCCCAGAAATTTTCCGGGCGTGCCACTCAAGGGGTTAAAGAGTATATGCACTTTGATATTTTTAATGCACAGAATAGGCAATTATAAGCATTTTTACAGTATGCTTTATTTCCCTATTCTGTACCTTTCTCGTACAAACTCGCTATTCAACTAGGTAAAGACAGGGCTGAGAAATCCGTCTTCACCTAACTGCATAGCAAAACAGAAAGCTCAGCTGTGCCTGCACTGTTCACTCTAATGCAGGCACAGCTGTTCCATATCACAGTTTATTAATAAATATCTGTCCCCAGTGCTGGTTTTATTAGTCCCTATCTTCTCTCCTGATGGTGCTCTGTAAGGAGAAGCTGTTCTGTCTTGCAGACGGCTCCTCCTCCCCACATAACCCATTTCCTTTCGGACTCCATGGATTGTCAGGGTCTCAGTGCATTGGGTGTACAATATTGTATTTCACAACCTGATGCACTGAGACACTGACAGTGCATTAGATCCAGTGGGGAACTGGCACTGTAAGGAGGAGATACTGCAGGACATAATGGCTTCTCTTTCACAGCGTTGGAAGACGGCGGCCAGAAAGGAGACAGGGTCTAGTAGAACCAGCACTGGGGGACAGAGCAGCAGGGCACAGAAGGACCAAATATGTTTGATCAATAAATATAAAGCAGACATGTATGTGATATGGACTAGCGGTGCCTGCGCTAGAGACAACAGTGCAGGCACAGCTGGAACGTCCTGTTCTGCTTTGCAGTTAGGTGAAGGCAGATTTCTCAGCACCATCTTCACCAGTTGCATAGCTGAATAGAGGTTTTGTACGAAAAATGTACAGAACAGGCAGATAAAGCCTATTGCAAAAATGCTTAGAATTGCTTATTCTATACACTAAAAAAAAAATTAAAGTGCAGTTACTCTTTAAATACAGATAAAATGATTTGTGCTGGTATAACTACAATTTAATGCAGGCTGTGTCCATGCATTTTATCTACCAATAAAGAGATTGATGTTGTAAATGGATCTGAATAAGGCTGGCTGCACACGACTGGGTTGGATTCCGCAAGCGGAAGCTTGCATCGTAAACTGACCCAGTGCCCAGCCGACATCCGCACGTACCTGCTTTTCCTTCTTCGCCGGCTGTACTGCAGATGGTCCGCACGGTGATCCGTTAGACATGCGCAGTACAGGTTTTTTTTAAAGTCCCGGCTTTTCCCGCATTGTCGTTAGGCAATGACACGGAATCCCCGACCTTTCCGCTGTGTCGTTGTGAAAGGGCCATGGGTTGGACGGCTTGCAGTGACTTTAGTTTCAACAGATTTTATTAAAGTTCAGAGTTAAAACAGTAGTCATTCATGCTTTCTTATTTCCCCACGCAGGGGGCGGTGAGATTAATAGAAGGAATGACAAAGGTTTATTTTCAGACATTTTTGTACATTTCTTACATAACCTTTCTTTTAACGAGCTGAATTCTACTATATCGCCTGTTTCTGGCCTTTTCGGTGAATTCTAGATATTCAGGCTTCAGCAATTACAAAATTATAAAGGAAACATAAAAACATGAAAGAACATGGAAAAGTAGGTCTTCACACTTTTTTTTTTTTCCCATTCGCTACCGACTTTGGGTAATTCTTTTGCTTAGCTCTTTTAGGATTTGTGTGGATATCAGGGGGGGATTTAGGTTGAGAGCAAGTTATGTCTAAGGCCTGGGATGTCCATCATTTCAATCCAAGGTCTCCATAATTCACTGTATTTCGTTAGAGTGTCAGTTTGTATAGCATGTATTCTCTCATACAGGGCAATCTGGGAGATCCGGTTTTGGACTTCATTATATGAGAGGGTTGGCTGTTTCCACCTCGCTGCTATATGTATTCTAGTTGCCATGCATATGTGCTGGATCAATTTATGTGCTTGGTATTTTATTCCTGGCGGACGATCTCCTAGTAGGAATAGTGTTGGAGATTTTGGGAGTGGACCAATAAATAGTCTTTGCAATAGTCTGTGTATCTGGGACCATAGTCTGGCTACCACCGGGCAACTCCACCATATGTGGGCTTGGGATCCTACTTCTGTACATCCCCTAAAGCAGAGTGGTGAAGTCAAGGGAAAAAATTTATTTATTCTTACTGGGACTAGGTGAGTGCGGTGTAAGATTTTAATGGACGTTTCCATTAAGGAGACTTGGTGGCTACCTCTAGTGATAGTTTCACAACAATGTTGCCATCTTTCCACTGACATGTGGATTTGTAGTTCCGTTTCCCACTTTCGCATAAACGGAAGTTTGCTTTCTGTATCAGGCTGGTTTAACATTTTGTATAGTAACGATAAAGTTCCTTTCCTCAAGGGGTTGTTTTTACATAATCTTTCAAGTGTTGTCATTTCAGGGATCACCCTAGGTAAGTCCAGTGAATGTAGGAAGTGGAATATTTGGTTGGCTCGGAAGTTTTCTGCTGTTGGGAGATTGTAGTTAGCTTGGAGTTGGCTTAGTGTTATTATCTGGGAGCCCATTAAAAAGTGGTTAAGATTTGTCAGTTCATTTGTCTTCCACCACTGAAAATGGATTAAGTCCATACTTGGTGGAAATCTTATGTTCGGTATAATAGGCATCATCCTAGAGGGTTTATTGGAGAGTTTATATTTAAATCGGGTACTTCTCCAGATTCTCATGGTGTGGAAAGTGAGGGGACTTTTGGCATGTAGGTTTGAGTTTAGGGTATTGCTAGACCATATTAGATTAGGAAAAGTTTGTGGGGATATTCTGGATGATTCTAGCCTTACCCATAATGGAGCTTTTTCTCCCCCCAGTGTTGTTAGCCCTTGGGCTGTTTGTGCCGCCACATAGTACTTCCAAAGGTTGGGGACAGAGAGACCTCCCCTGTTTTTATGTTTATACATTAGGGTGTTTTTGATTCTTGGTTTTTTTGAGGCCCAGATGAATTGAAATATACGTTTCTGTAGATTTGCTATCGTCGGGCGGGGGATTGGGATAGGTAGTGTCCTGAATAAATATAGTATGCGGGGTAGTAGGTTCATTTTAATTGCGCTGATTCTTCCCACCCAAGATAGTAGGGGATCATCCCATTTGGTCAGGTCTGCCATAAGTTTTTGTATTAGGGGTGGATAGTTCCATTTGTATAAGGTGGTTAAGGATGTGGTTAAGTTGATACCCAGGTAGGGAATATAGTGGTGTTGGTGTTGGAAGCCAAAATTTAAATCTATTAATTTTGTTAGTGAGGACGGGGCGTTTAAATATATGATGTCGCATTTATCTGGATTGATTTTTAGTCCCGAGAGCACCGCCCACTTGTCCAATAATCCCATTAAATTGGGGAGGGAAATTAATGGCTGGGTCATTGTAAGTAAAAGGTCGTCCGCGAATAGGCTTAATTTGTACTCCACCCCCTCCACTGTCACTCCTCTTATATTGGGGTTTTGCCTAATGGCTATTGCGAGGGGTTCGACCGCCAGTGCAAATAAAGCAGGTGAGAGGGGACAGCCTTGCCGTGTACCTCTCCTGATTGGGATAGGGGTTTCTTTGCTTGTAGGTAGCTTTAATAAGGTGGAGGGAGTGGAGTATAATGCTGCCATTGAGCGCACGAAGGCTCCCTCAAAGCCCATACGCTGCAGGATAAAGAATAGATAGTCCCAGGCCAATGAATCAAAAGCCTTTTCTATGTCTAGGGCTAATAAGGTGACGGGGATTTTTGTGTCTTTTGAATGGTCAATTATATTTAGTACCTTTCTAATGTTGTCTGGGGCTTGTCTTGATGGGATGAAACCGACCTGGTCTTTATGTATGAGATTTGGGAGAAATTGGTTCAGTCGGGCAGCCAGGATAGATGTGAAGATTTTATAATCAATGTTCAACAACGAGATAGGCCTATAGCTTTTGGGGGAGAGAGGATCTTTTTTGGCCTTGGGTATAACTGTTAGATTAGAATTTAAAAATTCTTGGGGAGGGGTATCACCCTTCTGCAGTGATTGAAAAAGGCTTTGTAGTGGTCCTATTAGGGATTCTTTGTATTTTTTATAATAGATTGCCGTGTAGCCATCGGGGCCAGGGGCCTTCCCTAACTTTAGGTTGTCTATGGCTTCCCTTATCTCTTCTATCGTGATATCTCCGTTTAGGTGGTCTCGCTGATTTTGGGTTAAGGTAGGAAGTGGGAGGGATTCTATAAAGGAGTTGCAGTGACTTTAATGGAAGCCGTTCATGGGGAATCTGCACAGAAATACAGCATGCTGTAATTTTACCGCTGCAAGTGGAAAATAACTATTGATTTCCGCTCATGTAGAGGAAAAAACATTTTGCCATAACATGCTATGGGCGTTTTTTGCTGCGTAATCTGGAGGCAGACACTCCCTCCGGATTCTGCAATGCAAATCTGCCATGTGCAGGTGGCCGAAGTTGAGACTTGGGCAGAAAAGTGGCAAATAAGGCTCAACACCAATAAATGTAAGGTTCTGCACATGGGCAGGGAAATACATGTCACCATTACACACTACAAGGGAAACCACTGGGAAACACTGGCATGGAAAAGGACAGGGGATTTTAGTTAACTATAAATTTATAGGGGTTATCCAGTTGGAAACTATTAAGGTCCTTTCCTTAGTGTTGGTCACAAATAGTAGATTGGCTGAGGTCTGGGCTCTGGGATCAGGTGTTCATTGGATTGGTGTGCCCATGCACGGAGCTGATTTCTGCAGGAAGCAGACAGCTCCATTTTCATTACAGTGGTGAGACTTGGCATTGCAGGCAAACTTTCCATTCACTTCAGTGGAGCTTTTTCTGTAATAGCAAGCCTGGCCACTGCAGTGAGAACAGAGCTGTTTCCTTCCTGCAGAAATCAGCTCAGTGCACAATCACACTGGCCGAGTGAATAGCTGTACTGCAAGGGTTCCCGGTTAGCGAACCCCTGCTGATATACTACTGATGGCTTATTCTGTGGACAGGACATCATAGGTTTACAACTGGACAACTCCTTTAACTGGAGCAATCAGGCAGCTGCATCAAAAGGGGCATGCATGTACATGAGGAGAACATTGTTCACCTACTGTAGCTTACAAATCACTAGTCAGTCACAGTCCTGGGTATAATAGATGATGGGAGAGATCTCTGTATTGTCCACTGATATATATATAATAAAGTAATAAATTGAATGGGCGGACTACAATACCCAGAGAGAATTGGGATCATTTTGTTTAGAAAAAAGATGGCTTAGGGGCGACCTAACAACTATGTATTAAATACATCAGGGGACAATACAGAGATCTCTGCCATCTTTTATTTATACCCAGGACTGACTGTAACAAGAGGACGCCCTCTATGTCTAGAGCAAAGATGGTTTCTACACCGACACAGAAGGGGGTTCTTTACTGTAAGTGCAGTGAGACTATGGAACTCTCTGCCTGAGGATGTGGTGATGGAGAACTCGATAAAGAGGGGCCTGATACAATATTACAAGTTATAGTCACTGATTACTGGAAATAGGTTGTTGATCCGGGGGTTTACAGTACTCTGAATGCCAGATTAGAGTTGGGTAGAAATTTTTATCCCTAAAATTAGAAAAATTAGGCTTCTGCACGGAATCCGCAGCAAAACAGAGCATGCTGCGATCTTTCTTCCGCTCGTGGAATATGCATTTCATATTCACAAGTGTGAAGCAAAAAAAAAATCAAAATTACATGCCTTTCAATGCCTGCATTCTGCTGCAGATAGTCCGTGCGGACAGCGATCGCGTATTCCGCAATTAGAATCTGTTGATCTGGGACCCCCCCTAGGGATTTAAAAAAATTCGTGTGCCAAATGCAGTTACTAAACTCTGCCTGTAGATGGCGCCAGACTACATGATAATGTTAAGCAATACATTCAGTATCTGATGTTGATAACTATCTAGTGCAGAAGACGGCATGTACCTGCGTGCGTCAATCACAATAGGCAGAAGGATATTTGATTTCTAAACAATGATTTCACAATGTTTTTACAATCTGCACATGTGAATGACTATATTTTGTGTAAAGTGGAAATATTTCCCAGCCAGCATATATTCACTTCTATGCATTGCCATCATCATGCTGTTGATTGTGCACCATGTATAGGGCCAGATTCAATAAAGGAATCAGCACTGCACAGATGGCATATTCAGGTACAGTCATTTACAGCTGGAGTGTATCGGCATGCATTATACAGCATAGTAGCACTCTACTGGAGGAGTTAAAGGGGTTGTCTGAGATCGGCCAACATTGCAGAAAAGGCAGGGGATGGTGAAAATAACAAAGTGCTGCTGATTGGTTGAATCTACTGCCTCTCTGCCGCGTCCTGCCAGTCTTTGTTTATATGGATACAGCAATTATGAAAGTAAAATGAACAGATACAATTCACAGTCCATATAGGGATCAATCAGTGGCCCACATTGCCCATATAACAGGTGCACGCCAAGTCAGATCATAGGATAATAGCTCATGCAGCAGGTAAATGCCAGTACCATCATGTAAAGAGTCCTTTATTAAAACATCCTTTACAAAAATAAAAAAAGCACAGGAATAAAAGCGCTTATGGTATAAGTCAGACTCCATGTGGGCTGAAAAGTGTAACCAGTGTTTTTATTATGCATGTACACATTTATTTTTTTAATACGGTTTCAATAAAGGATTGCATATATATTGTAATATACAGTACTGTGCAAGAGTTTCAGGCAAGTTTGGGAAGCACGCTGCAGAGTGAAAATGCTTTGAAATTTAGAAGTATTCATAGTTTACTTTTGTCAATTAACTAAGTGCAAAGTGACTGAACAAAAGAGAATTCTAAATCACATCAATATTTGGTGTGACCAGCCTTTGCCTTCAAAACGCACCAATTCTTCTAGGTACACTTGCACACAGTTTTTGACGGAACTCAAAAGGGAGGTTGTTTCAAACATTTTGGAGCACAAAGCACATATCTTCTGTAGATGTCAGCTTGCTCAAATCCTTTGGTCTCTTCATGAGACCGGACTGGATGATGATGAGATCAGGAGTCTGTGGGGGCCATACCATCACTTCCAGGGCTCCTTGTTCTTTTTTAGACTGGCGATAGTTCTTAATGACATTGTCTGGATGTTTGGAGTTGTTGTCCTGCTGTAGAATAAATCCTGAGCCAATCAGATACCTTCCTAATAGTATTATTTGATGGATAGGTATCTATCTATATTTTTTCAGTATTGAGGACACCATTAATCCTGATCAAATCCTCAAATACATTTTGCTGAAATGCAGCCTCAAACTTGTAAGGAACCTCCACCATGCTTTGCTGCTGCCTGCAGACACTAATTGTGCTGCTCACCACCGCGCTTCACTGTTGCCTGCAGACACTCATTATTGTACCGCTCTCCACCATGCTTCACTGTTGCCTGCAGACACTTATTATTGTACCACTCTCCACCATGCTTCACTGCTTCCTGCAGACACACATTATTGTACCGCTCTCCACCATGCTTCACTGTTGCCTGCAGACACTCATTATTGTACCGCTCTCCACCATGCTTCACTGCTGCCTGCAAACACTTATTATTGTACCGCTCTCCATCATACCTCACTGCTGCCTGCAGACACTCATTATTGTACCGCTCTCCACCATGCTTCACTGCTGCCTACAAACACTCATTATTGTACCACTCTCCATCATACCTCACTGCTGCCTGCAGACACTCATTATTGTACTCCTCTTTACCATGCTTCACTGCTGCCTGCAGACACTCATTATTGTACCACTCTCCACCATGCTTCACTGCTGCCTGCAAACACTCATTATTGTACCACTCTCCATCATACCTCACTGCTGCCTGCAGACACTCATTATTGTACTCCTCTTTACCATGCTTCACTGCTGCCTGCAGACACTCATTATTGTACCACTCTCCACCATGCTTCACTGCTGCCTGCAAACACTCATTATTGTACCACTCTCCATCATACCTCACTGCAGCCTGCAGACACTCATTATTGTACTGCTCTTCACCATGCTTCACTGCTGCCTGCAGACACTCATTATTGTACTACTCTCCGCCATGCTTCACTGCTGCCTACAGACACTCATTATTGTACCACTCTCTATTATACCTCACTGCTGCCTGCAGACACTCATTATTGTACTGCTCTCTAGCCCTTTGGGAAACAAACTGCCTTCTGTTCCAGACAAATATTTTAATTTTAGCTCCACAGTCCGGAGCACCGGCTGTCGTTTTTCGGCACCTATTTTTATGCACTGTGAGTTGCTTGGCCTCGTTTCTACATTGAAGTTATGGCTTTGTGGCGGAACCTTCCGATCAATCATTGATGACCTATCCTGAGGATACCAGTTATCAATAGTAAATTCTCAGAAAACCCTTTAACCCCCTTTTTTACCATGGTCCCATAGCAGTGACCTCCTCTTCCTCTATGGTGATTATGCCACTACACAGGACTGGTGCTATGAAATAGGAATTTTTTGAACTAGTCACCAATTTATCCATTGTCAAATGGTTTGCTTAGATCTAAAGTAGATAATATCCCGAGAATTATGGCTCACAGCAGTTCTATGCTCAGCTCTCATTTAATAATTTATAGTATGAAACCTCTATACTCAGGGTGTATCTTCACAATCCTGCCTTTTATTATTGGTTTTTGGAGCAAGTTTCATACCAGTCCTGGCTTGGGATTTGAAATTTACGGCATTGATAGAAGAATAAAAGCGGTCGGTATGTGACAGATACTTAATTAAAGCTATCTTCCATAACTCTTAGTTCTGGACATGTGGATCACAGCTGGATTTCGTTTCAGACATGTCTATGGACATTTGAAAAGGTCCAAAACTTCAAGAAAACCCACAGACAGAATTCCACCAGTTCCAATGGGCTAATCACAGATTTTGAGCATGTGCCAGGAAAAACGTTGCTATATTATTCTTCAATTTACTGTCTGTCTGTATGAGAACTTTCTCTTCTGCAGATATAAATCACCTGCGCTAGTACATAGGATGCAATGAACCGTGCCCTCTCCTCCTGCAGCAGCTCTACACATTGAACTTCACACATGTTTTATGTTTCTATATACTGTGCAGCTGTTTCACAAACCATATGAGAGCGGCTTTTGTCAATTCTTCAGGGTCTAATAAAGCTTTCCATGCTATCTTGTTCCAGGTCGTACTTGGTGACATCTCAGTCTCTCACGTCTCCTTGATTCTTCATCACGTCCTCCAATCTCTGGAAGGCTAAGTACGCTTATGTTCATTTTTAAAAAACTTTTCTTCCATGAAAATTGGTCCTGTTTTAACTAGTAAATAGTGAATATATTCCAAATGATATCACAAAAGAAAAGAGCTAAGGGGAACACAATAGTGGTGCCATTCTTCAATTATGAAGACCAAAACTACCAAAAAACAAGAAAAAAGTAGGTATATAAAGGCAATCAAAGATTATACTAAAATCTCACTTTATTGAATACCTATTAATATAATTAATGTTAAGATATGCAGATACAGACGTCAACACTTATGCCAACTGAGCATGACATGTGTATCAGACGTCACTACCCTGGGATCTTCATATGCGGGTGTTTGCAGCAACGCTACGAGCATTGCCGGAGCTCGCATACCTAGGAGGCTGTATTGTATTTTAGCAGGCATGGACTATATGGCGGACGTGCTTGGAAGTTTATATAACATTGTCATCTTGGATATACAGATATTCTGCAATGAATACAAGTATCTCTAGTGAAACCGATTCTGCGATGACACATAAGAGCATAAAGTGGAATAACTAATATACACTTCTCATTGAAAGGGTGTTTGATTTGTTTAAAATGTAAACTTTAGCTTAAAAGGTATACTGCCAGGACCAGGGGACCTGCAACATGTATCCGGTCTGGTGTACTACCCGAGAGATAAATCCAGTACTTAGTATTGTGGTTATCAATAAGTGACAACATTAGAAAACCCATTAGAGTGTGGCATATAGGAACTTTTATTACTTATGGATATGTGATAACTTGGATTATTTAAATGGATGTAAGAAGAAGAGGATAAAAATATGGCTTATTATGAGGCTATAAATTAATTGCCGGCCATGAATTACTATATGCATTCGCTAAGGATCTGGTGATATTTAAATTAATTATTTTCTGTTGCTCTTCACACTTGGAGATAATTACATGAATTTTTGAGAATCATCTATATATTTGCTATGAGTCATGTATTCAGGCACTTTTCTATTTATGGAATATAATTGCTATATTTATCATAAATTACAATGCACAGGTGGTGACATCTCCATCCTAAAATTAATTATTATATGTATTCAATAAAGTGAGATTGTCACATAATATTTGAGTGTCTTTGTGTACCTTCCGCTTTGTGTTGGTTTTAATATTTCAACTGATGTTTGTATGAAACAATTCGGTACTGAGCTCTTTTATTGTTCTTTCCTAAAAATCTCTGGTCTTACCAACAAAATCTAGCCTGCCTGCCTGCTTGCCTTCCTAATTGTTGTTCCTTCCTTCCTTTCTACCTTTGTTTCTTCCTCCTTGTCTGTCCTTCCTTCCTCTTTTTCCCATCTTCCTCTTTTACTTCCTTCCTCCTTGTATATCTGTCTTTCTTCCCTTCCTTATTCCTTGCCTATCATTTCTTCCTTGTGTATCCTTCCTTCTACTTTTCCCCTAATCTCTTTTTCCTTTCTTCCTCTTTTCCTTCTTTCCTGCTTTTGAATGCTTACTTCCTTTCTCCTTATCTATCTTTCATTCCTTTCTCTTTGTCTTTCCTTCTCATCCATCTATCTTCGCTTCATTTCCCTCTCCTTGTCTATCTATCCTTCCTTCCTGTCTATCCTTTCATACTTCTTTTCCCATTCATTTCCTCCCTCCTCCTTTCACCCTTCCTTAATTCACTCTCTTAATTTCTTTCATTCCCTCCCTTCATGTACACTACTTTCCCCTACTTTTTTCCCTCTGTCACTTGTTACAATGAGAAAGAAATAAAGTAATGTTAGAGCGGGATTGGCCAATTAAATTATTTTGTACTGTGTAATAACTTACTAGTCCATTTTAAAACCTCTAATACCTTGGCACATTGTGACAAATTACAATAAGTTCTACTGCGCTGACATACGCATTACTGCTACATCCTTGTGTCCCATTTCCCAGAGTAATTTAGGGACCATAAAACTTTCACTCCGCTATCCGTGCCTAGACAAAAAAAGTTTGTTTGCTGTTGCAGAATTCCTTTTAAGTGCAAACCAATCACATCCATATCTGTGCCTTGTCATAAGTATGTATGTTATAAGTGTGTATAAATATGCATGCCTCTTCAGATCCAATCCATAAGCCTGAAGAAGTACCCTGCGTTGGTTCGGAAGCTCGCTATTATTACATCATGTATTTTTGTTAGCCATTGAAAGGTATCATATCTACAAGATTACGTCGTTTCTCTTGCTGAGAACAATCACATTTCCCAGATGAAAATGGCTGATGGTACATGGATACAACCATTTCACCTCTTTCTCTCTTGTTGTCAGTCACTATGTTGCATTTGTAATACATCTTCATATAATTTGAGGTTTCAAACTTTTCAAACATACCCCAACATTACTTCTTTTGAAGTAAGAGTCTCCACTTGTAACCCATCTCTGTCACTGTTGAACCGTCCTTATCCTGGCACTAATCAATAGAGTTGCATTAATAAGTTTACTATATTCCTCTAGAAAATCTCTGGTCCATATCTGACTATTAGTCCACATCCTTCGGTATTTGTATACACAGACAATTTTCTTGCAGTTTGTTGTTGAAAAACTGTGCAGAAAAAAGGTATCCTCAGACAATAAATGTTAAGTATCCGTCTGCCTGAGGGCTTTCTCCTCAATGGAAGATGAAACCATGACCATGGATGAACTGTTGTGATACAGAAATTAGTCCCCTACATATACAAGAATAGGGAAAAATGTAACTTTTCAAAATTGCAATCTCTCCTTGGACCAGCAGATGGTGATATTTGCACTATTTATATCTTACATGGTATTAAACCTGCAGAATTTATGAAACAATTATTTTGTTAATTAACTTGTCATTCATAATGCTTACAATTTCTAAAGTCAACCCTACATGTCCCTCATTTACATCAGGATGGATTACTCATTTACATACTTATCTTTCAATGCAATATAAAATACATAATATCACTCGTCTCCATGAGTTGAAGTGCTATACAAATATTAGTATTTATTATATAAGCTAAGTTAGGACAATCAGAAGCTCAGCTAGTATAAACTTACACAGACTAAGTATAGAAGTTCTCTAGCTTCACAGCTGGGGGCGAATTAGAGAGCAAATTATTTGATGCAAATAGGGCGTTACTAATAATCACAGGGACACATAAAACCAGAAGCCTCCAAATTGATCTCTGCGGACAGAAAGAAATGACGTCTGGCTTATATTAAAGGGGAGAAGAGAAAGAAAAGAAGGAAAACTCAAAGCAGACTTTTATCACCCTTCTCTCTTTGTGTACTACTTAAATCTATCTAAAACATAAAAAACTCTTTATTGTTTCCCTGATCCACTCTCGGCTTCATTACTGCTACTTGATACTGATCGTCTTCCCATCACTAAACTCCTCTCCAATCCATCCTGAATGCAGCAGTCGGGCCTCTTTCTGTCCAATCACTATACTAATGCCTCTACCCTGTACCAAGCACTATACTGATAGCCCTACCCTCTGCCAGTCACGATACTGATGCCCCTACCTTCTTCCAGTTACTATACTGATGCCCCTATCCTCTGCCAGTCACTATACTGATGTCCCTACCCTGTGCCAGTCACTATTCTGATGCGCCTAAACTGTGCCAGTCACTATTCTGATGCTTCTACCCTGTTCCAGTCACTACACTGATGCCACCATCTTGTACCAGTCACTGCACTGGTTGCCCATCAAATCTAGAATACAATAAAAACTCCTTACTCTCATCCATAAAGCTCTTCTCAGTGCTGCACCTCCCTATATCTCCTCCATATCTCTGTCTACCACCTACCCATACTGTCCTCTATGCTAATGATCTCAGACTACATTGCCCTATAATCTGAACCTATACTGATGCCCCTACCCTGTGCCAGTCACTATACTGATTCCTCTACCCTGTGCCAGTCACTATTCTGATGCCCCTGCCCTGTGCCAGTCACTATTCTGACACCCCTACTCTGTACCAGGCACTATTCTGACGCCTCTACCCTGTACCAGGCACTATACCGATGCCTTTACCCTGTACCAGGCCCTATACCGATGCCTCTACCCTGTACCAGGCACTATACCGATGCCTCTACCCTGTACCAGGCACTATACCGATGCCTCTACCCTGTACCAGACACTATACCGATGCCTCTACCCTGTACCAGGCACTATACCGATGCCTCTACCGTGTACCAAGCACTATACTGATGCCTTTACCCTGTACCATGCACTACACTGATGCATTTACCCTGTACCTTATACTACACTGATGCCTCTACCCTGTACTGTACATTATACTGATGCCCCTACCCTCTGCCAGTCACTATACTGATGTCTCTACCCTGTGCCAGTGACTATTCTGATGCTTCTACCCTGTGTCAGTCACTGCACTGATGCCTCCATCCTGTACCACTGCGCTGGTTGCCCATCAAATCTAGAATACAATATAACTCCTTACTCTCATCCATAAAGCTCTCCACAGTGCTGCACCTCCCTATCTCTGTCTGCCACCCACCCTTAGGTCTTAGTCAGACGGGCGATTTTTCGTGCGATTTGCGGATCGCATGACGGATGCGCATCCGCAAATCGCGTGACTGGTGCGCGCAAGTCGCCCGCAAATCGCCCGAAAATCTGCTCCTAGCCGCGTTTCATTAGAAACGGGCCGGAGCTGTCCAGCGCATTGCATTCAATGGAGACGGCAATAGAGCCGTCTCCATTGAAAGCAATGCGCTGCGGGCGCGCCCGGGATGAATTGTCGGTAAGGGCTTAAATATATAAGCCCTTCCCTGCAATCCATCCTAAAATGTGTTAAAATAAAAAAAAATTGTATACTCACCTTCTGCCGGCAGCCGGAGCTCCGCGCGGCCGTCCTGCAGTGGGTGTGAAGGGGGTGTGAGTCAGACCTGCCCCCTGATTGGCTCAGCGCTGAGCCAATCAGAGGCATGCCTCACTCACACCCATTCATGAATTCATGAATGGATGTGAGTCAGACCTGCCCCTGATTGGCTCAGCGCTGAGAGGCAGCAGTCACTCACCCATTCATGAATTCATGAATGGGTGTGTGAGTGTTTTCAGCCTCTGATTGGTCAGGGCTGTGACCAATCAGAGGTAGATCATTCAGCAGGCGGGGATTTTAAAGCCCCGCCGGCTGAATAGTGCCAAGAAGCAGTTCAGGAGAACTGACAGCGGCCGCGGCTGGACTCCGGCTGCAGCGGAAAGGTGAGTATACAATTTTTTTTAATTTTAACACATTTTAGGATGAATTGCAGGGAAGGGCTTATATATTTAACCCCTTCCCGACAATTCACCCCGCGCACGCCGGCAGCCCATTGCTTTCAGTGGAGCGGCTGTATTGCCGCTCCATTGAATTCAATGGGCAAACATCGTTCTTCTCTGCCACAGCTGTTACAGCTGTGGCAGAGAAGAATGATTTGTCTTCTATATGTTCTCAATGGGGTCGGCGCTGCTGCCGCCGGCCCCATTGAGCGCATATACAGAAGAGAACAGGAATCGCAGATCGCAGATAGGTGCGATCTGCGATTTTTTGTTCTATAATTTATCGGACGAGCGCATAAAAAGCGCTCATGTATCCGATACCATTGCAAAGCAATGGTTTTAAAAAATCGCCGGACGCATGCGCATGCGCAAATCGCGGCTAAAAACGCCCGTCTGACTAAGGCCTTACTCTCCTCTCTGCTAATGATCTCAGACTAAAGGTGCATTTATATGGGACAATGTCGGGCAAATGATGCCCAACCCTCGTCCAACACTAGCAGAGCTGGCTCGCTCACGGAGCGGCCAGCAGAGGGGGGGGGGGGGGGGCAGTGCAGCAGATTTCTCTCCTCTCGATCCCCCGTCTCTCTCCACTGAGATAACGCAGCAGGCATTCACTATTGAACGGTCGCTGTTTAAACTGAGCGATGAGCTCATCGCCCATTTTTTATGCAGCATAAAAGATCAGGGATGAAGCTCATCGTTCAGTTTAAATATTGGCAGTTCAGTAGTGAACGGCCGCTGTGTTATCTCAACGGAGAGGGGTGGGGAGCGAGAGGAGAGAAATCTCCTGCACTGCCCTGCCCCCCTGCTGGCCACTCTGTGACCCAGCCAGCTCTACTAGCTCCTGTGCAGGAGCACGGGAGCGAGGAAACATAGGGACGAGTGTCAGGGAAATCGTTTGCCCGACATTTGTCCTGTGTAAATGGACCTTAAGTTGCCCTGTAATATGAACCTCCCACTCCCATCTATAAGATTTCTCCAGAGCTGCACCAATTCTTTGGAATACGCTACCCCAGACAATCAGGGTAACTCTAAATTCCCACATCTTTAAGTATGCCCTAAAATTCCTTTTTTTTTTTTTAGAGATGCTTACCATATTCCCTAATCTAAACTCTTCTCCATCTACTTGGCTTTTATACCTGACACCTGTCTTCCCACTGTATCCTCCTATTGGACTTCTTCTTACCTGTTTAAACACAAATCCAGCTGGGGAGCGGCTCACACAGCTTTTTTGTATATATGTATAGCATCCTTTTTCTTGGTTGGATTGTTCTGAACAAGTTTTTCTACCTCTTGTGTCTCCCTATTTCCTTATAGTCTGTAAACTTTTGTGAACTGGGAACTCAGCTGTTTTGTGCAAACTGTCCATATTTTATGTAATGTATTATTGTGTGTATATTCCCTCTGGTTTGTAAAGTGCTGCAGGATATGTTGGTGCTATATAAGGATTATTATTAATTGGATATCTATTTCCTTTAGGCCTTAGTCAGACGGGCGTTTTTTCGCGCGATTTGCGGATCGCATGACAGATGCGCATCCGCAAATCGCGTGACCGGTGCTCGCAAGTCGCCCGCAAATCGCCCTAAAATCTGCTCCTAGCCGCGTTTTATTAGAAACGGGCCGGAGCTGTCCAGCGCATTGCATTCAATGGAGACGGCAATAGAGCAATGCGCTGCGGGCGAGCCCGGGATGAATTGTCGGTAAGGGCTTAAATATATAAGCCCTTCCCTGCAATTCATCCTAAAATGTGTTAAAATAAAAAAAAATTGTATACTCACCTTCTCCCGGCAGCCGGAGCTCCGTGCGGCCGTCCTGCAGTGGGTGTGAAGGGGGTGTGAGTCAGACCTGCCCCCTGATTGGCTCAGCGCTGAGCCAATCAGAGGCATGCCTCACTCACACCCATTTATGAATTCATGAATGGATGTGAGTCAGACCTGCCCCTGATTGGCTCAGCGCTGAGAGGCAGCAGTCACTCACCCATTCATGAATTCATGAATGGGTGTGTGAGTGAAACCAGCCTCTGATTGGTCAGGGCTGTGACCAATCAGAGGCAGATCATTCAGCAGGCGGGGATTTTAAAGCCCCGCCGGCTGAATAGTGCCGAGAAGCAGTTCAGGAGAACTGACAGCGGCCACGGCTGGACTCCGGCTGCAGCGGAAAGGTGAGTATACAATTTTTTTTTATTTTAACACATTTTAGGATGAATTGCAAGGAAGGGCTTATATATTTAACCCCTTCCCGACAATTCACCCCGCGCACGCCGGCAGCCCATTGCTTTCAATGGAGCGGCTGTATTGCCGCTCCATTGAATTCAATGGGCAAACATGATTTGTCTTCTATATGTTCTCAATGGGGTCGGCGCTGCTGCCGCCGGCCCCATTGAGCGCATATAGAGAAGAGAACAGGAATCGCAGATCGCAGATAGGTGCGATCTGCGATTTTTTGTTCTATAATTTATCGGACGAGCGCATAAAAAGCGCTCATGTGTCCGATACCATTGCAAAGCAATGGTTTTATAAAATCGCCGGACGCATGCGCAAATCGCGGCTAAAAACGCCCGTCTGACTAAGACCTTACTGTGCAGGGATAAAATCTCTCCCCTTTTTTTTACATCCAGTAGCATAGTACCATGCGGACAACATGAAAGCAGAGAGTGACATGGTTTCCTTTGATCTTACAAACACCATTCTTCCCTTTTTCTAAATGGCCAGCATACATCAACAGGTCACATATGACTACATTTCACTAGACACGTCCATATAAAGGGAGTGGACAAAAATATAGAAACACCGTATGAAATGCATGCCTTAAGTTACATGGGATTATGAATCATATTTCAATAAAACACATAGAGACTGATTTTAAGTGGAGGTAATATGACACAGATGCTGCCAGGCAGAAGTGAACATCTGCCCGAGCAACAGGTTCCATCGGTCAGGGGTCTGAGCCACTTAGCTGCTATTACCAGCCGGCTCCCAAAACCACCCAGAGCAGGGCAAGAGGTGACGTAAACACACATTTGGAGGGAAAGCCCTCAGCCAAGCAGGGGTTGAAGGGGCAGCTCAGTGCTAATGATTAAAATCCCATGCATTTTATACGGTGTTTCCATATTTTTGTCCACCTCCTGTATGTATCCAAGTATGAGCATGTTAAAGACAAAGTGATTATCTTTAGTAGTCTTTAGTGTATTTGATAATCCTTGTGTATAAGACAGTCTTCTATAAGTTGTTATGTGAAGGGTTCAGTCCATATGATATATACAGCTTTTAACTGTATACACAGAAATACAAACCTGATACCAATTTAGAGTGTACATAGACAGCTGAAGGCCCATGTTGAGAACCAGCATGTGAACCCCTACTGACAGCACAGCAGCCCACCTGAAACTACTCTACATCTTCACATATAAATGTGTATATACATGTAAGTATATAAAATTACAACTATAGAAATATTTTGCGCTGTTTCCTTTTTGGAAGCCAAAGAGTATTACATTATCAGGTAGCAATGGATAACATCCTGGATAGTCTAGGGTGATGAATGGACAACATCCCTGGTAGGCTAGGGCTGTGCAGAAGTTAGTGGTAGTATCATTGCTGGTTAAAGGCAGTAATGTAGTTCATAATAACATCCATCCCTTGTGGTCATACCAATCTCCCTGCTGGACTAGTGTAGTGCTGAAATTAGCAGTAATGCCCCTGGTGATCAGGGGCAGTAATGGAGTTGGTAATATGTGATTGTTCTCAGCAAGAGAAACGACGTAATCTTGTAGATATGAGTTGGTAATAACATCCCTTGCAGTTAAAGGCAGTTATAAAATTATTAATAATTTCCTTGCTGGGCTAGGGCAGCACAGGAGTTAGTGGTAACATCTGTGGTAGTCAAGGGCAGTGTAAGCGTTAGTGGTGGCATCCCCGGGGATCATGGGCAGTAATGGAGTTAGTGGCAATATCCTTTGTAGCTAAGAGCAGAACTGGAATTAATAATGTCCCTGCTGGGCTAGGGCAGTACAGGAGTTAGTACGGTAGTAACATCCCTGGTGGTCTGCGGCAGTGTAATAAAGTAGTTGGGCTGATGGGAATGATGTAGTGTGAGTGTGATTTCTAAAAGACCTATTGAGAATGTGAAGAGATGAAGAGATGAAGGGGTAGATGCTGGTGTGTTCCTTCTTCGTCTAGGTCTCTGTGCAGTTGAATAGGCTGCATATGCCACATGTTCACTCCTCCCTGTCTAATGCTAATTGATATTCTGAGATCTGAACATGTAGTGCTTTTATACAGAATTGAGTAAAATTTCAAAAAAAAAAAAATTCTAGTTACTTTATCTTGGGTGCTCCCCAACCACAAAGGAAAAAGTGACGGACAGGTATAAAACATCACAATAACCTGCAGATTCATTTGGAGATTTCGCTTATCGCCAGTTAATCCATGCTCTGAGTATCTTATTTCAAGTTCTTGGAAACAAGATAAGAAAGTTGTATTTCTTCTGGTTCGGGTCTGTCAGATGTAAGTAATATATTAGGCCTTTTGATTCATATCTACAGTAAATGGAATTTTGTATCAGACAGATGGTGACTAGTTATGCAGATTGAATGGAACAAATCTCTCTGATGCTGCTCTGTGGATACAGCCTCAAAACATTTCCTTCTACTAAAGCCACCAGAAAAGGAAAAATAGCTTTATGTCTTGTTGCTCACAGGATTCAGCTTTTACCATGTTGACTAATGAAACAATTTACTCTTGGCCGGTGATGTCATGAATGACATCATGTACGTATGCCTTCCTCAGTGCTGTGTAGATACAGAATACGTGGAATCAAGGATGCCCCTAGCCTTTCTACTGCCTGAGGTGAATAGTGAAATGGTGACCTCCCCCCTCAAATAAAGAAATATTTCAACGGTGGCAAAGAAAGAAAAAAAAAAAGATAAAATATATATACAGTATATATTACTAAACAATTACAATACTTCAGATATATATTATTGTGATCATTGAAGCTAGAATAGTAGAACAGTTCATCATTAGATAAATACAGCCCCAGAACCAAGTTCAGTAAATAAATGCAGCACCAGAACCAAGATCAACAAAGGAATAACATGTCAAGTCAGTTAATTTGTGCTTTCTAGTACAACCTGAACAATGGTAAAATATGATGGTAGTTGTTAGTTCACGAACAAGAATTTTACTACCCATCATCAATCTATGGCCCATACAGTGACTACAGGACTGATTAGAGGCAGCTAGTGACAGAATAAACAATTGCACTATGACTCAGACATGACACCATCTCTAATTAATGTTGTAGTTTTCTTCTCCATCCAGTCCAGACTGACATAACAGCTTCTCCTGGACACTATTTGTCTCTTCAGTGGTTGATGCATAGATGTCTTTAATTCTTTGCTTTTTCATATATGTAATCCCCATATTGAGATAAACTTTTAATAGTGCCACACATGTTTCCCCTTAAATACTGTATAAGGGCGCCCACCTACTGGCGTTTGCGATTTTCGTGCGTGAAAAACGCAGCATTTCCCGCGCATTTTTCACGGCGTTTTTCGCGGCATTTTCGCTGCTTTTTCGTGCCTTTTCCGTTAATTTCCATTGACATTCATGGGTGCATTAAGAGAAAAATAAGGACACATATGCAACTGACAGTTCCTATGTTAAAAATTGCAACGGACTGAAAAAAAAAACGCAAGTGGACAGGAACACATTCAATTCTAATTGCTCTTGAGAAAAAATGCAAAACGCAAAGGAAAAAAAATCCCCAGTGGGTGGGCGCCCTAACTGTGCAACTCATAGCATTCTCTGAGTCATAAATAACAAGCCACACTGTTCCCCTATACTAAATAAGGAACCAGACTGCTCTCCTGCAGTAATAAGTAGTCATAATGTCCCTCTGTAGTAATATATATCCATACTCTTACCCTGTAGTAATAAATAGCCATAATGCCGCCTATATTACTAAATAGTCATACTGTCCTCCTGTACTAATAAATAGCCATAGTGTCCCCCTTGGTAGCACCCATAATGTCCCCTGTAGTAGCCTAAATGTCCCCTTTTGTATTAGCCATATTATCCCCTTTTACAGCCATACAGTGCCTCCATAGTAAGATAATAAAATCAGTCACCTCCCTCAAGGTCCCATGGCATCTTCCGCCCACCCTCTTCTGTCCTACATCTTGTGGAATGGTGCTGGCAGGATGACAACACTATGCTGCCTGCATCATATAGAAGGCACTGGGCAGCGGTGCAGGAAGCCGACCCAGTGTAGCTTTCAGCACTGGCGCTGCTGTTGTTAAATGTGTCTATGTCTTAAAGATGTACATACAATTAACTTTAGATTCTGTCTTACAGGGTCAGCAGATAGCCTGCTGATCCCAGGCAGGCAGTGTTTTTTTTTTTATTTCTACCCCCCTGCAGTTGGGAAGGGGTGCCACCTGACGGAGAGTACTCAACTCACCTCATAGCTGCAGCGTGCCTGCTTGAAATGCAAGATGTGCACTTGTGTTTCAAACTATTCTGCACCTCACTAAGGAATCTGAATGCATGCACAGTGACTACCTCTCGATTGGTCCCCTCAGGAATTACTTCACTGCACATGCGCCACATCCCTCAGAGCAGTGCAGGCATGGAATACTTGAAATGCAAAACGTCTCCAGTAGTCAGAGCTGGAGATGTCAATCAAAACTGCAGGGAATGTGTTTAGAGGCAGGAGGTGGGAGAGAGTCCAGACCAAAACTGAAAATAAACCACTTATTAGATGATCCACTAGTCATTTGCATAGTGTGTGGGAAGCGCAAAGTTCATATATCTGGATTGGAGCACCTGTTCAAGATAATAAAAGTACAGTTAGAATCAACAAGTCCCACATATTACAATACAATTAGTTTATGTTATGACCAGCGAGTGTGGACCCACTGTGCCAACCAACTGGTTTGGCTTTAGGTCAAACCTAAAGGCGTTATCCTGCTGGTTCCCCGATATTCACTCTTTAACCCCCGTACAGGGATCTGGCCTCCGCTGTGGGAAACCGAGCAGGCCACTACCTCCTGGAATGGTCCCGTTGTGGTTGGCAGCTGACCCACGGGTCGGAGACACTGGTGCTACGCAACACGAGACAGACCAAAGTGTAGTGTCTTGATACGGACGTTATGTCAGAGCAGGCTGGGTATAAGGATATCGGGGTCACAAGTCTGAGGGTGGAGGCAGGCAGGGTTCAAACAAGTCCAGGTCATGATTCCAATGGTCAGGACAGGCAGAGTTCAGGAAAGTTTGGTAAACAGGTCCAAGGTTGGTACACAGTAAATCAATATCAGAATGGCTTGCTGGGAACTGGAGACAAGCTACAGCAATACTCTGGCAATGATGAAGGACCCCTACCCCTACGTCAGGCGGCGGATCTGGAGGTAAGTATGGGGTCTCTGGGGGGGGGGGGGGCGCCGTGACTGGCTCCTCTGCGGAATTCCACTTGCGGAGCCCATCACGGCCGTGGGCACTAGGCCTTACAGATAACAGTGATATAAAAGAAACATAAGTGAGCATGCGAGCAGAGTGTGCATGTTGTATACTAAGGCTGCTTTCACGTGGCAAGACACACAAATCTCACAATAATATGAACCTCATTCTTTAGCAAATCGATCAAGCATTGTCCTTAGCGAGTACCTGCCCGCTCGGAAGAAAAGGTTCGGCTGCCGGCACGGGTGAGAGGTGAGTTGCGGCAGTGAGCAGGGGGGAGTGGGGGGGGGGGGGGATGGGGGGAGAGAGGGAGAGAGAGATCTCCCCTCCATTCCTCCCCGCTCACCCCCGCCGGCAGCCAAATCTTTTCTTTCAAGCGGGCAGATACTCGCTAAGGACAATGCTCGATCGAGCAATTGTCCTTAGCGAGTATGCTTGCTCATCTCTAGTCCTTTCCAAACAGTGGAGGAGCAGGAGTATTACAGATAAGTGCTATATAAAGTAAACCAGAGGGAGGTGTGTGCTATGTTCTTAGTGTGCTGTATTCTGTTGTCCCACTTAGACAGTCTTCTAAATGACTGCATAAGTGCTGACGTCACCGCTAAGGTCGTTAGCGCTCATGCATAGCATTTAGACAGGCACAAAACACTATTGGATCACGGCCTTCTCATTCACTTCTCGCTCAAATAACGAATAGTAGACTATTTTGTTCCATTTACAAAAGTCGATTATTGCTAATAATTCTTGTCCATATGTTATTTTTATTGTATCTATCTATACAATCTGCATTTAGAATGTGCTCCATGAATGATAATGCCATCCAGTGCCATGTATGCAGTCTTGTGCCATGTATGTATGCCCTGGACAGCTGTTTGAGGGTGCATACTACTGTAAGATCTGTGAGCGTGTTACGCATTCGGAAGCCCAGATCCTGGATCTAAATGATTAGCTTGCAACACTGAGATCCATTGACAATATGGAAAGGAGTTTGCTGTTCACTGAGCAGATAGATGGTGGGGCAGATGGGGGGTGGATGATAGTTTGGGAGATCAGGATGAGCAGGCAACTAGCTGGGTAACAGAAGGAGGGTTAGAGGGAAGAGATCCAGGGAGTCTAGTCTTAGGCTGCCTGCACACGGGCGGATATTTGCTGCAGAATTCAGGGTGGACATCCGCCTTCTGGTTATGCAGCAAATACCGTCCATAGCATGCTATGGAAAAGTGATTCCACCTGCACACCAGCGGAAACCAATTGCGTTTTCCGCTTGCAGAGGAAAAATCGCAGCATGCATGAGGAGGATGCCATTACAGGATTAGCACTGCTGTAGCACAACATGGCCTCAGAATGCCAAGGGGATGTCTGCTCCAGTAAGAAGAGGGCATTGCAGTGCAGGCTAGACAAGTGTTGGTAGTAGGAGACTTTATTATTAGGGGGACAGACAGGGTAATCTGCCACAAAGACCAGGATTGCTGAACAGTTTGTTGTCTCATGGCAGTTCAAAACATCACGGATCAGGTTGACAGGTTACTGAGAGAGGACCCAACAGTCATGGTACACATTGGTACCAATGAAAAAGTTAGAGGTAGATAGAAGGTCCTTAAAAACAATTTAGGAAGGAAGGGTTTAGGTTCCTGGAGAACTGGGCCGGCTTTGCTGTTCACTACAGGTTCAACCATAGGGACGGACTGCATCTCAATGGGGAGAGTGCAGCTGTGGTGGGGGAGCAAATGGCTAGAGGAGAATTTAAACTAGGGACTGGGGGGAGGGCAAGCAGAGAGATAGAGGGAAGACAGTGTAGACAGTGACCTGGTACTATGTAATAGAAATGGGGGCGGAGCAGTGGGAGTGATTAGTACAGTTAGAACTTACAGAAGAGTTATTAGGAATACAATTAATTTAAAAAATAACCCAAACCTTCTATACTGTATGGTGACTAATACTAAAATTCTAACCAATAAGGTTGATGTATTGGAAGTAATAATGTCTGAGAAAAACTACAACATAGTGGGAATAACAAATGGTTATAGTCTGTTCAGAAGAGATTGTAAAAAATGGAAAGGGTGAGGGGTGTGTATTCATGAAAAATTCTGTTTAAAGCCCACATTACTGGAAGATATATTGGAGGGAGATGAACAAATGGAGTCGCTATGGGTGGAAATACAGGAAGGGAAAAACAACAGTAAGCTACTGAAAATCTATTACTAAGGCAAATAGATGAAGTGCCAAATCACAATGAGGTAATTATTATGGGGGACATTAAGTATCTGGATATAAACTGGGAAGCCAAAAACCTGTGGATCTCATAAAGGTAACGCATTTCTGTCAATTACGGAAGATAATTACCTTACTCAACTTGTACAGGACTCAACTAAAGAGATGGCCATTTTGGACTTATTATTAACCAACAGACCTGACAGAATAATAGGGGTGCAGGTTTGGGGTCACTTGGGAAATAGTGACCATAATATGATACATTTCAACTTGTCCTTCAAGAGAGAGTTGTATAGGGGAACTATGAAAATAGTACATTTTAGGAAGGCCAAGTTCACTCAGCTTAGTGATACTTATTGACTGGGATAATGTCCTCAACAAAAAGAGTATGGACAATAAATAGGCAGTCTTTAGAAATATCCTAACTACTTAGTATGAAAGGTTTATACCTTTCAGTAATAAAATGGTTAGGAATAGGAGAACACAAATAAATATGTAAAGGGGGCAATAAACAGCAGAAATAAAGCATTTGAACTACTAAAACAAGAAGTGAAGAAGCACTAAAAACCTATTAGGAAAAAAATAGATTATGTAAAAAAGCTGATAAAAATACCCTGTTTCCATGAAAATAAGACATACCCTGAAAATAACATAGCATGATTTTCCAGAATTTTTTAGGATGCCAAATGATTTTTCAGGCTTTTTGAGGATGCTTGAAATATAAACCCTACTCCAAAATTAAGCCCCGCTAATAGTTAATTAAAAAAGTCTATTTAAATAGTGTCCAGGCAGCTATACATGTAAAAAAGTTAAACCTGTTTGAACAAAAATTAATATAAGACACTGTCTTATTTTCGGGGAAACACGGTAGCAAAAATGGAGGCACAAAGACTCATTGTCAAAGAGAGAAAAAAATAATCCTAAACTGTTCTTCAATTATGTAAATAGTAAAACAAATAATACTGAAAGTGTTGTCCCTTTAATGAATAATGTTGGAAAATTTATAGAGGCTAATGAAGAGAAATCAAATCTATTAAATAGTTTTTTTCTTTAGTGTATTAACAGATGAAAGTGAGATGCAGAGTAGTAGAGTAAACTTTCCATTAAATGTCACCACTTTAACATAGGGAAAAGTGCCGAGCCGCTTTAAAAATCTTAAAATAGATAAATCGATGGGTCCTGATACCATATATCCCTGGGTTCTAAGGGAATTAAGTAATGTGATAGTCAGAATGTTGTTTCTTATATTTAAGGACTCTATAGTGATGGGGACTGTTCAACTGGATTGGTGAAAAGTATATGCAGCGCCAATATTAAAAAAAGGGTCAGAAAGTGAGTCTAGAAACTACAGGCCAGTTAGTCTTACTTTTATAAAGGGTAAAACATTTAAGAGGTTTCTAAGAGATGCTATCCTGGAGGACCTCAAGGAAAATAGCTGCATAACTTTATACCAGCATGGGTTTGTGAGGGATCGCTCCTGTCAAACTAACCTGATCAGCTTCTATGAGGAGGTAAGTTCTAGACTAGACTGTGGAGAGTCACTGGATATTGTGTTTCTGGACTTTTCTAAGGCATTTGATACTGTGCTGCATAAAAGGTTGGTATATTGTGACTGTTCTCAGTAAGAAACCAAGTAATCTTGTAGATATGATACCTTTTAATTATTGGTATTAGAGATGAGCGAGCTAAAGCAAAGTACTCGAGCGAGTAGTGCCTTATGCGAGTACCTGCCCGCTCGTCTCTAAAGATTTGGGTGCTGGCGGGGGGCGGGGAGCGGCGGGGGAGAGCGGGGAGGAACAGGGGGGGGGGGGGAGATCTCTCTCTCACTCTCTCCACCCCGCTCCCCCCTGCTCACTCTCGCAACTCACCGCTCTCCCCCGCCGGCACTCGAATCTTTAGAGACGAGCGGGAAGGTACTCGCATAAAGCACTACTCACTCGAGTAGTTTGCCTTAGCGAGTACGCTCGCTCACCTCTAGCTGGTATATAAAATAAGAATGCTTGGTCTGGTTATTAACCCCTTCATGACGTGGCCCTTTTTTCCCCCATTTTCGTCCCCCCCTTCCTTAAAAAATCATAACTCCTTTATTTATCCATCGACATTGCTGTATGAGGGCTTGTTTTTTGCGGAGCGAGTTGTATTTTTCAATGGTGCTATTTAATTTACCATATAATGTATTGAAAAACTTTAAAAAAATTCTAAGTGGAGTAAAAAGAAAAACAAACGACATTCCGCCAACTTTCAGCTCGCCTTGTTTCTACGTCGCACAAACTGCAACAAAAACGACATGATAACTTTATTCTATGGGTCAGTCCAATTGCTACAATACCAAACTTGTATAGTTTTTTTTTTAGTATACTACTCTTTTTTTTTTCAAAGACATTTAATTTTTTTTCAATTATTTTCTGCAGTCATCTTGTGCGCGCAATAGCTTCTTTTTTTTTTCGTCGATGTAGTTCAGTGATGACTCATTTTTTGCGGGATGTCCTGTAGTTTCTGTTAGTACTAATTCAGAATACATGGAACTTTTTTATCGCTTTTTATTTAGTTTTTTCTGGGAGACAGGGTGACTGAAACAGTGCATTTCTGGTGTTCTTTGTTTTTTTTTCAGACGGCGTTCACTGTGCAGAGTAAATAATGTGCTACTTTGATAGATCGGACGTTTACGGATGCGGTGATACCAAATATGTATTTTTATTTTACTATTTAGCCTTTTTAATTATAGATATGGGAAAAAGGGGGTGATTTAAACTTTTAGTACTTTTCTTTTTACAATTAAAAAAACTTTATTGCTCTTTTTTTCAACTTTACTTTTAAATCCCCCTTGGGGACTACAATATGCGATACTTTGATCACTCCTGCAGTATGACGTAATGCTATAGCATTGCGTCATACTGCATCCTGACAGGCCTCCTATTAAGCCACCCACGGGGATGGCTTGATAGGCAGTCTCTCAATGCAGCCCTGGAGCCTTTCAGAAGGCCCCCGGCAGCCATGACACCTGCACGGCTTCCCCGATCTCACGCTGTACGAGACCCCAGAACAGTGTTCGGGGGCTTTAAATGCTACTGTCAGAATTGACAGCGGCATTTAAAGGGTTAATAGCCGCGGGTGTCAGCTGTAGTAAACAGTGACACCTCTGCATACATACCCCAACGCTCCAGGACATAAACGTACGTCCTGGAGCGGGAAGGGTTTAATTGTGTGATTGGGTTGTTGTTGCTAGTGGGATACCACAGCTGTAATTTTATTTTTTTAGTTTTAATATACTTATTAATGACCTAGTAGAAGGATTATACAGAAATATATTACTATTTGCAGGTGAGACAAAATTATGCAAAGCAATTAACCCAAGGGAGGACAGAATGTGGTTGCAAATGAATCTGATGGATCTGGATAAGTTGGGGACAGAAAGTGTTAAATATTATTAGTAGTTTAACACTAATAAATGTAAAGTTAAGCACATGGGCAGAGAAAATAGATTTCACCATTACACACTAAATGGGAAACCACTGGGTAACACTGACATGGAAAAGAACTTGGAGGTTTTAGTTAACTGCAAACTTAACTGAAGTAAATAGTGTCAAGCAGCTGCTGCCAAGGCAAATAGCATCATGGGGTGCATCAAGAGGTCTAGAGGCACATGACGAGAACACTGTTCTTCCTCTTCACAAGTCACTGGTCAGACCACACATGAAATATTGTGGACAGTTTTGGGCATTGGTACTCAAGAAGGACATATCAGAGCTTGAGCAGGTATAAAGGCGGGCAACTAAAGTAATAAATGGGATGGGCGGACTACAATACCCAGAGAGGTTATCAAAATTGGGGTTATTTAGTTTAGAAAAAAAACAACTGAGGGGGTAACCTAATAACTATGTACAAATATTTCAGGGGACAATACAGACATCTCTCCCATCATCTATTTGTACCCAAGACTGTAACTGTAACAAGGGGGAGCCCTCTACGTCTAGAGGAAAGAAGGGTTCTACACCAACATAGAAGGGGGTTCTTTACTGTAAGAGCAGTGAGACTACGGAACTCTCTGCCTGAGGATGTGCTGATGGCAAGATCGATGAAAGTGTTCAAGAGGGGCCTGGACGCTTTGCTTGAGCGATACAATATAATATATTATAGTCACTGATTAAAGAAGGGTCGGTGATCCAGGGATTATTTCGGTGACCAGATTGTAGTTAGGAAGGAATTTGTTTTACCTTAAGTGAGGAAAATTGACTTCTACCTCAGTAGGGTTTTTTGCCTTCCTCTGGATCAAAAATGGGGAGTGGGGTTTAAAAGGCTAAACTAGATGGAGATATGTCTTTACTATTATTATTATCAAGCTCATTATTACGTCCTATCCAAAATGTTACTTTCATAATCATTGTAAAAAAGTTGGAATGAGGTCTAAAAGTACAGGTAGTAATGTGAAATATCAGAATTTAAAACAGGTTTAAAGGGGTTGTCCCGCGGCAGCAAGTGGGTCTATACACTTCTGTATGGCCATATTAATGCACTTTGTAATGTACATTGTGCATTAATTATGAGCCATACAGAAGTTATAAAAAGTTTTTTACTTACCTGCTCCGTTGCTAGCGTCCTCGTTCCCATGGAGCCGACTAATTTTCGCCCTCCGATGGCCAAATTAGCCGCGCTTGCGCAGTCCGGGTCTTCTGCTCTCTTCAATGGAGCCGCTCGTGCAGAATGCCGGCTCCGTGTAGCTCTGCCCCGTCACGTGCCGATTCCAGCCAATCAGGAGGCTGGAATCGGCAATGGACCGCACAGAAGAGCTGCGGTCCACGGAGGGAGCAGACCCCGGCGGCCATCTTCAGCAGGTAAGTATGAAGACGCCGGACCGCCGGGATTCAGGTAAGCACTCTCCGTTTGTTTTTTTTAACCCCTGCATCGGGGTTGTCTCGCGCCGAACGGGGGGGGGGGGGGGAGGGGTTAAAAAAAAACAAAAAAACCCGTTTCGGCGCGGGACAACCCCTTTAAATATTTATCTCATGATTACTGTTATTTGGGTAAAGATGGTGTTGGCGTATGCGGCACCCTCTGGTAGACACAGTGACAAGGAAGAAGCTGTTTTTCATCAAGTTCTGTTGCTGTTCTGACTGTTAAAGGTTCTCCTTAAGGAGAGCACATGGTAGGGTGTGAGAAGACTAATAAGGCCATGCATTTTCCTCTGCAAAATTTCTGCAAATTGTTCCAACCTTCCATTTGCCCTCCTCACTGTAGCATCCGAGCAGCTTTAGGGTTGGTTGGCTGGTTGGGTACTGACTCCCTCATGAGTAATACGCATGAATTTGCATGCGCAAAACGCAGAGAATAGAACCCATTTTATTAGTTTCGTTCACATGCACATATTTTCCTGCACATTTCGATCACAAAAAGAAAACACAGCATGCTCTATTTTCTTGTTCATTTGCGCACCAAAGTTAATAGCGTGTGCAATACACTAGGGATACGCTGCATATTTACACTGGAACTCATTAGATAAGTTAGCCATTTCAATCAGTGCGTCTTTGTTTGCCACATTCATATAAGCATGCCTTGCAGGAAGCAAAAGTACAGTAAATCATAGTGATACATGCGCAAAAAAATAATAATAATTGTGTGCAAAAAATCTGCGTTGAGGTGCACCTAAAATGCAGATACGCTCATGCAAGGGGGGCCTAGAAGATATTTTGTGGGACTAAAATCTAGATGATTTTGACAGGAGTCTACAGCCATTACATGCTACAGTATATCACCTGTTATTTGAGGTGTTGGAGGGAAAGTGTTCCAGCAGACAGTAGATGTCATTCACAGACGGGAGACGGCGGTTCTCTTAGTTTGTTCATAACTAGAGATGAGCGAACGTGTTCTTCCGAGCTTGATATTCGTGCGAATATTAGGGTGTTCGGGATGTTCGTTATTCGTAACGAACACCATGCGGTGTTCTGGTTATTTTCACTTCCTTCCCTGAGACGTTAGCGCGCTTTTCTGGCCAATTGAAAGACAGGGAAGGCATTACAACTTCCCCCTGTGACGTTCAAGCCCTATACCACCCCCCTGCTGTGAGTGGCTGGGAAGATCAGGTGTCACCCGAACATAAAAGTCGGCCCCTCCCGCGGTTCGCCTCAGATGCGGTGTGAGTTAGATGAGGGACAGTGCTGTTTGTACCGGAGCTGCTGTAGGGAAAGAATTGGTAGTTAGTGTAGGCTTCAAGACCCCCCAAAGGTCCTTATTAGGGCCACTGATAGCTGTGTGTTGGCTGCTGTTAGCAGTGGCAATTTTTTTTTTCTCAAAATCGCCTCTGCAGACCGTTGCACCTGGCATTAGGGACAGAAGTGCTGCATAGGCAGGGAGAGTGTTAGGAGTGAGTGTAGCCTTCAAGAACCTCAACGGTCCTTTCTAGGGCCATATTTATCCGTGTGCAGTACTGTGCTGGCTGCTGTTAGCTGTGCTGCATTTTTTTTTGCTTCTCAAAATCGCTTCTGCAGAGCATTGCACCCTCCATTGATACTGCAGGGAAAGAATTGTATAGGCAGGGCCACAACACAGTTATTATTCATTGAATATATGCAGTGCTGCCTTTTGCTTGTAAAACAAGTGAAAATAATTCTATTTGTCCGGCCTCTGTCCGTCCTAAGGGCGGTGGACACGTGTCGGCTGCGTGTGACACCTTTAAAAATCATACGCACCCAGCTACGTTTTACTCCTGGCTTCGCCATTTGCTTTCCTTAATTGGGAAAAAAAATACCTGCTCTGCCACAGTTAATAACTCTGCTACCCTCACGTTCTGTGACACATTAGCAGGGACACAGCACAGTTATTAAACTTCTCATGTTCATAGAATATACGCAGTGCTGCCTTTTGGTGCCAAAAAACGGAAAATAATTCTATTTGTCCGGCCTCTGTCCGTCCTAAGGGCGGTGGACACGTGTCGGCTGCGTGTGACACCTTTAAAAATCAGACGCACCCAGCTACGTTTTACTCCTGGCTTCGCCATTTGCTTTCCTTAATTGGGAAAAAAAATACCTGCTCTGCCACAGTTAATAACTCTGCTACCCTCACGTTCTGTGACACATTAGCAGGGACACAGCACAGTTATTAAACTTCTCATGTTCATAGAATATACGCAGTGCTGCCTTTTGGTGCCAAAAAACGGAAAATAATTCTATTTGTCCGGCCTCTGTCCGTCCTAAGGGCGGTGGACACGTGTCGGCTGCGTGTGACACCTTTAAAAATCAGACGCACCCAGCTACGTTTTACTCCTGGCTTCGCCATTTGCTTTCCTTAATTGGGAAAAAAAATACCTGCTCTGCCACAGTTAATAACTCTGCTACCCTCACGTTCTGTGACACATTAGCAGGGACACAGCACAGTTATTAAACTTCTCATGTTCATAGAATATACGCAGTGCTGCCTTTTGGTGCCAAAAAACGGAAAATAATTCTATTTGTCCGGCCTCTGTCCGTCCTAAGGGCGGTGGACACGTGTCGGCTGCGTGTGACACCTTTAAAAATCATACGCACCCAGCTACGTTTTACTCCTGGCTTCGCCATTTGCTTTCCTTAATTGGGAAAAAAAATACCTGCTCTGCCACAGTTAATAACTCTGCTATCCTCACGTTCTGTGACACATTAGCAGGAAAACAGCACAGTTATTAAACTTAGATTATTCATTCACTAGAGGCAGTGGGGCCTTTCGTTTTCAAAAAAGGGAAAAAATTATATTTGGCCTGCAGTCTTGCGCCAATTTATTTCCTGCCTGTGAAATCAAATCACTGGTAATACAGCATGCTGAGGGGTAGGGGTAGGCCTAGAGGACGTGGACGCGGCCGAGGACGCGGAGGGCCAAGTCAGGGTGTGGGCACAGGCCAAGCTCCTGATCCAGGTGTGTCGCAGCCGACTGCTGCGCGATTAGGAGAGAGGCACGTTTCTGGCGTCCCCACATTCATCGCCCAATTAATGGGTCCACGCGGGAGACGGTTATTAGAAAATGAGCAGTGTGAGCAGGTCCTGTCCTGGATGGCAGAAAGTGCTTCGAGCAACCTATCGTCTACCCGCAGTTCTGCGCCGTCCACTGCTGCCAATCCGAATCCTCTGTCTGCTGCTCCTCCTTCCTCCCAGCCTCCTCACTCCACTACAATAACACCTGCTCAGGAGCGGGAGCACTCCCAGGAACTGTTCTCGGGCCCCTGCTTAGATTGGGCAGCAGCGGTTCCTCTCCCACCAGAGGAGTTTATCGTCACTGATGCCCAACCATTCGAAAGTTCCCGGGGTCCGGGGGAAGAGGCTGGGGACTTCCGCCAACTGTCTCAACAACTTTCTGTGGGTGAGGAGGACGATGACGATCAGACACAGTTGTCTTGCAGTGAGGTAGTAGTAAGGGCAGTAAGTCCGAGGGAGCAGCGCACAGAGGATTCGGAGGAAGAGCAGCAGGACGATGAGGTGACTGACCCCACCTGGTGTGCAACGCTTACTCAGGAGGACAGGTCTTCAGAGGGGGAGTCAAGGGCATCAGCAGGGCAGGTTGCAAGAGGCAGTGCGGTGGCCAGGGGTAGAGGCAGGGCCAGACCGAATAATCCACCAAGTGTTTCCCAAAGCGCCCCCTCGCGCCATGCCACCCTGCAGAGGCCGAGGTGCTCTAAGGTCTGGCAGTTTTTCACAGAGACGCCTGACGACTGACGAACAGTGGTGTGCAACCTTTGTCGCGCAAAGCTCAGCCGGGGAGCCAACACCAACAGCCTCACCACCACCACCATGCGCAGACATATGATGGCCAAGCACCCCGCAAGGTGGGACGAAGGCCGTTCAGCGCCTCCGGTTTGCACCCCTGCCTCTCCCCCTGTGCCCCAACCTGCCACTGAGATGCAACCCCCCTCTCAGGACACAGGCACTACCGTCTCCTGGCCTGCACCCACACCCTCACCTCCGCTGTCCTCGGCCCCATCCAGCAGTGTAGTTCAGCGCACCGTCCAGCCGTCGCTTGCGCAACTGTTGGAGCGCAAGCGCAAGTACGCCGCCACGCACCCGCACGCTCAAACGTTAACCGTCCGCATAGCAAAATTCATCAGCCTTGAGATGCTGCCGTATAGGGTTGTGGAAACGGAGTCCTTCAAAAGTATCATGGAGGCGGCGGCCCCGCGCTACTCAGTTCCCAGTCGCCACTACTTTTCCCGATGTGCCGTCCCAGCCCTGCACGACCACGTCTCCCGCAACATTGTACGCGCCCTCACCAACGCGGTTACTGCCACGGTCCACTTAACTACGGACACGTGGACAAGCACAGGCGGGCAGGGCCACTACATCTCCCTGACGGCACATTGGGTGAATTTAGTGGAGGCTGGGACAGAGTCAGAGCCTGGGACCGCTCACGTCCTACCCACCCCCAGAATTGCAGGCCCCAGCTCGGTGGTGGTATCTGCGGAGGTGTATGCTTCCTCCACTAAAGCACCCTCCTCCTCCTCCTCCTCCTCTGTCTCGCAATCAAGATGTGTTAGCAGCAGCATGTCGCCAGCAGTCGGTGTCGCGCGGTGTGGCAGCACAGCGGTGGGCAAGCGTCAGCAGGCCGTGCTGAAACTACTCAGCTTAGGCGATAAGAGGCACACGGCCCACGAACTGCTGCAGGGTCTGACACAGCAGACCGACCGCTGGCTTGCGCCGCTGAGCCTCCAACCGGGCATGGTCGTGTGTGACAACGGCCGTAACCTGGTGGCGGCTCTGCAGCTCGGCAGCCTCACGCACGTGCCATGCCTGGCCCACGTCTTTAAAGGAGATGTCCCGAGGCAGCAAGTGGGGTTATACACTTCTGTATGGCCATAATAATGCACTTTGTAATATACATTGTGCATTAATTATGAGCCATACAGAAGTTATAAAAAGTTTTATACTTACCTGCTCCGTTGCTAGCGTCCTCGTCTCCATGGTGCCGACTAATTTTCGGCCTCCGATGGCCAAATTAGCCGCGCTTGCGCAGTCCGGGTCTTCTGTAGTCTTCTATGGAGCCGCTCGTGCCAGAGAGCGGCTCCGTGTAGCTCCGCCCCGTCACGTGCCGATTCCAGCCAATCAGGAGGCTGGAATCGGCAGTGGACCGCACAGAAGAGCTGCGGTCCACGAAGGCAGAGGATCCCGGCGGCCATCTTCAGCAGGTGAGTATGAAGACGCCGGACCGCCGGGATTCAGGTAAGCGCTGTGCGGGTGGGTTTTTTAACCCCTGCATCGGGGTTGTCTCGCGCCGAACGGGGGGGGGGTTTAAAAAAAAAAAAAACCCGTTTCGGCGCGGGACATCTCCTTTAATTTGGTGGTTCAGCGCTTTCTGAAAAGCTACCCACGCTTGTCAGACCTGCTCGTAAAGGCGCGCCGGCTCTGTGCACATTTTCGCAAGTCCCACACGGACGCTGCCACCCTGCGCACCCTGCAACATCACTTTAAGCTGCCAGTGCACCGACTGCTGTGCGACGTGCCCACACGGTGGAACTCTACGCTCCACATGTTGGCCAGGCTCTATGAACAACGTAGAGCTATAGTCGAATACCAACTCCAACATGGGCGGCGCAGTGGGAGTCAGCCTCCTCAATTCCTTTCAGAAGAGTGGGCCTGGTTGGCAGACATCTGCCATGTCCTTGGTAATTTTGAGGAGTCTACCCAGGTGGTGAGCGGCGATGCTACAATCATTAGCGTCACCATTCCTCTGCTATGCATCTTGAGAAATTCCCTGCAAACCATAAAGGCAGCTGCTTTGCGCTCGGAAACGGGGGCGGGGGAAGACAGTATGCCGCTGGATAGTCAGGGCACCCTCCTGTCTATTTCTCAGCGCGTACAGGAGGAGGAGGAGCATGAGGAGGATGAGGAGGAGGGGGAAGAGACAGCTTGGGCCGCTGCTGACGGTACACCGGCTGATTGCCTGTCATCCTTTCAGCGTGTATGGCCTGAGGAGGAGGAGGAGGAGGAGGAGGAGGAGGATCCTGAAAGTGATCTTCCTAGTGACGACAGCCATGTGTTGCGTACAGGTACCCTGGCACACATGGCTGACTTCATGTTAGGATGCCTTTCTCGTGACCCTCGCATTGCACGCATTCTGGCCACGACGGATTACTGGGTGTACACACTGCTCGATCCACGGTATAAGGAGAACCTGCCCACTCTGATTCCCGAAGAGGAAAGGGGTTCGAGAGTGTTGCTATACCACAGGACCCTTGCGGACAAGCTGATGGTAAAATTCCCAGCCGACAGCGCTAGTGGCAGAAGGCGCAGTACCGAGGGCAAGGTAGCAGGGGATGTGCGTAGATCGAGCAGCATGTACATCCCAGGCAGTGCTACAGTCTTTAAGGGCCTGGCCAGCTTTATGGCTCCCCACCAAGACTGTGTCACCGCTCCCCAGTCACGGCTGAGTCGGCGGGAGCACTGTAAAAGGATGATGAGGGAGTACGTAGCGGATCGCACGACCATCCTTGGTGACGCCTCTGCCCCCTACAACTACTGGGTGTCGAAGCTGGACACGTGGCCTGAACTAGCGCTGTATGCCCTGGAGGTGCTTGCTTGTCCTGCGGCTAGCGTCTTGTCGGAGAGGGTATTTAGTGCGGCTGGGGGAATCATCACAGATAAGCGTAGCCGCTTGTCAACCGACAGTGCCGACAGGCTAACACTCATCAAGATGAACAAAGGCTGGATTTCGCCAGACTTCTGTTCTCCACCAGCGGACAGCAGCGATACGTAAGCAATACGTAGGCTGCACCCGCGGATGGAAGCTACGTTCTCTCTCACCATCCAAAACGGGGACATTTCTGCTTCATCAATCTGTGTCTAATATTCCTCCTCCTCCTCCTGCTCCTCCTCCTGAAACCTCACGTAATCACGCTGAACGGGCAATTTTTCTTAGGGCCACAAGGCTCACTCAAATAATTTTTCTGAACAATTTTTATAAGTTTCAATGCGCTTAAAAGCGTTGGAACTTTAACTTGAACCAATTTTTCGTTACACTGGGCTGCCTCCAGGCCTAGTTACCACTTAAGCCACATTAACCAAAGCGGTTAATGGGTTTCACCTGCCCTCTTGGCTGGCCATGGCCAATTTTTGGGATGTACATTAGTACTGTTGATACAGCAATTTTTGTGGGCCCTCGCCTACAGTGTAATCAAATTAATTTTTAGCCCACCTGCATTACAGCTGACGTTACCTCAGCTGTGTTGGGCAATGCAATGGGATATTTTTATGTACCGCCGGTGGGTTCCAGGGAGCCACCCATGCTGTAGGTGCACACGGAGTTTTTAATACATGTGTCCACTTCTAAAGAACCCCAGTCTGACTGGGGCATGCAGTGTGGGCCGAAGCCCACCTGTATTACGCACGACATTACTATCTCAGCTGTGTTGGGCAATGCAATGGGATATTTCTATGTACCGCCGGTGGCTTCCTGGCACCCACCCATGCTGTGGGTCCACAGGGAGTTTAACCTACATCTGTACACTTCTAAAGAACCAGTGTGGGCCGAAGCCCACCTGTATTACGCACGACATTACTACCTCAGCTGTGTTGGGCAATGCAATGGGATATTTTTGTGTACCGCCGGTGGGTTCCAGGGAGCCACCCATGCTGTCGGTCGACAGGGACTTCACAATAGGGAGTTGTACCTGCCTGTGTCTATGAATTAAAAAGCCCGGTCTAACTGGGGCATGCAGACACCTTGACAGAATGAATAGTGTGTGGCACATAGGTTCCCCATTGCTATGCCCACGTGTGCAGCTCCTGATGGCGGTGGCACAGGATTCTATTTCTCATTGCTTCTGTACAGCATTGTGGGCTATCGCTCCGCCACTTTTAAAGAGGGTCGCTGCCTAGCCGTGCCAACCTCTGCAGTGTGTGCCTGCGGTCCCTCGTCATGGCAGACGCAATTCTAAATAGACATGAGCGTGGTGTGGCATGAGGGCAGCTGAAGGCTGCCCAGGGACACTTTGGTGTGCGCTGTGGGGGGGAGGGGGTGCGGTTGGGCAGCATGTAACCCAGGAGAAGTGTCAGTGGAGTGTCATGCAGGCAGTGATTGTGCTTTGTTGGAGGTAGTGTGGTGCTTAGCAAAGGTATGCCATGCTAATGAGGGCTTTTCAGAAGTAAAAGTTGTTGGGAGGGGGGGGGCCACTCTTGCCGGTATTGTGGCTTAATAGTGGGACCTGTGAACTTGAGATGCAGCCCAACATGTAGCCCCTCGCCTGCCCTATCCGTTTCTGTGTCATTCCCATCACTTTCTTGAATTGCCCAGATTTTCACACATGAAAACCTTAGCGAGCATCGGCGAAATACAAAAATGCTCTGGTCGCCCATTGACTTCAATGGGGTTCGTTGTTCGAAACGAACCCTCGAGCATCGTGGGAAGTTCGTTCCGAATAACGAACACCCGAACATTTTGGTGTTCGCTCATCTCTATTCATAACCTTTGTGGAACAACAGGATCATCTTCTCCAGCTCTCGTGTTTGGATGCAGTTGTAGCAGCTTCCTATATCCAGTAAGTCAGCATTTTCCGGATGGTCAGCACCATATTTTAGTCTTAGAAACGTCTGGTGAGTGCATGTGATTATAAATTATGCATATTTTATGAGTATGCAAATACTTTACTGCATTGTAGATACATTAAACACATTATAAGACTCAAGCCTTACTCTAAAGTAGCTGTCAACCCCTTTCCATAGTACCTAATGTGATATATGGAATGTGAAATGCTGAACGAAAAGTTCACGATTCCCAATGATGATTTGCCCTCTGCACGAACGCGAATGAACTGGTGATGACATCACCAGCTCATTCGCTTGGCCAAACATAAGACAAACCGGCTCATTCGCTCATTCAATGTAAAAGGGCCATTAATTAACTAACGTATATGAACAAAACAATGGTAAAAAAAAACTAAAGAAATAATCACATTTAGTATGACACCCTCTAACAATTGCACGAAAGTACATCTCAGATAATACATGAAGACATAATGATGCCAAGTAGTGCTAGAAGGAAAGAATGTCAGATGGAGAATCCAAGATAAGGTGAAAGTAATATAACCAGAGGTACCTCTCTTTCTTCAGCCCATCAACTGGAAAATAGGTAATTTAAGGTAAGCTATAGCCCTGGACAAAGAATGGTCAAAAATACATGTGTATTAAAATTTTAAGTGCTACATAACCACAGTGATGGAAGTATACTAGTAATGGAATAGCATACAAGGTCTGTGCATATAGGAAATATACTCTACACTGATCATACGTGCTGGGGACGCAGCGATACAAAGGTATAGTTGCCAATTTATATTATTATTTATTTAAAAGAGAACCTATCACATTAAATAAGTACCAAAAACTAAGTTATAGTTCCTATAGGGCAGGGAATGTGGAGTGCAGTGTGTACTTCTTCTACTTACCCAGCCCCCTAGTCCCTCACTGGCATCTCTGGAAGTCAATGCTCATGTGACACATACTATTCTTTATGGTGGTACGCTTACAGTGTTGGAAGAAAAAAGTCACCCTCACAGACTGAGCATTGACTTTCAGGGGTGACAGCAGGGGAAAGGAAGCTCCATGTCTCCTGTCCTATAAGCACCTTAACTTAGTTTATGGTGTTTATTGGGCATGACAAGTTCCCTTTAAAGTGCCATTAAAGTGGTTTTCCACAAAAATATCATTGATGACCTATCCTCAGGATAGGTCTTCAATAGTGGACCGTCTGGGACCCACCAGTCAGAACCTCAGCTGGCAAGCTGATCATCGCCAGCATACACTAGTGTTGGAGCAGAAGCCGCTGCTTCGACCCCTGTGTAGTGTCCAGCACTTGTAATTGTAGGCGTAGCTCCCATTAATTTCTATGAGACCCCAGCCTGCAGTTATGAGCGTCAGCCACTACACAGGGGTCGAAGTAGTGGCTTCCGCTCCAACCGCAGTGTATGCCGGCACTGTCAGTGGGTCATCAATAGTATTTTTGTGGAAAACCCCTTAAATTTTAGGACATTGTTCATATAAGAAATACACAAATTATATACATTACATATGGAAGATAGGTATAACAAACATGAAGTAGATGAGTTGCAAAGTGGTACAGAGGGAGAGAAGACCCTACCTGCGAAGTCTTACTGTCTACAAGGCCAGGGGAAGGAGACAGGAGGTGAGGGTTGAAGTTGCTTTTATACTGCAGTGGCAGCACAATTATTGTAGGTCGTAGACTTGTCTGAAGAGGTGGGTTTTTAGGCTGCTTTTTTGAAGCTTTCCAAGATGTTGAAGAGTCTGATGTCCTGGAGTTCCAGAGTACAGGTGTTGCACAGAAGAAATCTTGGAGACGAATAAAGTGAGGAGCAGATAAGAGGAAAGCATAGAGGGAAGTCTTCTGCATATCAGAGATTATTTGTGGGAGGTGTCGGGATATTAAGGCAGAGATGTATGGACGGGGCACACTGTGGGCAGCCTTATATCACATTGCTTGAACTGGATTCTCTGGACAATGCGTAGCCTGCAAAGGGATTGGCCAAGGGATGAGGCAAGAGAGTATCAGGGAAGAGATGGATTAGTTGGGCAGCAAAGTTGAGGATGGATTGAAGGGGAACAAGAGTGTTGGATGGGAGACCACAGAGAAAGATGTTGCAACAGTCTAGGCATTAACCCAAAATGGTGCTATTAAAAGATACAACTTGTCCTACAAGAAAAAGCCCTCATACAGCGATGTTGACTGAAAAATTAAAAATTTGTGGCAAAAACACACAAAAAAAGTCCTCAGTCCTTAAAGCCCACAGTAGCTGTGTATCCTAAAGAGGCTGCACCACTGTGTTATCCTGTCTAGCCTTGCCTCTGTTCATGCTTGCATGTGTGGCACTTACCTGGTTAAACAAAATTGACAAAACTACAGAAATGCCCTAGTAGGGTCGGCCGCAATCGGGCGTAAGCGCATATATGCTCATACAGTGACGCATATGCGCTATGCAGAACACGCGACTATGTGCTATCATGCCTATAGCGCCACTGTTTACTGTACATTCTTGCGCTGCCAAGGCGGCTCACATCGGTGCGGTCCCAGCAGCACCTTCTTTGAGTATGCGGGAGAGATGACTTAATACGCAGGCCAGCCTACTTAGTCTCAGGTGTTTTCGATTTTCCAAGTATTTCAGTGCGCGATTCTGAGCAAATGGGGGCCTTCGCTGCACAATTGCACACCAAAATAGAGCATGTTGTGCAGTCGAAAGGCGCACGGAAAAAAACACTGTATGAAGGAAGTCATTGAAATCAATAGGTTCTATTCCGTGCACATTCCACACGCAGATTTTGCAGCCGCAAATAGGCAAGCAAACACGCCCGTGTGCGGCCACCCTTACAGTTGATGGATTTATTGCTATCTCTCCCTCATATAGCAGTGTGAAATAAACGCATAATGTCCTAATACGCAACATGCATATTTGCTGTGTACTGCGAATTACGTGCGTAATCCGTGGACCACATACACCCGTGTGCGTGAGACCTAAAAATGGATCTGACATACTGTTGCTTTCATGGATCCATTATAAACATTAAGTACGACACAAGTGTGAACAAAATCTAGCTTGAAAGCCCTGGAGGGGTTGAAATCTAGTTTAATTAGAGGTATTTTTAGGAACCTCTCTTGACAATATGTTACCTTATCTCCACTGTTCTGTTCTAACCCCCTTACACCATTATTGTTGTAGGATGCAATACACATGGCTCATGCTATTAATCTACAGCAGTCGCATTTCTATTCTTGGGTTATATTAGATCTTTATGCACTTAGCACACATGTTCCTCTCTAAATGCTACATGAGCTACAAAATTTCTCATTAATTAAGAGCCGAACTACCTTTAAACTGCGGCATAAAAGGATTGCACAGCCTGCAATGAGCTGTCTGAGCTTTTGAAAGCACTGATCATAATTAGGATAGGCTGACATCCCCACCATGCTAACAGTGCTGCCTTCATTATAGATACACAACAAAATATTCAGAATGCAAATTAATATTTATCACCGTGACAGGGATAACAAATTATTCCAATCACCGCCATTCAAATGTTGGAAATTTCTGCAGATGTTCCGTGCGCTTTTTTATATATATATAATATAATCAGGTTAATTTTTCACCATGAAATTGTTTCGCTCGACATTAAGTTCTCAGCGCTGTCAGGAAAAGTGTTCCTCTTAAATTGGCCTTTGAAAAAAAAAAATGCTAACAAAGAGGCTGCTCATCTATGAGGGGAATGTTTTCTTCTTACGCTTGCAGTATGTTATAAGCTTGGAGTAGGCTCAAAAAGAATTTCCTGATTGGTAATTTTTTTTTTTTCTTTTAAACCTGGGATTTTTTCTAAATCTGAGGGCTTTGGAAATAGTTATCACTGAGAACTGTAGGCTGTGAACATATAGTGAAATTATGTTAACGGATTGAATAAAAGGGAATATTAGACCTTTGGACATCATGAGAAGTTGCCCATTACGAAATACTACTTATGTGTAATGGACTTCTTTTTCTGCTTGTGTAGAGCTTGTTGACCACTAGACGCCTTTTACCCAGTTAACAGAGTTTGAGAGGGGCTCATTATTGGACTGCGAGTAGCTGGATGGTCGTATTGACGAATTGCCCACCATCTGGGCTGTTCAGACCAGACTGTTAGGAGATTTTGGACTGGTGGATGTGTGAGGGCACACTCACGAGGTGACCGGGCTAAGGACACCCTTGACAGACCACCAGTAGAGAGGATCATCTGATCATCCCACAAGCACGAGCAGATTCAACTGTTTTATTCTCCACCATCCAGAGACAGTTGGCACCATCGTTACAGGCCCCAGGGTCCATTGGAACCATTTCCAGGCACTTGGCTGAAGGACATTTGGTCTCATAGCACGCATTATATGTACTCCCTTTGACATCCACCCGCGGTCATCTCCACATGCAGTGGTGTTGTGAACTACAAAACTGGCCTTCTACAAAGTGGAACCTGGTTGTCCTGGGGGGCCATCACATATGACAGTGGGTCACTCCCTAGTAGTGGCACGAGGAGCAATGACCGCTCAGCAATATGTTCAGGACATCCTGCAGCCACATGTGTTGCTTCTCATGGCAGAACTTCCAAGAGGCATTTTCCATCAGGATAATGCTCAGCCACACACACAAGGGTGTCACAGGAATGTCTTCACAACATTGCCACATTTCTGTGGCTGCCCTGTCACTAGATTTATCATCAATAGAACATGTATGAGACCATCTGGGACACCATCTTTGCCAGCCTATGAGTTTGCATGATCTAGAGGCTCAGTTACAGCAAATATGGGCTGATACACCATACGGAATCTGTATGCCTCGATGCCTACCCATATCACATCTTGAATCAAAGCTAAAGGTGGCCCAACATAATACTCAAGTCTCTATGCCCGCCCGTATCACATCTTGTACCCAAGCTAGAGGCAATACTACAAAGTACCAAAGCCTCCATGCCCGCCCGTATCACATCTTTCCTCCAAGCTAGAGGCAGTACAACAGGATACTAGAGCCTCCATGCCCGCCTGTATCACATCTTACATCCTAACTAGAGGCAGTACAACAGGGTACTAGAGCCTCTGTGTTCACTCATATCACATCTTGTATACAAGCTAGAGGCGGTAAAACAGGGTACTAGAGCCTCCATGCCCACCTGTATCACATCTTGTATCCAAGCTACAGGTGGTACAACAGGGTACTAGAGCCTCCCTTCAAGGGGTCAGTTTTTAATTATCATTTTGCTCTGATATTCTAATCACTTACAATCACACATAGAAAGTTTCATTCAATTCTGATAACTTCTAGCAGAGGGATTTTTTTGGACAATGAATGTAGATGACTAGAGATGAGCGAACCTACTCGGCCACGCCCCTTTTTCACCGAGCGCCGCGATTTTCGAGTACTTCCGTACTCGGGTGAAAAGATTCGGAGGGCACCGTGGGTGAGTGGGGGGTTGCAGCGGGGAGTGGGGGGGGGGGCTCTCCCCTGTTCCCCGCTGCTACCCCCCGCTCCGCCATGCCTCCCCCTGCCCCCCAGCGCCCCCCGAATCTTTTCACCCAAGTACGGAAGTACTCAAAAATCGCTGTGCTCGATCGAGTAATTACTCGAAACGAGTATATTCGCTCATCTCTATAGATGACCTATCCTAAGGGTCATCCATATTTAAGGGGTTCTGAGGTCAACCGTCCAATAGGACTACAGCCTATCTGTGGCCCCAAAAGGTTTGGCCCCTAACTACTGCCAAGGGGGAAAAAATGGTATATATAAAAATTAGGAATTCTTTGTAATTTATATAATTTATTTCCAACATGTGAGATAAAGTGTGAAAACTACTTTTTGCTTTAGAAATTCGACTCATTCTCATTTGTTGTTGGGTGATTGTACAACATTCTTTGTGCTTTTTACATTTTTGGCTTGAAATATTCTTTAACCACTTATCAATTTCCCATTACATAGTTGTAGAACAAAACAAAACAAATTTGGTATCGTGTTAGCCAGTAGAACAAAGTTGTAGATGCACATTTTACTTGTAAGACACTAAACTGACAAGATGGAAAAATCACAGAGACAAAGTATCAATAACTGAGATGTCATAACCTTGGAAAATAAGAGAGCAAAGTTCTCTCGATCTGTAAAAGGTTTGTGGAAAAATATGTCAAACTGATGATTCTTCATTGTTTAGAAAAGCTGGCTTGTTTCTTCGGGACGGGAAACAAGACATTACATATAAAAAGTATATGGATATAGGAACAAATACAGTTTTTGTTAAGGCAGGTGGTTCTAGTGAGTCCCCTGTCAAGATCCTCAACTTTCTGCCAGAGTAGAAAGTGGTGACCCACCCTGTCCTACATTGCATGGACAACCCATTGATTTGAATAGACAATTTCTAATGATTAGTTTCCCCTATTGTGCTTCCCCTATTGTGGTGCTGCAGGGAAATTGGTCACTTGTTGCCATGTTTGCCCACAGATTACAGCTGGAGAACATTTTGTGTTCAGTTTATGTTCAAGTTGGCGGACAGGCCCTTTAAGACCAAAATTGATTTTTGTCTTTAAAGGGGTTGTGCCAAGTTATAGTTATTCCCTATCCATTGGATAGGAAATAACTTCATGATTGATGGGGGTCTGACTGCCTGGACCCACATGCCTCTGTTCCATTCACTTCATTGACAGTACCTAAGTCCATTGACAGTACCAAGTTCAAGTGCTTCGGAAATCGCTGGCTCTGTCATTGAAGTGAATGGAGCAAGGGCGCACCTGTGCAACCTCTGCTCCATTCAATTGGTGACTGACCAGACTCCTGTTCTCAGGATTGGCGGGGGTGCCAATTGTTTTACCCCCACCTATCCTAAAGTTTTAAAGGATAGGAGATAACTTTATATCTTGGCACAACTCCTTTAAGGTAGTTATTCCGTCTATCCACAGGATAAATGTATGATCGTTGGGGAGTTGACCATTGGAACCCCCACTGAGAATGTTGCACCCCATGTCACCCAGATGAATAGAGCAGTTGTGTTCATGTGTGACCACTACTCCATTTACTTCTATGGAAATACCAGATAGCTGAGCGCTGTGCTTGGCTCTCTCCATAGACAATATAAGTGGAGCAGTGATCATGCATGTGCAATGCTTCTTCATTCCCTGGGGGACTTGGTGTACCCTGTTCTCATGATCCCTGAGGGTCCCAGTAGCCCCCTTCCTTCACAATCATACAGTTCTAACCTAAATGTTTTTGATGGGATAAGCCCTTTTAACTGGCTACATCTACTACAAACTTTTATCTGTTTTTTGCCACATGAATTAGAATCTATAACTTTTTGCTCTGTTTATGTATAATGCTAATGTTAAAAACTTTGCATGCAGACAAATAGGAGATAAGGAGTGATAAACATCAGCAATTCTCACATGTCGGCCCAATGAATCATACTGAATAAGTGCCTTATTGCCAGTCTGGCTCGCAACTAATTTCTCTTCATCGATTCCCTATGCTTTTCAGTGCTGAAGCTGCAGAAAAATATTACATCAGTTATTAGATAGCATTGAAGCTGCAGCGATAGAAATGGAAGCTCGGGCATTGTGCTAAGTGATAATTTTCAGCCCCTTTGTGTTGTCCTGACGTGAGATAGATCAGCCCCCAGCACCGCGATGTGCAATGAACGCTGCTATAGAGGCGAGAGATGGAGTTTGTGCTGCTCTGGCAGATGGAGATGATTGTGGAGACAGGGATCACAGGAGAACAGACTGCTGCTTACTTAGTACTTTTCAGCTGAAATGCTTTTAGACAGAAATATTGCTTATATCATTATAGTGCAGACAGAAAATGTAGCAACAAGCATTATGTTTTCTTTCTGGTCAAGGTTATTGTGTAGATATGGAATTCCTGCACCTCTCATTAATCATTAAGCAGAAGAGACGCTGGAAAGGAAATGGTCGCAAAGAACACCGAGCTGCCTTTTTAGTTGTGTGTCGGTATCTGTCTCATAATGTATAGGTGTTTTATATGTTTTACACACTTTCTTGCAACTTTCTCTAAGTGTACAACATTCCTTTTGTGCTTTTTTGCTATGACCTTATAAAATATGGCATTATAGTGCTGACCCTATTTAAGGCATCACAAGGGTACATTTTGATTATTTTTTGTGTCTATGTTTCTTTAAGAAAGTTTTTTTGTAATAGTTGCCGCAAGATGATGATGGATTCGAGAATGGTTTGGTGCATGTAAAACTACAAGACCGGAAGGGTAGAGGAATAAGCGTGAACCATGCACTCCCTCTTACATTAATGGCTCAGCTGCTATGACAAGTGGCTGGTCTGGCAGGATGGCATAAGGTCTGCTCAGAGTATAACTGCCCTGAAGACTTGGCACAGTGCAGAGAAATTTAATGGGGCTAAGCCCCAACCCCAGACCAAAGCACTAGGTACATTCTGAATGCACAGTCAGGTGCAGTATATAAGCTAAAAGAGCGGCGTCATAAGAGTGATGCAGCTCCAGTGTAGTAGTGAGCAGCAGCTTCAGAGAGCAAACAACTTTTAAAGGGCTAGCAGCAGAACACACCTGTTACATGGCAGCAGCAACTGTTTAGAGTGTGGCAAGAACAGAGTTGCTGGGAATGCTGGGAAACAACACAGGTGAAAGGGCCCTGATGACCGAGGGCTGAAGTGAAAGGACAGAAAGGACTCTGACGAGCTGGGACCAAAAGCTGGAAGAAATGCCCTAATGACCAGCAGTGAGGCAGAGGATCGAAAGAACCCTGATGATACAGATGAAGCCGCAAGGTTCAGCTGGAGTCAGAGGTAAAGCAACAGAGCTGTAACCCTGACCTGGAAGGTCAGAGAGACTGGGATTGTGACAAAGAACAGCAGTCGCAAGCTTACTTCCCGCCAATGTAGAGTAAGTGATAACGGCCTCTGAAAAAGCCAATTGGTGTGCACACCATAAAAGGATTTATTAATTAGTCAGCAGGCATGCTGTGAAGGTTAGAGAGGTGATGTAAAGGAGATGTCCCCGAGTATTACACGAATGTGTTATAATTCTGTGTATTGTTTTATGCAATGTTCAAGTACCAGTGCCCTCCTATCGAGCGTAATTATTTTACTATTGCTTTAGTTCAGCAAAGTTAGTTTTTTTGCAAAAATGTGCTGCTCTGTTTTGGTCTGTCACCACCGTGTCATAGCATACCATTCATCTGCATCATGTGTAACGTTTGTCTACTTGCTGAAAGCTCCATGAGAGAGCTGGTCTATCGATTTAGCCATATGAGGGCTAGTTTTTTTGTGGGAGGAGGTTTTTTTTAAATAGTACCATTTAAAGTGGGATGAAATGGCAATAAAAACCCAAAAAACGCAATTGCGATATTTTTAGGGATGTTTTGTTTTCATGGTGCTGTAAAAATGAATGATAATTAAGAATATCACAAAGCAAAGGTTTATTATACTCTACATATTATTATAATATCACATAATCTCTATTTTCAGAGCACAGTGTGAAGTGGGCAGTTCAGAGAATGCTAGAAAATGCCGCCACAGCACATTTTTCCAATTCAGTCTTGGTTTACTAGTGTCTATAAATGATTTGCTATTTGATAAATATGGTGCTTTGTCATTGTACCCGTTTAGAAGTAGAGACTTGTAATGACAAATAACCCACTTGAATTCTAACAAATGGATGTTGTTAATCATGGTCTTCCAGTCAAAAAAGTAGAAGCACAAGAAAACCTCAAAATATCAACAAAACTTTATCCACAGGCGGCAAATTGAGTTTTTTTTTCTTAACAAGGCTGTTCGCTCATTCTAAAGTAATTTGCCAAGAAGCAATACAGTATATCAGGTACACAAACTTTTTTAGGTAGAAGAGTCACCTTGTCAGATTGTACTACTTGTAGAGGCAGCAAACAATGGAACATTGTCCGCATCCTTTGCGGGTCTTCTCCGTCCCTGCCGGATCTTCTTTCTTCTGCACGGCGGATAGGTACTGCACACATGCGTGGGTGTACCACGGATCGGGATCAGTGCGGGATCTGCAGAAAAATGGAGCATGCCGCGACTTGTTTTCATGACTGAAAGGTCTGCAAATCAAATCCGCATGCTTTAATATATTTGCGGATGCCCATGCTTCCCTATGGGCTGCTTGATTTGCGGATCTTCCGCCCGGGTAACATGAGGCCTAACCCTGATGAAGTGTTACTAATTTGTTAATTGCCTCATATAGGGCTGAAAAATTCTGATTCTGTGTATGGCCATCACAAGCATCTACAGTTTCACAGATAACTTGGAATAGGATGTAGGATAAAGACATTAAATCCATACTAAATTAAAGGGGTTGTCCCGCGCCGAAATGGGTTTTTTTTTTTTTTAACCCCCCCCCCCCGTTCGGCGCGAGACAACCCCGATGCAGGGGTTAAAAAAACAAACCGCTCAGTGCTTACCTGAATCCCGGCGGTCCGGCGTCTTCATACTTACCTGCTGAAGATGGCCGCCGGGGTCTGCTCCCTCCGTGGACCGCAGCTCTTCTGTGCGGTCCATTGCCGATTCCAGCCTCCTGATTGGCTGGAATCGGCACGTGACGGGGCGGAGCTACACGGAGCCGGCATTCTGCACGAGCGGCTCCATTGAAGAGAGCAGAAGACCCGGACTGCGCAAGCGCGGCTAATTTGGCCATCGGAGGGCGAAAATTAGTCGGCTCCATGGGAACGAGGACGCTAGCAACGGAGCAGGTAAGTAAAAAACTTTTTATAACTTCTGTATGGCTCATAATTAATGCACAATGTATATTACAAAGTGCATTATTATGGCCATACAGAAGTGTATAGACCCACTTGCTGCCGCGGGACAACCCCTTTAATTTCAGAAATCAACCACATTTCGATGGTGAAACTTTCTTTCTTCTACACATAGTAGATTCCCCCTTGTATTTACTGGCCTGGGTTTAAATAGATCTTTTGACCATTTGCATAGTTATAGTTAGTAGTTAGAGAACAGCTGTCTGTTTTCCAAGATATGTGGGTGCTGATAACAGGAGAACAGGCAGTAATGCTGCAGCTTCTGATTTGCTCCAGCAGTCACTTGACTTGCGGTCTGGGATCTTCACTGGAGCTGCTCTGTTGTTTCCTTGGTGGAAGAGGGAGATAAATATTGCTTATTTTATTATTTTATCACATGCCCAGCCATTTTGAAACACACTTTTATATTTGGGCAACCCCTTTAACTTTCTTTCTCTTTCTTTGTATGACATTTTATCATTCTCTAAGCTTTATTATGTTACCACCTACACTGTTTAGTGCTGCGTTGAATGCTAATTTTAATTCTAATTTAAAGTCTAAGTCCTTATACACCCAGCTGTAGTAAAGCTCCATACTCCAAGTTGTAATATGGCACCCAGAGAAGTTTATGGGTATTCAGCAATAAAAATAGGCTTTCATTGTATGCATCAGTGCCCATTTAATGCATCCTAATTATACTTGCCTTGGCTGCAGCTACTTAGTACTGACTGCTACAGTCACCTCCCTCTATGTCGATGGTTAAACCTCCTTTCTTCTACACTTGGTAGATGCATCCTTGTATGTAAAGGCCTGGGTATAAAGAGTTCTTTTGGACTTTTATATATTTATATATATAGCAATTAAGTCACAACTAAGGCCATGTTTATATTTCCATTTACAACTTTCCATTGTTCTGCTTTGTTATAGGACGATATACAGTATCACAATTTCACGGAATCAAATGGAACATTGCAATTATTTGTCAGAGTCTATATGATTCTGACAAAAAAAACCCCTCAGTATGAATTGAACGGTTTATGGAGACACTACATACAAAAAACAAAAGTCAATCCTATCCAAAAAATAAATTAAATGTGAAAGTGCACATAAGCCATGGCTGCAACACTTACAGTAACAGAAATACATGCTTCAGCACACATGCACATTCAATATCTGAATAAAATTGCACAACTGTTGTTTATACTAACCACACAAAAATGTAAGGTTCTTAATACATACTTTGAGCAAAACATGTGGGCCCATCTGCCACATCCAGACAAATCTTAAAGGACAGGTACCTAGCTCTATAAGAAGCCTTTGACCCTAAGAGAGTTGTCTTTTAGAGCTAGGTACCCACCTAATTAGGTCCGCCTTGACGTGGTGGATGGGCCCACATGTTTAGATCAAAATATGTGCTAAGTACCTTGCATTTTGGTATGGTTGGTATAAACAACAGTTGTACAATTTTATTCAGCTATTAAATATGTATGTGTGCTGAGGCATGTTTTTCTGCTACATTATTTGTCGTGGGAATGCCTTACATGCACCTTCACTTTTAATTTATTTGTTGGATGTGCTGGCTTTGGTTTTTTTGTATGCATTGTATTGGTGTGGGAGTGGCCTGCCTCACTTTTGTATGGTACTCCATTCACTCATCTGTCCCAGATGGCTTAATAAAACTATATAGGTCAGGTATCCAGCTTTCTCTGAGTCCATTTGAGGCTTTTGACCTAAACAGAAGTGTCTTTTAGAGATAGATACCAAGGATTGCCTTTACACGGTGGATGGGCCTACATGTTTTGATCAAAATATGCGCTAATAACCTTGCATTTTTATGCAATTAGTACAAACAACAGTTATGGAATTTTATTCAGATATTAAATATGTATGCGTGCTGAAGCTCTTATTTCTGTTACAGGCTTATGGAGCTTGTATAAAGCTTTAATATAGCCCTGTGTATAAGGATTTAGACTATAAATTAGAATAAATTTAGACTTAAAGGGGTTGTCCCGCGGCTGCAAGTGGGGTTATACACTTCTGTATGGCCATATTAATGCACTTTGTAATGTACATCGTGCATTCAATATGAGCCATACAGAAGTCATTAACTTACCCACTCCGTTGCTGGCGTCCCCGTCTCCATGGTGCCGTCTAATTTATGTGTCTTCTGGCTGCTTTAGATGCGCATGCGCTGTGCGGTCTTCTGCCTGGTGAATGGGGCCGTCATCGTAGCTCCGCCTCCGTCACTTGGTGCCGATCAGCCAATGAAGTGGCTGTATCGGCAGTGGAACGCAAGAGAGGAGAAGAAAATCCACGGTGCACCATGGGAGAAGACCCGCGGTGCACCGTGGGAGAAGACCAGCGGTGCCATCTTTAAAATAAGAAAAGAAGAAGCTGCAGAACAGGGATGCAGGTAAGCGAAATGTTATTTTTAAAAATTAACAAATGCATTCTTTTTAACAGGGCATAATGCAGGGGTCTATTAAAAAAAATGTTTTCGATTTCGCCGCGGGACAACCCCTTTAAATTTGAATGAGTATTTTAGACTTAGTATTTTAAAACAGTCTCATTTATATTTGGTTGACAATGGGTTTTCATTAATTAAGACCTATCACCACTCCTAACAAGTGTATTTTAGTATATTCTTGTTTTCCCCATGTCTGTGTTGTGCCATTACTCAGTGTATGAATACACTGACAGATGGGAGGGGGAAGTCTTTTTACACAGTCTGACATTGTCCAATCAGTGCTGTCAGTGCCAGACAGTATAAGGACATGCTTCTTTAACAAGGAGAAAATATGTTATAGAATTGCTATTTCATGGGGAATGCCAGTAATAACCGTAAGAGATATGTGCAGGGTGGCCATCTTAAAGTCAGTCTTTAAGTTATTGACCCATGGACTACAAAGCTGGAAGCAAATTTATAGAATTGTTTTAGCTTTTTCTTTTTTTCCCCCAAAGTAAATGTCTGTGTAATTGTATCCAGTTAGTTTCATAATGTTCTCTTCATCATTAAATAATATGCCAGGACATATGTCATTACTGCGGCAGAGCATGTTATTTGGGTGATAAGATCACGGTGGCATATCCTTATGTCGGAAGAACGCTGACAAATGTTTTAATTATTTTTTCTAGACCATATCTTTTTTTTCTTGCTAATAATCTGAAGTTCTCTGTTTGTCTTTGCAAACTGGGCAAATTATATGAGAACGAGGTTTGCATATCTAATAAGCAGGAGCTCAAAAGATTAAGAAGAAAGACTTTTTTCTTTTTTATTACAGAACTAACATGCAGTGAGGTTCAGATGTGAGAACAGCGTCTGCTTTTTTTTGGCACAAATAGGTTCTGTCAGTTCCTGGTTTTATCTTGAATTTTCCTGAAGGAATCTGGATTAGCATAATGAGAATCTTCACATACCGATTTATAATTTAAGAAAAACACAATGGAATCACTAGATGATGTGCCGGTAGATGATGTGTGATTATGTGTGTGTGTATGATTTTGGCATCAAAATGTGACTTTTTTTTTACATTTCCTATATATGGACTATTGTACGGTGTAGAGGTGAAACTATTTTTTTTCTATTTATTTACATATAGTATATTTATTCACCTGCAGATATAGTAGAAGAGAGAATAGCTTGCAGTTTTCTCCTGCAGAGAAGATAAGCCGTCAAGGTCACAAGGTCATGAGCCACTTTAACCTTCTCAAGCAGTCTTGTCTATTGACTTATATTCTGCATATCATCATTTTCGTTCAAGTTGGAGTATAGCCAGCAAGTATGATGATATCAGTTCATACATAGAAGTCCTATGCTGACAATGCAGAAATTTCAGAAACTGAAAAAGTAGAGCGGACATTTAGAAGAAAAATACATTATAAAAATAGAAATACATGGACTATAAATGTAAATGTTTGTTCAGCCTGCTGATTAGAGCTCTGTGCTTAGAGGGGTATTGCTATTAAGTACATTTATGGCAAGTCCATGAGAAATGGCATAAAAGTAGTTCCCAACTTTGACTACCCAGGCTACACAGTCTGGACTATTGGGCTCCCAAGAAATTGGTATTACTGTAAGGGGCTTCCTCTGGACCAACAAGCCGGAGGTTAAAACAGGCTGAACTAGATGGACATTGCCTTCATTCATTCTAACATACTATGTTACTAAAGGGTTAAATAGTCGCTAGGGTAAAGGACTGAGAGATGCATCAAAAGTTGCATCAACAACACAGTGTGGTGCAGTTGATATGAGTATGCCCCCCTTGAAACTTTCTAGTGTCGGGAGCCCTGGGGGTAAAAGAGACCTTTTTGTACTAAGTCACATTGGAGAGACAGTGCTGAGTAGAGTGAGCTGGGGGTGAGCCTGAGAGAGCTAAGGAGCTGATTCCTGTGAGGCTAAACTGCTGGAGCTGCTGAGCAAGGACAGTGACTGGAGACTGCCTTGTGCCTGGAGCTGAGAGAGAGAGACACGATTGTATCTCCAGACTAATGAGGCAATTGGAAAGTAACAAGAATGTACAGAAATCGTGGTGTAAGAGTGCTCCTAATCCTGGGCTAGACTGAGTCGGCTCCCCGACACTGTTCTGCATAATTTTCGACTGGCCAGGGATTAAAAATCCCTGCCTCCTGGAAGCGCTGTCTCTGATTGGCTGAGCGCAGGGACCAATCACAACAATACAATCACTGAACGGCTGTGATTGGTCCCTGCGCTCAGCCAATCAGAGGCAGCGCTCAGCCATTCATTAAATTCAATGAATGGCTGAACGCTGCCTATGATTGGTCACAGCGCTCAGCCAATCAGAGTTAGCGCTTTCAGGAGGCAGGGATTTTTCAATTCCCAGCCACCAGAAAGAAGAAGACTGCCAGGACTGGGGAGAAGAGCTGGACAGCGCTTGTAGGTGAGTTAAGTTTTTTTTTTCCCTGCAGCTAGGGATGATTTTCAGGGTAGGGCTTATATTTCAAGCCACCCCTCGAAAATCATCGCAGTGGGAATTGCCTTCATTCCATTGCTTTCAATTGGGCAGCAGCAGCACCAGCCCCATTGAAAGCAATGGGATAGCATTGCGCTCTTCTGCCACAGCTGTGACAGCTGTAGTAGGGGATTCTTTCAGTGCTGTCACAGTGTTCAGTGATGAGGGGACTCCCCGTAGGGATTAATGGAGTTTTCATTAACTCCTGCTCCCATAGTAGTCAGTGAAAACTCTAGCAAAACGCGCACCCAAGATAGCCAATGTCCTATCTTTTTTAGGTGCACGCTGTTTTGCACTTCAAATCCCATGCATATAAACTCCTATATAGGAATGCATTGGTTCTTTTAGAAGCATGCATTATGTACAGGCAAAACACATGCTCGTGTGAATTAGGCCTTATAGAGCGAAAAATACAGTATTGACCCCCAAAAAAGGTATTTTATTGTACAAAAGTGGAAAAACCAAAAAACATATAATATTTTAGTATCGTTGTAATCGTACTGACCTGCAGAAAAAAAGTTAGCATGTCATCTATACTGCATAGTGATGTACATGGTAAAGAAATAAATCCCAAAACACAAAGGCCGAATTGATGTGTTTTTTCACCATGCCCTCTTGAAAATTAAAAGGAATACAGTAAAACCTCAACTAAGGCTGATTTCAAGTAAGGCTGTTTTTTTAGCCAAAATTTTGTCTCTAGTAACATTGGTTGCCTCTTATAACACCGGCGTGTGCCGGCCCACATGACCTTGGGGCGGAACCCATGCGATCTCCTGCTCGGTTTGTCCTCCTCCTGCTAATGCAATCCATCCTTCTTCATCATCGCCGATGGGTAATACACTAGTACAGTACAGTACTGTACAATTGCACTCCAATGTAACAGCACAGAGAACACAGTGATAACGCTGAGGACAGATGATGTACTGTAGTACAGCTGATGTCACCTGCAGTCCTATGTAACAGCACAGAGGACACAGTGATAACGCTGAGGACAGATAATGTAGTAGATGTCACCTGCAGTCCTATGTAACACCACAGATAACACACAGTAACATGTTCAATAACATGTTAAATGTTCATTTATTCTTTACAGTAGTCTTTTATATTCATTTATTATTTTTATTGTTTTTGGTATTAAAGACCATATTTATTTTCTGTTAAATGTGGTTTGGTGTGTTTTTTGGAATGTCTAGAACAAATTAATTGGATTTACATTGATTCCTATGGAAATAATTACCTCGAGTAGCAACAGTTTCAGGTAAAGCCGATTGCTTTCGGACGGATTACCAACATTAGTAGAAGTTTTACTGTACAATACATTTTATGTACCCTAAAATGCTACTAGTAAAAACTACAGCTCACCAAGCAGCAAACAAGCCCTCATATGGCTATGTTGATGGCAAAGTAAAAAGGTTATGGCTTTTGAAAAATTGAGATGAAGATCCCCAAAAATTGTTGCGTTCTTGAGTACCAATCTGGACTTCAACCCTCATGAACATTGACGTTATCGCCCTCTTGCATTGTTGATATGACTATCCTGTGGCTTGATAGGGCACAGCAGTCAATATAACAGGTCCACATATAGAGAAATAATCGTACGGGTATTTGGTCCCAAGAAAGGTATTCTGCCTTATTTTTTCTTTAAGACACTCTGCAGAAATGGAAGAACAAATCTCTTCCGTCCTGTTTGTATGAAATAGTTTTAAGAAGACATTGAACATTCTTGAAACTTCGGGAACGCTGCAAGTTAATGGTATTACGAAACTTTATCTCGCTGTATTGAAAGACAGATAATTATACTTTGAATGCGACAATGGGATTTATACGGTCGGTATGAAGAAGAGTACAAAGAAAAAACTATTGACTTTATTTTTTTTATGACAGAATCAATAGAAACTAATCAGGTCTTGAATGTGTTTCGAGCTGTAAACAGAGAGGCAAAATAAGTCAGTAGTGACAGGGTTTTGGTGCAGTGCTGTCTGTCAGGGATTAAGAAAAAAACATTTCCAAAAGTTGTCAGCGGTAAGTAAGAATGCCACAATATGTGGAGGGATGCGAGTTATAGATGGATCCTATTAAATGCCAACTTTACTTTGCTGCCTGTTTAAACCTTCTTGACAAGCAGCCATGCAATGTATTCGAGCGAACATCCATCTAAGTAGCGTAGAGCAGGCTTTGTGATTACAAAAGCATTGTTCCTGCAGACGACGCTCCAGCCCGCGAGTTCATCATGAGTTATTCATTTAACTTCATGTGATCTGAAACACTGACGCATTCTGTTTGAATAACTCTAATTGTCAGCTGATAGAACAGATGGCTATACACAGCCGATGCTTTCCATGTAGGGGACGGGATCGGCATTACCTGTCACCCCTCGTTCATAATGAAGGCAAGAATGACACAACATATTTTAGCACTGCAGCTCACTTTATCTGCCATTTGCCGCCGTTGTAACGACCGTTTGCTGATTTTATTCTAACCTCAACAAAGCTGATGTCACATGACTGTGGGCGCTGCTCAACAGGTTATGGAAATAGCATAAGGGGTGAAGTTGGACATAGTTCGTTTCCATGATAAAATATGAGTCAGGTCGTACTTACACGGGCGATTTCCTTGTGCGAGTTCCGTCTGATTGCGATCTGGATGAAACTTGCATGAGAAAGTGACCCGTTATTTTCTTTGTGTTTATATATGTGAGCATTTTTTCCTTCAGACTGAGAGTCCGAGAAAGAAAAATCGCTGCATGTCCCATTTTTTGGGGGTGATATTACCCATTGTTTCTATGAGAACAAAAAAAAACGCACCGCACCCGCATAGAATGCATGGCACCTGCATGCAGAGGCTATTATCATGCAAGTGCAATGCAATTTTGTCATTTTTCCCATTGAAACAACATGTGATTTTCACGCGCGTGAAAATGACGTGCAGCGGTGCAATGACGAGCGTTTTTCTTGCAAAACGCATTGTACGCACAGGCAAACTTGCAGGGTTGCAAGTATGATAGCTATTGGTTTGAGTTTCTTGTACCAATAATCATATCCTCTGAGTGTGTTCGCACAAGTGATTTTCCCATGCAAGTTCTGCCTGATTGTGATTTGGATTGAACTTGCATGGGAAAATAACCTATTGAATTAAATGGGTTAATTTACATTAGGGGATTCTTCACATGGGCGATTTTTGTGTGCGCAAAATTGTGTGCACAAACCGCATCCGACGTAACCCATGGGTTCTCTCACATGCAGCATTTTTGGCATCAGGAAGGAATATTTTCCCTCTAATATGGGGCAGTTGACATCTGCCTCATGGGGGTGTGTGTGTGTGGGGGGGGGGGGGTTGCCTTTTTATGGATCGACGCAGTAGGGTATAGGCTGGACTTGATGGAGCTGTGTCTTTTATGAATCTATCAACTATAAATTGCTCTCCCATGATGTCTCTTTGTTAACAATGAGCTCCTTACATGCGCTTACATCATTCGTAAAAGTGTACGGCACATCATTTCCATAATATTGATTGTAATGCTGTGTCACGCAGAGATTACATCTAAAACATAACATTCAGGAGACGTCCTGCAATGAAGCAAAATCATTTCTAGAGCTGTCTCTATTTCCAGTACGCTCATCATGTCACATAAACATGTTATTTGTACAGAAGGCTACTGATGGGCATGACAAGCTGTCCGAGTGATAAATTGATGAGAACTTTCACTAAACTGCCCATAGAGAATAAATTATTAGACATTAGGGATTACTGGACTACCCATGATGCCAACTATCAGGAAGATGAGCATTAAAAGGAACCTGTCGGGTAACCTTCAACATTTCTAAACATGCCAAATTGTAGAAATCACTCTATAAAATGATGAGGCAGATTTACTAATTCTGCCTAATCATTAGACAGTGCAAATAGATAGTATACACATACACTATACACATGCAGTACACCCATATAGTACACCCATATAGTACAGTGAAACCTCTACTAACGTTTGTAATCCATTTAAAAGCAATCGGCTTTAGCTGACCCCGAGGTAATTATTTTCATAGGAATCAATGTAAATTGAATTAATTCATTCTAGACATTCCAAAAAACACCAAACCACATTTAATGGAGAATACATATGGTCTTTAATACCAAAAATAATAACAATAAATGAATATAAAAGACTACTATAAAGAATAAATGAACATTTACAATGTTATTGAACATTTAGCAAATACAGGTACAGTACTGTGTGTTATCTGTGGTGTTACATAGGGCTGCAGGTGTCATCATCATCTATCCTCAGCGTTATCACTGTGTTCTCTGTGCTGTTACATAGGACTGCAGGTGACATCATCATCTGTCCTCAGCGTTATCACTGTGTTCTTTGTGCTGTTACATAGCACTGCAGGTGACGTCTGCTGTACTACAGTACATCTTCTGTCCTCAGCATTATCACTTTTCTCTGTGCTGTGTCATAGGACTACATGTGACATCATTATCTGTCCTCAGCATTATCACTGTTCTGTGCTGTTACATAGGACTGCGGGTGACATCATTATCTGTCCTCAGCATTTTCACTGTGTTCTCTGTGCTGTTACATTGAACTGCAGTTGACATCTGCTGTACTACAGTACATCATCTGTCCTCTGCATTATCATTGTGTTCTCTGTGCTGTTACATAGGACTGCAGGTCACATCATTATCTGTCCTCCGCTTTATCACTGTGTTCTCTGTGGTGTTACATAGGATTGCAGGTCACATCTACTACGTCATCTGTCCTCAGCGTTATCACTGTGTTCTCTGTGGTGTTAGGAGTGCAGTTGTACAGTATTGTACTAGTGTATTACTGGTCGATGATGGAGAAGGGTGGGTGGAATTAGCAGCAGTAGGAGGAGGAAGAGGAGACGCCGAGCAGGAGATCACATGCGTTCAGCAGCAAAGCCACATAGGCCAGCACATCGACGCTGTTAGAGGCAGCCAATGCTGCTAGAGGCAAATTATTTGCTAAAAAAATTGGCATTAGTAGAAATCTACACTAGTCAATGGCAACGTTAGTAGAGGTTTCGTTGTATACCCATAAAGTACACACATATAGTATACCTATAAAGTACACACATACAGTATACATGTATAGTACACACATACAGTATACACATACAGTACACCCATATAGTATATACATATAGCACATACATATAGTTTAGACATACAGTATACACATACCACATACATATACAGTATACACATATAGTACATACCACATACACATATAATATACACATACCACATACATGTACAGTATACACATACCACATACATATATAGTATACACATATAGTACACACATACCACATACACATACAGTATATACATATAATACATCCATATAGTATACCCATATAGTATACACATACGGTACACCCAAATAGGATACACATATAGTATATACATACAGTATACACATACAGTACACACATAAAATAGACTGATATAGTACACCCATATAGTATACTCATACCACATACATTCAGTATACACATATAGTACATACACACAGTATACATATATAGTACACACATACAGTACACCCATTTAGTATACACATACAGTAGACAAAAAAAATGTATACACATACAGTAGACACATACACATATACTACACTCATATAGTACACACATACAGTATACACATATGACATACACAAATACTAGTATACCCATGTAGTACACATATACAATACATACATACAATATACATATACAATACACACATACAGTAGACACATACAATATTCACACACACATACAGTATACCAAAGCAAATGAGTAGAAATTAGGGAACATTCTACAGATGAGCTTTAACGTTAGTTTCTATAAAGGTCTAGAGTCTTCCTTTTTATACGGTGTGGAATGTACAAATGGATTATTTCATCTACCGAATCCCACGTTATTTGTTTTCTCCCTCATTTACCATTCAGTTTCTGACTGAATTAGCATGCACTCAATTAATGAATGGAAGTTATACATCAGTTAATGTACTGCATCCTTCTTAATTCTCCAGTCAGTGGTAAATGCAAGGGCAATTAAAATGTCTTCCAGATAAAATAGGTTAGGTGTAAGACTGTGTTATGTCACCTTAAGCAGATATTTCCATGTGAGCTGTTTCATCATATTGACTTCTGCCCTTGTATCATTGCTTCTTATGATTCTTGCTACTACAGTGTCTAGAATGACTGCTGTTACCTGTATGTGTTAGTGATAGGGATTTGGTCTTGCGCTACAGTCGTACCTGTACAGGTATCATCATTACAACCAATAATTAGTAACACCTGCGCCTGGAGTTTCGGTTGAACACCACCGACTATCACAAGGTGCACAACCCTCCTGCCTCTGCTCACTCCGAGGTCTCTGCCCTTCTTTTAAAGGGCCAGTGTGTGCCCCCTGATCCTGTCCCCCACCAATCACCAGCCATCATCTGCTACTATTCAATGGAAGATACCTAAGCAATTGGTCTCATTAACCATTGTGACAAAGCTCCAGTTACTATGCTTTTGCTGTTTCTGACCCTTTGCCCGTTTCTGACCATTCTGACTTCTGTGCTCCCTGACCTTCGCTTTGTATTCTGGACACAGTTTTGACTATTGTTTGCTGCTTGCCATGATTTTTGGCTTGGACCTGGTTTCCGCACTTGTACTGCCAGCCCTGACTTCAGTTTGTTTCCTCACTATGCCCTTGTTCAGACCTACAGGTATTGTGCCTTGGCCCAGTGCAATGTCCGCAGCTGCATAACTGGGACTGAGTGTGTAACAGCTTGGGGACCCCAAAGCAAAGACAGTATCCAATTTAGAGTGGTCAAACATGAAAATCAGAGTTTCCCAGGTGCTGCCGTCTCAGATAGCCCAAAGCCTAACCGGTGTGTAACAGGGCGGATCCACATTTGTTGCCTTACTGGCAGTCATGGGCAAACCTAGTGACTTGAGTTACTTTAACTGCTGGCAGATTGTTGGTGCCTGGAGGTGGTGTGGTGCCAGTATTGCTGAAACCGTTACACTTGACTGCTCATGAACCATGTTACCAAGAGTGTACCAAGACTGGCTGAAACATGGACAGACATCCAACAGAAGATAACACAGTGGCAGGCCACGTGTGGTTGTGTCCTGAGGTGAGAATTGGATGACATGTCTGGTAATCAAGAACGATATGCCATAGTTGACAAACTAACCCAGCAGTACTTTAGTGGGGAAATTAGACAAATTTCCACAAGGACCATGTGGTGTACCATGCAACTGTTGTTCAATAACCGAAGACCGACAAGTTTCCCTGATGACCCCATGTCAACAGCAATAACACCTCCTATTGGTCTAGGAAAGTCATTGATAGATCTTGGGCACATGGCAGAACGTTTTCTGGAGTGTCAAGTCCCATTTCATGCTGAACTATATATATGGCCAAGTACATACTTGGTGTAAGGAGCATTAAACCGTATCCCATGGGTATACTGTTAGGGTTCAACCAGGTGGTCATGGAGGTGTCATTGGCTGGGGAAAGTTTTTCTGGGATAAGGTATGTCTAACATTGTGCAGAATCCCCAATTCTTTTTACATCTGGGAAGTGAGGAGACCAATTGCTGGAGATTTGTGGGAGGAAATTTTGCCCCATTCTTGTCTGATGTAGGATTCTAGCTTCTCAACAGTCCTAGGACTTCTTTACTAGATTTTTTTGTTTCATTATGCACCAAATGGTTTCTATTGGTGAAAGGTCTGGACTGCAGGCATGATCTTCACTACTATATTTGTGTTAACATTTGTGTTAAATGAAGCTTATGTCCTAAGATAACCTTCACTTGACCCTATTTTTTTTACATTTTATACAGCATCCCAACTTTTTTTGGAATTGGGGTTGTATTTTGATGCCAACTACTCTTTTATCATATTTTTTCCTCCCTGGACCACCCCTTTAAGTCGTTTAAAGGAGTTTTCCAGGAATAGACATTAATAGTCTATTGGACCCTCATTATTCTCATGATCAACAGAACTAAGAGGCCATGGCAAAATTGCATGTGTGTACATCTATAAATGTCTGGTAACCTCCCTGTATTTTGCTCATTGATAGTGGTTCAGAGGTTTGGATCCTCACCAATCCACAATGATGACTTATCCTAAGACCCACTGGCATACCACTAGGGGTCACAATCGCAACCCAGCTCCTAAGCAAATGGGGGCCCATTGACCCCTGCCAGATACAGTCTCGCCGCTGCGGACTGTGGGCTTGCTGTGGGTGATGCTGGGTAATGGGAGGGCCGTTGCCCAGTGAGTCGGCAGACAATAACAGGCTGCAGACTTTCCGGGCATGCTCCTCCATTCCACTAAAAGACTGCAGGTGTGATTGCACACAACTGCAGTCTATTAGTGCACTGCTGGCTGCGTGATTGGTCAGGCCGGAGTGCACTGACCAATCACACAGCTGGCAGTGTTGGGGAGCGGATGAGACTGGAGGAGGTGATAAGTGCTGTAATCTATCTCCAATCTATCTATCTATCTCATATCTATCTATCTATCTATCTATCTATCTATCTATCTATCTATCTATCTATCTATCTATCTATCTATCTATCTATCAATGGTTTAATTCTCATTTCTGATGTTTTCACTCACTGCTAGTTGCTATAAAAAAATCTGCGATATCGCTGGCAGCTGCAGTGTCGGCCTCATTGAAATCAATGGGAGAAGATCGTGAAAGAGCTTTGGAATACCCCATAACAGGGAGAATATCTTCCCATATTTGGAGAGATAGGGAGCGGGGCTAGAGAGCTTTTCCAGGGCTTCCCCAAGAGCATGGGCGATAGGATGGGGCTAGAGAGGGGGTGGGGCTATAGTCATCAGTCCTCCAGCCCCACCCCCTCACCTCCGCTCTCGGGGAAGCCCTGGGAAAGTCCTCTAGTCCCACCCTCCAAATATGGGGAAATATGTAAGAGATTCCCTGTAGCTCCGCCCCCTTTCTCTCCCTGCTATGGGGGATGCCAAAGCTCTTTTGTGATCTTCTCCCATCGATTGTTTTCAATGAGGCCGGCACTGCTGCTGCTGGCCCTATTGAAAACAGTGGCCTATATAGCAGATCTTTTTTATAGCAATTTGCAGTGAGTGAAAAGATCGCAAATAAGAATGAAACCATTGAAAATCATTGGTTTCAATCTCACGCGTTTTCACTCACTCTTGTATGGCTGGAAAATCTATTGCCAGTGTGGAAGAGCCCTAAGGCCGCTCTCACACATGCATTCTGAAAACGCAGCTCAAAATTGTGACATTTTTACAGCAATTTCGAGCAGCAGTTATAAACACACGGTACAGCGTTTGACAGTGCTTTAGAATGCACCCCATCATTGTGCTGGGTGATGAGGTGTGTTTATAAAATGCAAAAAATGAAAAAATAGAACAGACAGCGCTCAAAAATTGCTTAATTAGAAATACCATGTTTGAGGTCTGAGTAACCCCGTTAAAATCAATGGGAGCATTGTACTGCGGTTACTACGGCTGCTAATAGCAGTAAAAAGCGGTGTGTGTGTGCGTGTGTGTGAGAGCGGTCTAAGGGGCTACAAACAAATTTTTATGTAGTGCAGGAAATGCGTCGTGTTTGGATAAATGACGTCAAGGGGCTACATCATGTATGGAAATTAGTTTTGCAGCTGTATGCAGCACCGATTAGCTACGTGTACAGGTGTGTGTGTGTGTGTATGTAGGGGGGCCCGAGCTGAACTTTTGTACCCGGGCCCCTGTGCCTTTAGTTATGCCCCTGACCATCAATCTTCATTCATTTGCAATGTAATGTGACTAAATCAAGGATTAAAAGAAGAATTGCTGTTTTTTCTTCATGCATTTTCTCCCACTTCCTCAGTTCCTAAATAAATGTACCCCCCTTCAGCTTCTCACTGTCTGGATAGTTGTTAATTAGGGCTGTCAGATCTGCCTTTACCACAAGCTCAAAATTGCCATTAACTGTCTGTCCACCACAGGCGAATGTACAAGTAACACATCTAATCAAAAATAGGAGTTTTGACAATTCTCTCAGACAATTTAACTCTGGAAGCAGAGATTACCGAGCATAAGAAAAATCTGCGAGTTGCAGACACAAGTCTAATATGGCTCATGCTGATGGATTTATCATTATTCATGCCTGGAATGCAGCTCATAAATGAGTTTTACTAAGATCCCAGCGTGAAAACTTGCATTGTGATGGGAAATTGTCATGTAAATTTCAGTGCAGCTGTCCTTGCCGTATTTTGGTAAATCTGTTTGTTGCCAGATTGAAATACAGAATGAAAACGTACAAAAAGAACTCGCAGCAGGAACATTTAATATCATCTAACTCTGAAAGGATGACCTATAGTTGCATGTTAGTTAACTAGTACTAGTAATATAATATAATGAAAGAGATTAAAAATGGTCATAGGTCCTAAACCAGCAGAGCCGGACAGCAGCCGTGTGCTTATAGGACCTGAGATAATGTCACCGTCGTGTGATCAGTCACCGGGGCTCTGAGCTCCGCCTCTGATCACTTGATGGTGACATCATGACAGGTCCTGTAAGCACGCGGCTGCTGTCAGGCTTCGCATGTTATAGGACCTGTGATGATGTCACCATCATGTGATCACGGGCGGAGCTCAGAGCCCTGGTGATTGATCACATGATGGTGACATCACTTGTACCTCACACAGTCACTCACAGACCGCTCGCTGTTTGTTAGTATTTTGGTGGTTTTATGACCTTCTATTTTTAGTGACTGAGGCAAGCCAACTTCGTCATAAAGCAATCATATGGTCACCCACCTTTCTTTGTTCCACTGCTGCTCTTAGCCACTTAGTGGTCACAGTAACTATTAGCAATATACAGGGGGTGGTCAAAAATATGGAAACACTGCACAAAAAATGCATGCCTTAAAATCGGTCTCTACATGTCTTATTAAAATATGATTTATAATTCCCTGTAACTTAAGTGAAGGTAATATGACACAGATGTTGCCAGGCATAAGTGAACAGCGGTCCAAGCAACACAGTTCCATTGGTCAGGGGTTGGAACCACTCAGATGCTGTTACCAGCTGGCTCCCAAAACCACCCAGAGCAGGGCAAGAGGTGAATGAAACACAAATTTGGTGGGACAGCTGTCAGCCAAGCAGGGGTCAAAAGGACAGGTCAGTGTTAATTAATAAAATCTCATGCATTTTGTACAGTGTTTCCATATTTTCGTTGGATATTTTTGCGTGTTGGATATTGTCATGGCAGCAGATGTGGGTTCTCTGTGCCTCAAAATCAATTTGGTTTAGGGCTAGATCCAGGAGCCGCATTTTCAGCCTTTTACCCCACTAATTGGGATCTGGTAATAGCTGCGGGGGGCCCTAGGCTATTACTTCAGAAACAGTCGCAGTTAAGAGGCAGCTGATGCAACTTGGTCAGGTTTACTATAACATGGTACCAGAGTGTGCAGACAGAGATGGGGTCATGAAACAGAGCTGAGGTCAGGATAGGCAGAATACTTGTGTAACAATAAATCAGGCCAAGGGTCAGGGGAGGCAGCAGACAGAATAAACGTGATCAATAAACAAGCCGAGGTCAGGAGAGGAGAAGCTGGGAAAGCTGAGTGGGACAGGCATGGATCAAAACCAGGAGATCAGACAAATATTATAAAACCTTTACACATTAGAAGACTAATTGATCAGGCATAAGGGTGTCTCAAGTAGTCAGGAGCCTATCTGGATTGGCTAGGGACTGGAAATAAGGGTGCATATGCTGGCCCTTTAAAGACCGGGCTGAGTGTATATTTTACAGGTGGCTGTGACAGCAGTCCTGGGATGAAGAAGGATGTAGTGTCTGCAGTAGATGACAGGAAATGAGAGATGGGAGCTGCAATTGTTAAGGGAGGGAGTGAGGAGAGTCGGTGGCTGTGGCCTTGCAATATGACAGATATATAGACCTGGTTTGGTCATTCATTTATTAACAAGATGTACGTTCACCTACTTTGACACTAGAGTTGGTTTCCACATTATTATGATCAACTTTTGTTACTGTCAGCACTAGTTATGGTCCTACCTGTGGCTTCTGTGTCTGGGTTCAGTTTTAATTGCAAAATTTAATCCATTACTATATTTTCAAATAGCTTATCTTAGAACAGTATGTAGTTTGCAGATTAGTGATGACTTTATACACTTTGAGGGTCTCATTACTCATTTTCAGGAGCATTTACTTTAGTTAGGTGGCGTTTCTTTAACTTTTATGTGTTGCAGTAATGATTGTAGAAGCCAACACAAACTTCCATGTGAATGTGATCCTTGGTCAGGACCCCAGTGCTGCAAGCCAACCATGCTAACCACTGAGATACACTGGAGGAGGAATTTATGGCTCTTAGGGCTCCTTCACACGTGTGTATACACAGGTTATAGAACGCATTGATGGTAGTGGGTTCATACACATTTCCTGATTATGTGCGGTCGCAAAAAAATAGAACATGCTCTATTTTTCAGTGCATTTGCGCACCAAAGGCTCCCATAGAAGTCTATGTGTGGGTGTGCAAATGTGCACGCAATGTGCAACGGGATGCCCAATATGCTGCGCAGTCCACGGGAAAAAGCACACACCTGCAACTCGTTAGGCTAAGTAGCCATTTAAATCGTCTGTCACGCGCAAATGATCATGCTGTGCGCATGTAGTATAAACACACAAGAATACTGCTAGTAAAAACCATTCAAATCAATGGTTTTATTTTGTCCCGTTACACGGTTGTGATTTTCATGGCCACATAACGAAACAAAATCATGCCCATCTGTTTAAGCCCTGACCTATCTTTCCGTTTTTTTAAATCAAACCTGTCAAATCTATGTCAGAAACAGCAGCACAGCCAGCTATGTAAAGGAGTTGCACAAAGTCTACAGCAGCTGAATATTAGGAAAGTTTTTTTGAGAAAGTTCATTTTGAAAGTTTCTTAATTTTCCATTTAGGAAGTGCTTTGCCTGACCTGTTCACGGATTATGGCGAACACAGGGATCCAGTGACTAGAGGATGGCCACACTGGGGAACGTACTATGAACAAAGAAACATGAAGTATACAGACTGGCCTAAGGGTACAAATGTAAAGGGGTACAGGTATAGGCCTCTGTAGATCTTGAAGGATGTGTTAATTCATGCTTTATCTTGTTCAACCTGTTTGCAATGTTTTGTGGATGATCCCATGATATATTAACAACTAGTTCTTTGGTTCTGAGCAATGCAATGGAGACCAATGGTTATTTTACGGAGGCTGCAGTTGACAGAAATGGTGACCAGGAGGCTACCCCGCAAGTTCCACAAATAGCTTCAGTCAGAGGTATAACTAGAAGTTCTTGGGCCCAATGCAAAATCTGTAACAGGGTCCCCTGCCTATCATGTGCTGTTCATAATACTAGTATCTTGTTATGTGATGGAGGGGCTTTTGGGCCCCATAAGGCTCCAGGGCCTGGTAGCAACTGCTATCCCTGCACCTGCTATAGCTACGCCCCTGGCTTCAGTGGTTACAGTTGTGAGGACAACAGAAAATGACCTGGTGCACAGCGTACTGGCATGGAAGGAATACCTGAAAGGTCCGGACAGCCCAGGTAGGCCTCTGTCCCCAAGCCCCAATACGACAGACCCTGAAGCCACTATCTTGAATCCCAAACCAACAGACTCTTCACAAACACAGGATGGGGAGGGGACTGACTGATCCTTCCTAAAAGTAGGGCTACAGCCATGACAAGGGCTAACCCATGTCTGGAACCTTACTAGACAACCTAAATACCTTGAGATAAAGGTGGGAGCAAAGGAAAGGGTAAAGAATTGACAAGGCAAAACTGACACAGAAAATAATGAAAGCAAATGCACAGAGAACTGAGCACTGCCCACAGAGCACTAATCACTGCACTCAGAGCACTAATCACTGCACACCGAGCACTAATCACTGCACACAGAGCACTAAACACTGCACACAGAGCACTAAGCACTGCACACAGAGCACTAATCACTGCACACAGAGCACTAATCACTGCACACAGAGCACTAATCACTGCACACAGAGCACTAAGCACTACACACAGAGCACTAAGCACTACACACAGAGCACTAATCACTGCACACAGACCACTAATCACTGCACATCGAGCACACAGAGCACTATGCACTCACCAGTATACAAAGAGTGTAATGGCACCTGTGTAATCCCAGAGCTGGTTGAAATACCACCCTGAAACACTTAATAGGCTGGTTGGAATAAGGGCAGCCCAGCCAGCCTATCAAACAACTCCCCACAGTGTTACAAACACACTGATTCTGTGCCTACACTGCCAGACACGTCACGTGATCCAGCACAAACGCTATCATATCACGCCAAAACTGCACCCGCTCCTAGCATGGCCACCTGTTAGCATTTTTTTTTTAAGTTGGACAACTCCTATAGGCTGTATTCACACAGGCATATGCGCATTTATGCTGCATATTTGTGCATCAGGTGTTCCATTTTTTACTGCACTTTTTGCAAGCACAAATTGTGCGTATTTGCATAGGCAGAAAAACACGCAACCATAAACCCAAGCATTGAATTGGCCAATTATAATTAGTGTAATGAGTTCCATATGTTCTGTTTTCCTGTGCAAATGAGCAAAAAAATAGAACAAGTAGCGTACTTTTTTTGTAAAATGGAATTGTGCACACAAAGGCCACACTTGTGAACAAACTCATTCAAATCAATGGGTTCTATTCACTTCGCATTGCGTACGCAAATACAGTCTTGTGAATCCAGCCACAAGCTACAACCAGTTACATCGGCATTTCTTACAATACTGCTATTCAAATTCGATAATTCTACCCTATATTGATGCCTTTACAATGAGTATTTATTGCATAATTAACCCAAAATGAATCCATTTGCACTATGATGCAATCAAGGTCTTATGCACTAGGGAAAACATACAGCTGCCTCGTTATTGATGTCATCTAATTACATTAGTAGTATCCTAATATTAATAGCAGTATATGCAAGTGATGGTTTAGGAAAAGAGAATGATATGCATTCCCAGCTGCATATCACCTGTCTGTCCTGTGTTGTGAGCTGTCCAAGGTGCTGATTTGCAATTAATGTATCATAGAAGTAGTTACAATGGTGTCTTATTTCTAAACAATCTGCTTTCTACATCTTTACTGTATATCTATGTCTATTATGTAGCTATGTGTCTCTTTCAGCCATTTACTGCCCTAGTTAGAAACAATATAATGAAAGAGGATTGTCTGGCAGAACATCATGTAGGGTGTACAATAACTAATTTAGGGATTATCCATTCAGAATGCCTAGGGATGTGCCGACTGTAAATCCCTTACACTGCTATCACTTGGTGCTTTGCAGGAAATTTCTCTTTTGGTTTGGGTATATTTAAAGAGCGGAAAAATTGCTACATAAAATATTTCATGCTTTGTTATGGATGACCTACACTGGAAACATTAGACATCCTACTGATTCCACAGAAATTACAGGTGTGTACTTTGTAGTCCTCCAGAAACATTTCTAAAACAGTTTTCCAGCTTTAGGGTGACTACCCACTAGCATTTGCCAATTTGCAGCGTTTTTTTCCAGGCGTCTATGCGGCTTTCTAATGTTAAAAACGCATCGCGGCAAAAATCGCAATTTACCACAAAATCGTGATTTTGCGCGATGTGATTTTAACATTAACAAGTCCCATAGACCACTGGAGAAGAGAAAAAAGCGCAGCGAATTTTGCAATGAAAAAGAAATTGTAGTGGGTAGTCACCCTTAAACAGTTTTTGGGGGCACTAAAATAACAAATATGCAGAAATTACCCTTTGTAAGTCCGCTCCATGGTTTCCTGTTGTTCTCTGTTTATATCTTAATAGATAAGGGGTGCGGATATGCGACCTCTGCGGTAAATAACTGACCACGTCATGATGTCATTTATGGCTGGAATCACGGGGGGTGAATGCAATATCATGCCTGCCAATGTGCATTTTACGCGTGGATGTTAGACATTTTTGAATGAAGACCCCTTCTGTGAAGTTGCGATCTTCAGGTGCGTGTTTCACACACATCAGAAGAACGCAAGAGTTCTCCATTGATTTCAATGGAAAACATCACATTACTCTCACATGCACATCACACAGCATACAAGTGCCATGCAATGTTTTAAAGGTCCAATTGAAAACAATGAGTGAGGCTTCCGAGAGAACGCCAAAAGATAGAACATAATGCAATGCGAATAAAGTTAACCCTTTCCATTCCAATTTCTATCCTGGTTTTCCTAGGGGCTTACTCTTTTTCTGCCATTATAGAACGGTGCTATCTGCTGGCTAAAGCCAGTACTGCATGAGGTGACACGTTGGATAGGCTCCGACAGCAGAGCGGCTGGCAATATGCAGTAAGAGAACCCCGACGGACGTCTTCCAACGTCGGAACTGTACAGGCTTAAATCATAATGTCTTCAGAGGTCAGACAGTGGATTGGAAGGGTTGATTCAAAAGAATCTGGTTCATATTCATGTGAGTTTTGTGCATCTCATAATGTATACAATTTGTGCGAGATTCGCGCCCGTGTGAATGTAGCTTAGGGCACATAACCATCGTAGTGAGTTTTTGGTTAAAGTGGTCATCTGTTGGTATGCTTTGACATATCATCTCTGCAGCAATGTCAACAGCAAACAGGCATAGCACCATTGGGCTGCAGTGGCAGGGGTCTTACATTTATCACCTATCTGTTAATTATTGAACAGAGTGAAACCATATGTGCTTGACCACCATTTCATTCAATGTGGTCAATGTGAATAGGTGACAATTGTGTCAATTGTGGGAAATTAGGAAGTAGTCATGTTGTTACTGTAGTCAAAATGCAAATGCCCACCCCCTAAATTTGGATAACCCCCTGATAAGACATGCTGTATATCTTGTGTCTAAATATTACCAAGTTAAAGGGGTTATACTGAGATTACGAGCTGTGCCCTGTCCACAACATATGGGGTAACTTGCTGATCAGTGGAGGTCTAACCACTGAGACCCCATAAATCTTGAGAATGGGGGTTCAGTGTCCCCTCTCCTAACATTTTCGGTCACTACACCCCAACTGTGAGGAGGAAACTGAATGGAGTGCTGGTCATGCAAGTGCTCTGAAGCTCCATTTGCTTTCAATGGGACTGCGGAGATACCCAAGCGGAAAGTGCTCAGGTATTTCTGTCAGCCCATTGAAAGGAATGGACATGCTCGGCCAGCACTCCATTCATTCTGATGTCACAATGGCAGGGAGAGGCAGCACTCATAATGACAGGCAGAGGGGGACATTGGACACCCATACTTTAGATCAGTGGGGGTTTCAGTGGTGAGATTTCCACCAATTCCCCTGTGGATAGAGGATGACTTGTCATTTTGGTACAACCCCTTTAAAGCAACATCATGAGTCGGTAATGCAAAAATTTTGCAGAGCCAACTTTGTCATTTACTGTTCTTCAATATGATGGAGATGAACTTATGAGTTACCTTAAATTTAGGCTAGCAATACATATAAAAAAGCTGTCAGCTAAAGCTTTATTCACCAACTGCTATCTTACCCGCCATCCACATGCATATTGGGCCGAGTACGCATGTGGTCTGAATGCAGAGAAGGGAGAAAGTTGCTGCCTGACACTTCTGGCAGCGGCTTATCTCTCTGAGAACAATCCGTAATATCAGGAGGCTACTATTCATACAAGATGATCGGTTAGATTGGTGGCTTTGGGCAATCGAAATCTAATGTATATAGCCGGCGGTATTACCATAGTTTATAGAAGAAGTAGTCAATTACAACTCTGCTATTTTTGTTCTTTCCAGTGACATACGGTTCAGACCTTGTTGCTGATTTCCATACTAATGAATACCAGGTGTTCTCCCGTAACACCTCTAACCACACTGATTAATTAAATAATGGAAGCCGTAGCTCTTTGTCATGAAGCGTCTTGAGCTTATAGTTTGTCAATAACAACGACAACACACAAATATTAGCGGAGAAGAAACAGCTGGTGCATGTAACATTTTATATGTAGCTATATGAACATGGGGAGGCTAAAATGAGAAGTAGATGATGAGACGCATTAAGAGACTCGTTTAAAAAATGACTATTAACAAGGGGATCATTTACACTGTTATAAAAAGTTATGTATGAAAATGAACTGTACTTGTCTCAATGAGTGATTAAGGCTTATTATAGGGCGTGCAGCTGTATATTAGAAGCATAAACAAAGAAACCAATCACAGCACAGTTGTCATTACTCATAGAGAAAAATAAAAGCTCTGCTGTGATTGGTTACTATGGGCCACAAAGATCGTACTTCATTTAGACAGTTTCATAAATATCCGGCAATGGCTGGCAAATTTTAGCCCTTACGGAGAAGCACAGAATAGTGGCCCATGAGTATTGGCTCACCCTTGAGGAATGTTCACATATGGAGGATTTACTGTAGTGGAAAAAATCCACAAATCCACCCTACTTTGGATGTGGTGCACATCCGCAAAGGAGTGAAATCTACTCATCCGCACCAAAATCTGTGTGAAAATCTGCACCAAAAGTTGCTGATTTGGACATGGTTTTTTTTGTGCAGATTTGCTTTAAATTTTTCCAATGTGGAAAAATTGCAACAAATCTGCTACATGTAAGCATACCCTTAGGCTAACTTCTTACGGGCGAGCATGACATGGGGCCGTGAATCCCGCTCCCATATCCCGCTCCCCACCATGTGAAATTCCCATGGATTTAAGGCGTTTTCTTAGCAAAACAGCTGCGCAGCACTCTGGGAATGCAGGGATCCTCTGGCGTGGCTGTCAGCTGCAGCAGAGGTTCGCGAAATTTCTCCCATGGTTTTCCATGAAAGATATTGCATCGCGTGCACCTAGCACATGATGTGATGCTGCCGCAGCCCTATTGCACACAATAGGTGCTGCGATGTGAGAGCACACACAAGATAGAACATGCCATGATTTGTTTCCTGCATAGCATCGCATCACGGTGCCATGCCAGAAAACATCGCACATGTGTATGACCCCATTCAAAAGAATGGAGTTCATATCTGTGCGAGATCTGTGCATCTCGCAACTCATAAATCTCGCATGATTTTATCACCCATGTGAATCCAGCCTTAGGATAGAAACACAATGTACGGCTATCCCCACCCAGCCAAACCATGGCCACAAACCACACAAATTACTGGCAAAATTGTGCTGCCATTGGCAAGCATAGGTGGGTATGGTTTGGCCATGAGTTGCCAGGCCCACCATGTCCTTCCAACCCTAACCTATTTATAAATTTAACATCAGAAATAACCTTAGTATGTAAATACAGCACCAACAGCGAGCTCATAATATGAACACAGCACCAGAACTGCGCTCACAACAACAATATAGCAAAAGAATCAAGCTAACGCATTTCCCTGCATGTAAGGCCTACTCTGAAAATTTTCAGGGGTGGGGGTGTGGCTCAAAATATAAGCCCTACCCCGAAAATAAGCCCTAGCTGACATAAAAAAAAGCAATACTCACGCCACTCTGCGGAGTTCTGGCAGCTTGCTTGTAGTCCTCAGCAGCCGACAGCACATTGCTTCCTGGTAATAGAGTTCATAAACCAAGCCTTAAGAAACCAATGGCTCTGATTGGTTCTCAAGCACCATGCCTGAGCCAATCAATGCAGCACTCAATTAACCAATCACAGCCATTCAATGCGATGGCTGTGATTGGTTCATCGAGCGCTGCATTGATTGGTTGAGCCACGGCGCTCGAGAACTAATCAGAGACATCGCTTCCTGGAGGCGGGGTTATGTATCCTGTTACCAGAAAGCAATCTTCTGTCGGCAACTGCAAGCAAGCTGACAGAACTCTGCAGACCAGCGAGAGGGACCTGGACTGTGCTAGGTAATTAGCACACAGAATTTTTTACTGCGATAATAATAAACGCTGCGGTAACCATGGTATAACTTTCCCATTGATTTCAATGGAGCCTCGCAGACCTGTGCTCGAACATCATTTTCAAGCGCTGTCTGTTCTATTTTTTGCGTTTAGTGCACCTCATCAATGATGGGATGTGCTAAAGTTGCTGTTGAAGGCAGGGACTCTGCCTCCGAAAGTGAAAGTAAAATCGCGGCACTCTGCAGCCGTTATAAGACATCCCCTGAAAATAAGACCCTGTTCCTATTTTGGGGCAAATATTAATATAACACAGGGTCTTATTTTTGATGAAACACAGTAATTAAATAGATACAGTAGCAGAACCAAGCTAGGAAACTCTATGTAGCACTGTCTTACACTCTGCCAGTGTTTGAGTGAGTTAGGCCACTCTCACACATGCGTTCACATTCTACAGCATTTCACAGCGTTCATTGTGATGGGTGATGAGATGCATTAAAAAGTGCTAAAACACGCAAAAATAGAGCAGACAGCGCTCGAAAATCACAGCATTCGAGCACAGGTCTGCAAAGCCCCATGGAAATCAATAGAAGCGTTGTACCGCAGTAAAAAGCGGGTTATGTGAGAGCCCTTCCAGTGGCCACAATATTAGGAGAGGACCAGAAGACCCTACACATGCACTGTAGGCTCGGCTCAGGTAGATCATGCCTCCCTCCACACCCAGCACAGTCCGCTCTTAATCTTGTGTAAAGGGTCTCAATGATTTGACTGTTTTCTATATTGTATTGTAATTTCACCTTTTATTATTTTATGTAATACATTCATTACTGTTTTTTTAACCCCTTCAGGACCAGAGATTTTTCACTTTATTTTTGTTTTTTCTGCCTGCCTTCCAAGAGTTATAACCATTTTTTTTTGTGGGACTAGTTGTATAATGTCCCAAAAATGTTTAACTGGGTTTTTTTTTAGCTTTTATAACATTCCTAGTGAAATAAAATGAACTTTGTTCTGTGGGTCAGTATGATTACAGTGTTATCAAATGTATACAGTTTTTATGTTTTTCTGCCATTTTGAGACCGATAACTTAAATTCTTTCATCAATTAAGCTGTATGAGAACTCATTTTTTGCGGAGTGAGCTGTATTTTATATTAGTACCATTTTAGGATACATGCATCTTTTTGATCACTTTTTTTCAAAAGTTTTAGGAACCAGGATAAGAAAGAAAAACACATTTCTGCCATTCCATACTTCTTTTTTTATGGCTTTTACCATGTGGGACAAATATTGTGATGTTTTAGTAGTTTAGACTTATACAAACATAGTGATACCAAATATGTGAGGTTTTTAAAATAGATACTTTTTAGATACTTTTATGGTAAAAAGGAGAAAGGGATGTTTTGAACTTTCAATATATTTATTTACACTTTTATTTAGTACCTCCATTGCAATACCTCAGTATCAATATATATAAAGGTGAAAGCCCTCACTCACTGACTGACTGACTCGCCACTTATTCTCTAACTTCCCAAAGTCATACAAACATAAAATTTGGCAGGAGCACTCTTTAGGTCCTAAATAGAAAAGTAAAAAGGTTACAACTCGATTATTCTATGCTAAGTGCAAAAGTATTGGCACCCCTGAGTAATATACCTAAACTAATTCTCTAACTTCTCTGTGTCGTACAAACATGAAATTTGGCACAAGCATTCTTTAGGTACTGTATGGGAAAAATAAAGGGGTCACAACTCAATTATTCAATGCTAAGGGCAAAAGTAAGTGAACCCCTATGTTATGTAACTTCCCGGTGTTGTACAAGCGTGAAATTTGACACAACAATCTAACTGACCCCTGTGTGCATATACTGAAGAGAATCTACCTCACCTCTATTTGTATATACTGAGAACAAGCTAACTGACCCCTATGTACATATACTGAAAGGCTGTAAAGTATATAAGGAAGTGGCCATGGACTGCAGGGATGGAGCATGCCTTTAAGGTAAAGAAGGGTCTGCAACCTCCAGTCTGGGGGTAAATTTGAATAAAAAGGGGTATTACTTTTAAGGGTAAAAAGTGAGGAGAGTGGGAGGGGTGGCACATTCTGCAGAAGGACATCAGTACATGCAGTCTGAGTAGAATCTAACGCTCCTCTATGTATATACATATTTTATTCCTCGGTTTCTCTGAAGTAACCATGACTTCATGAAACTTTTCAGTGTGAACAATAGGTAAGCACCTGTACCAAATTAACTCAGGTGAAGCCGGGTATATCAGCTAGTTACAGTATATAGTTATTTTGAACATTGTCTATGAAGCCCTGCCATGGACAGAGCTTGATAGGCATCTATGCATGGCAGCCCTAGGAGCCTTTTATAGGCTCTAGGATGACATGCTAGCCCATCAGCACCCCTCAATTCTACTGCAAGGGTACTAATAGGGCATTGGAGAGGACACTGTCTTTCCTGCTGACTGTTTAGACATGTGGTCAGTTTTGACCACAGTATCTAAAGAGTTAACTGCCATGATCAGAGATAACTCTAAACATGGTAGTTATCGATGACTACCTGCTTCCAGCTGTTAGCTGCTGGGTATGGAGCAGACTCCCGAACCCGCCCCATACACCCATCACAACCGCATTACATATATTAATGTTATGTGATCAGGAAGAAAAGATGGTGGTTTGTAAGTGTCTGATGTTGTGTTATGATGTCCAGGGGCTTATGTGAGGTCGTTGTCCTTGTGTAAGGGCTGTCCAAAAATAGTATAGTGATAGATAGGCTACAAGGAAGATCACGTGAAGTAATGTGACCTGGAGGTGTGTGACTCAGTGGGAAAATGGCAGAGCACAAAATGGAAATTCCCGTGAGGCTACTCTCACACATGCGCTGTACTGAGCCTCCATTCATTTTATTGGGGCTTCTCAGACTAGTGTTTTAGTGAAGTGTTTCAAACACACGCTAAATCAAACACTGCATGTTTTTGTGTGTGCAGTGTGTTTTTGATGCACTGCATTACCCATTGCAATGATGGGGTGTATTAAAAATCCTGTCAACCATGGTCGAAAACGCCATTTTAAAACGCTGTGAAATGCCATGCTTAAAAACGCAATGTTTTTACAAACACCTGTGTGAGAGGTGCCTGAGAGAGTGACACTGTGAAACAGGAAAAATACGAGAGAGACATCATTCTTTGTTTCTGGATGTGTCTGCTCCCGTTAAGGCACAACTTGTCAAAAGTCATCGCACCTGTATCGCACCGCACTACTAGCCATTAAACTGAATTTGTAAGCAACTGCAGTGATTAGACAGTGAGTGTGATCAACGAGTGGAACAGGTTACCAAGGGAGGTGGTGAGTTCTCCTTCAATGGAAGTCTCCAAACAGAGGCAGGACAAATATCTGTCTGGGATGATTTAGTGATCCTGCACTGAGCCGGGGGTTGGACCCAATGACCCTAGAGATCCCTTCCAACTCTACAATTCTATGTGATTTCAAGACTATGGCCATGTCGCACGAGTTGTGTAATTGCCTTTTCTTTAGTTGGTATGGGATAAGCAATATCTAGATGCAGATGGCACGCCAAGGAGACAGAAATCTTTTGGCTCTCAGTGATCTATTAAGTGTATCGGTAAAGAACCTTCCACTTACATGCTTGCTCCAAGTTATCACTCATATATACTGCTAATGACTCATACAATACACTGTTATGTAGACTAAGAGGCTATGTCCTACATGCACTGCTGTACAAGCTTCACCAGACGTGAAGTGTGTGAAGATATTCTATCCAAAAAACAATGTTTCTAAGGGAAAATACCTGCATATATACTGTGTCCAATGGTGCATGGCACAATTATTTTGTATGTAATCTGGTAGAAAATACCTCTGCATTACTCTGTACGAAGTCAAAGGGGTACAGTAGAGGGATCTCATACCTCTATGAGAACCCTATTATGACTCTGTATAAAATGGAGCTATAACATGCAGTGTGCATTAGCCCATATAACATAATTGGGGAGATTCTGGGAAATATCTATAGTTAGTGCAGAGGTAGCAGTCACACCCATGTCCTACTGACTGAGGAACCTAAAGGCCAAAAGCACTGTTGCACCGCTAGGGGTCGCAGGGGCCACAATTGAGACCCAGCTCTTTAGCTAAGGGGGAACACACGGCCCTTGCCATATACTGTTTTACTGGTGCGGGTGGTGCTCAGGGAGGGGAGGACCGTAACCTGAGGCAGCCAGCATACTCCCCCAGTGTGCGGTCCTCTCTTCAACTAAGAGACTGCAGTTGTGATTCATCACAACTGCAGTCTTTCAGTTCACTGCCGGCTGTGTGATTGGTCTGACCGGAGGTGTCCGACAGCGGAGGAGGGGAGCAGACCAGGAGCGTAACTATAGGGGATGCAGGGGATTCGGTTGCACCGGGGCCCAGGAGCCTTAGGCGGCCCATAAAGCCTCTCTTCTCCATATAGGGAGCCCAGTACTATGAATAAAATATTATAGTTGGGGCCCCTGTTACAGGTTTTGCACTGGGGCCTAGGAGCTTCAAGTTACGACACTGGAGCAGACCATACAATGTAACAAGGCATGTGAGTATATAATTATATATGTATAGCTGGTATATGTTATATATTTCCATGTATATAGTGATATGGAGCATGCTGGTATAACCTGGGTATCTCTTGTATATAATTATATATGTACATCTGGTATAAGTTATACATCTCCCTGTATATAGTGATATAAACCATGCCGGTATAACCTAGGTATTTCCTGTATATAATCATATATGTACAGCTGGCATAACTTATATATCTCCCTGTATATAGTGATACTAGGTGATATACCCATTGCATGGCGATTTTATGAATAGCAGTTCTGGAATATACAAAGTGGACCACAATAATGAGCCCAGTACTGCACTGAAACTGTCCAAAAGAAAATCTGTGTTGCCCACCTGAGCAGTATAAGAAATCTATCTATCTATCTATCTATCTATCTATCTATCTATCTATCTATCTATCTATCTATCTATCTCATATCTATCTACCTATCTATCTCATATACTAAAGTCTCAAATGATCTCCTGACGGCCAAATCGAGGGGTGACTACTCCCTACTGATCCTTCTCAATCTCAGCAGCATTTGACACTATTGACCACAAATCACTCCTCCTCAGTATGCTTCGCTCCATTGAACTAAAGGACACTGCCCTCTCCTACCTATCTAACTGCTCATTCAGTGTCTCCTTTACTGGCTCTACCCCCCCCCCCCATCTCTTTCCCATGCTGTTGGGGTCCACCAGGGCTCGGTTCTTGGCCTCCTCCTCTTCTCCATCTACACAGCCCCCATTGGACAGACCATCAGGAGATTTGGCTTTCAGTACCATCTCTATGCTGATGACACCCAGTTATACACCTCTTCCCGTTCCACCAGAACACCACCGACTGTCTGTCCACTGTTTCTAACTGACCTACTGGTGTTTCTGTCCTCTACTAACTGACCTCTTCCTGACATCTCCATCTCAGTGTGCGGCACCACCATAACTCCCAGACAGCACGCCCGCTGCCTTGGGGTTATATTCTATTCCAATCTCTCCTTTACCCCCTATATCCAATCTTTGGCCCGAACATGTCAGCTGTACCTCAAGAACATCGCAAGAATCCATCCTCTTCTCACCATGGACATGCTAAAGCGCTCACCGTTGCCCTCATTCACTCTTGGCTCAATATTGCAACTTGCTGCTGATCGGCTCCCCCTGCACCAGACTCTTTCCTCTCCAATCCATCCTGAATGTGGCAGCAGGCTCAGGTGTCCAGCTGCTACTCAGACGCCTCTGTCTTGTGCAAGTCACTGCACTGACTGCCTGTCAAATACAGAATACAATTTAAACTCACTACCCTCATCCACAAAGCTCTCCACAGCACAGCGCTACCCTACATTGCTTACCTCATGTCAATTCACCACCCAGCCTTCGCCCTCTGCTCCGCTAGCGAAATCAGATTAAGTGCCCCTTTACTTCGAACCTCTCATTCCCGCCTCCAAGACCTCTTCAGAGCAGCACCGGTCCTCTGGAACGCGCTACCAAAAACTATCTGTTCAATCACTGACACACTAAACTTCAGGCGTGCTCTAAAAATGCACCTCTTCAGGGAAGCATACCGTATCCCCTAAACCAAACCCCTCGTTACTCCGCTTAATAACATGCTCCCTGTCCTATGGACTGCAGTTCCTGCTAGCCGTAATTACCCGGCAGCTGCAGTTATACCGATTTAGCCACTATACAGCCTGACCATTGTCTATGTGTATAGTATCCCACACTCCTTACCTCACCATATTGCGCACATCTCCAGCCCCCTTTATATAAATGCACACTTTACATATAATTAAAAACCGCATGGTCTTTGAATTCTTCATGCAGTTTTGTAATGTGTTTTTCTTAATTGTGGTTCAAAAGTACAATAAAAAACATGAAGACATCCTAAGGCCACTCTCACACATACATTCAGAAAACGAAGCTCAAAATCGAGCTGCATTTTTGAATGCATGGTACAGCATTTGACAGTACTTTTTAATGCACCCCATCATTGTGATGGGTGAGGAGGTGCATTAAAAAATGTGAAAACGCAAAGATAGAACAGACAGCTCTCGAAAATCACAGCATTAGAAATACCCCGTTCAAGCGCAGGTGTGAGTAATCCCATTAAAATCAATAGAAACACAAATTAGGGAGAGCGCCATAACCATGGGGAAAGGTGGTAAATATTGTTGAAAATTCTACTTACCGGGTGTCAGGCGGAGCAACAAAAAGCTTTTTGTGTCCCGCCTGCACCTGGAATCCAAGTTCGCCTTTCAAGGGTTTCTTTGCTGGAGGGTCTTCCGTATTATCCAGAAAAACATATATATGTGTATCTGATATTACCCATCCATGCTGTTCTGGAGAGCAGCAGCATAAAAAGTACCCCAAAGTTCTTACGAACAAATGGGGAAAACGTAGTGCATAAACAACCAGAAAAAAACTTTTTTACAGCTGCGCTACAATACCAACCCTTTAAGTAGAGAGGGAATAAGCTCCTAGAAACCCTACTTAAAGGGTTGGTATTGTAGTGCAGCTGTAAAAAAGTTTTTTTCTGGTTGTTTATGCATTAAAATCAATAGGAACATTGTAACACGGTTAGCACAGCATTTGAGACAAGGGGCTACAAACACATATTTCTGTAGTGCAGGAAATGAGTCATGTTTGAAAAGAGTACGCCAAGAGGCTAGATCATGTATGGAAATTCGTTTTGTAGCTGTATGCAACATGCTTTAGGTATGGGTACGGGGGAGGTAGAGGGTGTTCTGGGGGATGCGGGGCGAGCTGAACGTTTGCACCTGGGCCCCTGAGCCTTTAGTCACACCCCAGATAGCAACCAATCACAGCTCAGCTTTAATTTTTCCTCAGCAGTATAAGAAATGAGAGCTGTGTTTGTCACCTGGTGCTGAAGAATGCTTGTGCAAAATTTCACTTAAATTGGACCAGAACTGTGGATTTGTATACGACACAAACAAATAGATTTAGCATTTTATATATAAGATGGACCATGCTGACATGCTAGTATTCCCTGGATATCTCCTATATCTCCTGCTTGTGCAACCACCACTGCTTTCACTTCAGGACGTGTTGCAGCACCATTCTGTAGGTTAGTGGGGGTCACAGCCTCAGACCCCCATTGATCTGGGAGGTATTCCTATCCCTGGATACTGGATAACTTTCAAGCACGCACAGCCCCTTTAAACTCCCGTTAAATAATTTTGAATACCATTGTATGAGGAAATGATGAATTCATTGAATTCTCACAAAGAACAAGGAGATACCACTTTGTTCTTTATTAAAATATATCCAACTTGGTAAGAAATATAATGCATCTAGTAAATTACCCAATCAAGGAGTAAAAATAAATTCTAATCTATTTCCACAGAATAAATTGTCAGCCTGGTAATCTTTTTTTCTAAGCTATATTTTACTAAATGGATATTTTTCCAGGAACGTACTGTAAATCACATAACACAAAACACATTGAAATGTTTTGTACTTTATAGGCATCTCTGCAGGGTTCCGGTGCTTAATGTAAAAAAAAGGTCAACCTCATGTCCATTGTGACATTTCCTGTGTTTTCAATAATGAGGCCGTCTCATTCAAAATTTTCGTAGTCAGCAATTTCTAGTAACTCTAGCAATTTCTCTTCAGAATAAGACACTTAGAGCTTTCTTTTATTGCTGCATCTCTTAAGACTATACAATAATATGGAGTTATAGTTTTCTTTGTACAGTTACACTGGTATCTCCAGACCACCTGAGGTAGCTCATACAGTAGCTAGATTATATCGGTTGATTGTTGTGTTTGATGTTTAATAGATCCTTTCATCAACTCATATTTAACAGTTCTTGTATGTTATCTCTCCATAAATTGTATAAGAATTTTAGTATTGCTACATATCATTTGCATTTTACATAAACAATGTCTTCCTGAAGCTAATGAGAAATTCTGCGGGATCCAGACCATGGCTTGTCCAGATTAAATAATTAAAGTGTACCTAACTTTTCAGATTAAGTTACCATGTGTGCACATAGGGAATAACCCTATATCTCACCTTTTCATGAGTTGTATTATGCACTTTCACCTATTTTCCACTCTGCAGGCTGTATATTTGATTCTCAGTTGCCCCTGAGTTGGTAGAAGGAATCTAGATATTACAATGTCTTTTACAAACTGCACATGGGGATAACTTCAGATTCTAATTCTCTGTAGCACACACAAATACATAGCAGCATTATGTATGTCACTAGAGATGTACTGAGCAGTGGAGATGTGATTTCATTAGCTATAACACAGTAAACAATATCTACTTGCTGCAGGGAGTGACTAGGTCAGTCCCCACTTCTGTTTTCCTACCCTCTGCTCTCTATAGACTTCTCTGGGTAGCATGAGTCATCACTCCCAGCCACTTCCTATTATACATAGTTATCTCTGTTACACCAGCAGTGAACAGTAAATGAAAAAGTAGGGAAACGTCTACTTGCAGCATTTTAGAGGGACTTTTCAGCATAAAAATACAATTTTAGATAGGTAAATTGCACTTTTGCTAGTTATCACATTGACTATCTTATAAGCACAAGTTGTTTAAAAATGTAGTGGCCCATTTAACTCAGAATCAGGTACCTAGTATCAGGCTGCCATCTTGCAAGGAAGCAAAAAGGAAAATCACAAGTCAGGTACGATAGTGCATTGAGTTTGGAGTAAAACTCACTTTATAAGCCTGGTTAAGAAAGTGGAGACAAATGCTTCAACAAGTACTACCTGACTAGTGAGATTCTGTCATGTACTTCAAGAATGGTGTAGATCTGTAGGACAATGGCAGAGCAGTGACACCAAGCCAAATTTCCTTGTATACGGAGACCTATTCTAGTGAGCAGAAGAATAGGCAAAGGCCTGTGGGTGAAAACACATTGACGTGCCACTTATGGACTGGTGAGGTGCTTAAGCTGGAGTACAGATATAAGTTGGAGCAGACAATAGCAAAATGCCGTGGTTAGCACTCTGTAGTGTCACTCAAAAGACTTGCAAGACATAATAGTTGAAGCGTAGAGACACCTAGAACAAAGCTTAGTGGCAAGAGTGAGGTCATGGTCAATCTGAGGGAATAGCAATCTATATGGGAAATCAAGAAACTCCATAAACCCAATACCATGGGACTTATGCAATCAAGTAAGGAAAGCTATACAGGCTCTTATTTAGATTTGCTGCATCTTTGAAGTTTCTATTGATGTCACACATAACGAACATCAACCTCTCGCAAGACTTCATAGAAAGTTAATTCTTGTGATAGACTTACTATTATTTGAATCATCTGAATGACTCCTAGCAACCAAATGTGCTGTACAGATGTAGGTGAAAGAGTTTAGAAGACCTAAAAGTATACGTATTTCTGTAGTGGGGGGTTTACATATTCCTTAGATAATGAGGCACATGGTCCAAAGAGTTGCTTTATCCATTGAGGACATTTTTATTGTAAATGTTTTATGTGGCATTCATATAGTAGTATTTCATGACAGATACTCATGATTTCCAATAGGCTATCCAATATGACTTAAAAATAAATCATCATTTATCTAATCAATGCCTAAATGATCAATTCATGAAATCAGTAATGCTATACCATGCGATGCAATTAAATTCCATTAGCTAATTTGCATCACTTTGAGCATAAGAGCCAGTGCTAAGTCATGCACGAGTTAATCATAAGGTAGTCCTGGCAGCAGAGAACATTGTGTTGTGGCAAATCACCATTGTGAAACGCCAGGACTTGAAGCCTAAGTGATTATATAAGTAGCCAGTGCAGCTGGTTTTGCACAGTCCAAGCTAAATCTTACTAATTTTCTCCTGGCAAGTGTCAGGAATGGAATGGCAGACCCCATTATTTGGCACAGGGCAATGTCCATGCAGCTGCATTGTGGCAAGTAAAGTAGCTATCAATGTGAAAATATAGACCTTTGTCTCCAAAAAGAGCACTGTCCAGAAATGAATTTTCCACCTCAGTTGTGATTTTCATATGGAGCCGTGGAGTATATAATACATAATAAAACTTGATGGCCGTGGAAGTTAAGTGCTCTCCCTCTTTGGCTAATCTATTTTCCACCACTTAGTAGATTCCTTAGAGGAAACATTGGACAAGAAGTTCTTACTAGTTACACCAAAGCTCGTGTCTATACTGTCTGTCCCCCCTTGTGACGTACATGTCATAGACATGGATTTCTATCACAGTTCTAGGTCAATAACAGTCTAAATACGCAATTTATTTGCACCTTATAAAAATAATCGGCTGTGATAAGGACGATTCAATTTTACGACGATAACACTTGTGTCATATACCTGCTCTTTCCAGTCATTTCTTTCCGCCTTTGTTTTTTAGCTAACGATCGGAATATTTGCACATATTTACTGTACATGTGGGGATTATTAAAAGTTCATGTTTAAATATCAGTAATTGCACGTTGTAAAGAGTTCCTATATATCTACATAAGTATACCTTGGAGTCTTATATATAGTGTATATTTCCAAGAAAAGCAAATGTTCCTATTAAGATGTTTTGGCCAACACTAACGGGATTAGAAAAGATGTGCAAGACTGTTGTGTTGAACCAGGAAATGCTTGTATTTAGGGTTGGACTGACACACCAAAGTACCAGAGGATCATAGGGCTCAGGGTTCTGGCACAAAAATGAGCCCCAAAAGTCCAGTAGAAGACGACACCAACTGAAGTTGATTTTGGAGACAATTAGTGTGTATCTTTTATGGGCTGATTCACAACTAATCTATTAGACCTGATTGATTCCTTCATTCTGTGTCTATAACACTGTGCAACACAATTTTTTTACCAGATAAGCAGATAGGTGTCTTTTAGTAACTTTAGTACGCTGAATTCAAATAAGATATCCATTTTTTCCTGCCACATAAGGTTGTCCAGTTATGTAGAATAATGTAATCCAATTGCCGTTGTATTGTATGTTTTGGAAATATACCTATGCAATTAATCCAGTAGGCTCACCATTAACCTTGCTTAATAAAAAGAATATCAAAAGTGATTGCGCAACTATTTCACTTTCGCTGTTACACATCACCCACTGACTGAACACTATAAGGGTAGGTTTATTTCACATATAGGGTATGTTTCCACATGGCGAAAATGCTGTGGATCATCCACCAGTAAGTTGTAATTAATGAACTGTGTTTTACAGGTCATTGGTTAGACTGGGCCCATTTTTCAAAACGTAATAACTAGAGATGAGCGAGTATACTCACTAAAGGCAATTACTCGAGCGAGCATTGCCTTTAGCGAGTACCTGCATGCTTGAGACGAAAGGTTCGGGTGCTGGCGGCAGGGAGGGAGCTGCGGGGGAGAGTGGGGCGGAACGGAGGGGAGATCTCTCTCTCCCTCTCCCCCCCCCGCTCCCTCCTGCTGACTGCCGCTGCTCACCGCTCCCCCGCGCCGGCACCCGAACCTTTCGTCTCGAGCGGGCAGGTACTCGATAAAGGCAATGCTTGCTCGAGCAATTGCCTTTAGCGAGTATACTTGCTGATCTCTAGTAATAAAAATATGGCTGAGTGGCGCAGATGTCTGAACAACCCAGACAATTTCTGCTATGCCTGCGGACAGTTCACAACAAAGACACAGTGGAGGAAAATAACATCCTTAGTAAAGTGTGCCTATCACAAGTATTTCAGAATAAAGCTTGGTGACCAAGATAAGAAGTGGCACCGCACATCATCTATGTGTCATGTGACACTCCTCTCACACAGTGGCTAAAAGGCAAGAGTAGAACGCCATTCGCCATTCCGATGGTATGTCAGGAAAAAAGAGACCACCATTATTTCTGCATGACAAATACCAAAGGTTTCTCTAGTAAACTGAAATATAAAATTCTGTATTATTCGCAGCTATAGGTACTAAGGAAAACCGCAAAGAAACTCCATCATACCCTATACAAGGATGGCTGTCTGAAAGCCATATTCCTGGACCCTCCCATCCTATATTACAAGCAACCTCCAAATTTAAGGAACTTCATAATCAGAAGTGCATTGCCCTCTGGCACACAAAAAGGAACTTATCCCTGAAATGCAAGGACCTGCAAGACCTGTGCACATATACTGATGGTGGACAGGATACAAATCCCCAAAACACAACAGGACTATAAGATCCCAGAGACATTCACATGTTTCACGTCTGATGTTGTGTACCTGATCCTGTGCAGTAAATGTCCTGTTGGGGGCCTTTATGTTGGAGAAACAGGACAAAAACTTAAAACAAGGATGAGATCTTAGTACCACACGATTAATCACAGAAAGACAGAATTACCTGTGGCCGAGCATTTTTCTAGTCACGGACACAACATAGAAGATATGAAAGTTATGATACAAAAAGGCAATTTCAAATCACAAAGCCATAGAAGAATTTGGGAATATAAATTTATAACAACTTTTTACACAATAGAGGGCTAAATTATTCACGAGGATTTATGCGTTAATGGGAAGTATGAGAAATCTATAGCAGAGATAACACAGCTGGCCTGGTGACCCCCCTAATACTAATTCAGGGACCATAAAGCCTTCACTCTCTTATTAGTGATTTTTTAAAGATGTTTGTATTTCTGTTCTTGTATTCGTTTAAGTGCAAATTATTCACATCCATCTCTGTGCCTTGTCATAAGTATGTGTGTATACATATGCACGCTTCTTTGAATTTATTAAATTTAAGTCTGAAGAAGAATCCTGCGTAGGTTCGGAAGCTCACATTAACACCACGTATTTTTGTTAGCTATTCAAAGTATCATATCTACAAGATTACTTGATTTCTCTTGCTGGGAACAATCACATTTTGCTCTACTGGCTAACACCGTACCAAACTTTTTTTTATTAACTTGAAAATGAGCTGTGCTAATTATTATTTAATTTTACCAGTGTAATCGGAAGGTTTCCATTTTACAGAAATATATCAATTGCTTTCTGTTATGAAGATTTTTAAAAAATTGGTTGCACAGTGTAACGATAACAGCAAAGTTTACAATGCAAATGTGAACAGATGTGGGACAGACCTTCAAGATCATTTCCTCTGGTTGATCTAAGGCTTCTCATTGTAAGGCTTCTTTCACATGAGCATATATCAGCCAGCCGTTTTCACGGCCGTCCGATATGCGCTGTGGTCTGATGCATTGGATTACAATGCATAAGATCACATGCGCGTATTTCTGAGACGTAAAGACACCCAGCCAAGCCAACATAGCACCGGCGTTTTTACATCAGGCCTAAAAGATAGTCCTGGAACTATCTTTTGGGCCGTTATACGTCAACCGCTGCATTGGCTCCTATGGGAGCCCATGGCAGCGGCCGTAGGTGGGAGGGAGGTTAGCAGCGCGGCTGCTAAACTCCCTTCCTCTGTTCCCCCCGTGCAGGCTCACCTCTTGTTCTTCCCCTCTCGTTCCGTGCAATGGGAGCAGGCGGGATGGGGCGGAGCTAAGCAGCAGCCCACCCGCCTCCTCCCATTGATGGCTATGGACAAGGGGTGGGACGTGGACGGAGCTAAGCGCCGCCTTTGTCCCAGCCCTCCCATTGCACAGAACGAGCAGGGAGGACTGAGAGGTGAGCCTGCAATGCGGAGGGAGGGGAAATGGGCGATGGCCTGGTGAGCTGGGTGCATTTGCGCCGGCCTCACCAGATTTTTCATTCGCAACGTAGCGTATATCAGTCGGATGATATGCGCTCGTGTGAAAGAAGCCTAACACTAATGTTAATTTAGTTTTCTCTGTAATAATTGTATTTGCTAACTCTGTCATCACTTATGTTCCCAGGGAACTTGGTATGTTGAAATCAAGTAATCAAGTATGCCACATCTTTGTTTTCTGGGAGGTCGTCTAAGTGTAGCAACTATACTCTTGGGTAAACATGTCATTTTTATAAGCCCATCATAGAGTTGTGGATATTTCAAGTACAACCTCCCCAGATAAGTAGGCCTGAATTAGAGTGCTGGTAACTTCACTTCTTTTCCTCACTGGCAGATGTGAAATATAGTGAGGCTATCACCATTTACATCAAATCATTGGCCGACCTGAGGCAATAATTATCTAATTTGTATGGCCAGATTTTGGTGAAATCAGCTGACAATCTAACGTTATTGAGAAAGCCCTACTGGATGCTGTAAAAAACACAGTAGAACACTGTGTACCATGTTTTTGAATGCAGCGTTCTACATCACTGGGAGGGAAAGGCCTCATGTCCACGGGCGGGTTGGGTTCCGTGGGCAGGAGCCCAGCCGCGAGATCCCACCCTGTCCACGGCATGAGGACAACACTTACCAGTCCGGAAGCATGCGCGTCTTCTATCGTCTCCTCCGTGCATGTGGGCGGGCGTGTCGGCATGAGGGTGGGCACGCCCCCCGCACATGCGCAGTGGAGATTTTTTTTTCTTAAATCTCCTGCTTTCCTGCGGGACCCAGAGCACACCCTGAGTAACAGTTCCGGGTGTGCTGCAGATCGGACGGCTTCCATTCACTTCAATGGAAGCCGTCCCTGCGGGACCCGTGGCACAACGCAGCATCCTGCGATTTTTTTTTACGGACTGTAAGGTCTGGAAAACAAACTCGCTTGGTTTAATTAAGCTGCAGGTACCCATGAATAATCTATGGGCGGCTTGAACCCCGGATCATCCGCGGAGGTTCCCCACGCAGATCCTTGAATTCAAACACGCCCGTGGATATGAGCCCAAAGTGAAAGTGGTGACATCATCGGCTTGCTTCGCCTGCGTTGTTACTATGCTGAAAGCTGGTAAATGCTCACACTGGATCCTGCACAAAGCAGCTCCGCCCTAGTAACAACGCTGCGTTTACTATCGCCTGTGTGAGAGTGGCCTGAGGCTGGCTACACACAGGCAATAAAATCGTGCGAGATTTGTGCTTTTCGAGATGCATGAATATGAAACCCATTCTTTTGAATGAGCGTTGTTTTCGGTATGTTCTATCTGGCTGCCCCATTGAAAACAATTGGAGAAACTCCGCGATCCTATGCCGTGGCTTTGACAGCCATGCTGGAGGATCCCTGCATCCACACAGTGATGCGAGGCTGTTTTCCCATGAAAACGCGTTGCATCCATGGGGATTTCACATAGTGGGGAGCATGGGATTCCTGGCTCCATATCGCACTTGCCAGTGTGAAGTTAGCCTTTCGGTCATTTCACATCAGCATTGGAGGTTCCATTCAGAGCCTCCATCACTAAACTCTTTTAAAAAACTCGACAAAATAGTGCAGCACTACTTCATCATGTAAAATACAAGACTGAAACTAGACAGACCCCGTTATAGTCAATGAGGTCCATTCGATTGATCAATTTGGCCGGGGGATGCTATTTTTACCCGAATAGAACAGGAAAACAGTAGCCTTTAGCACTAATGAGAACGAGCCCCAATATGTGTAATGTATGTGTAGTGGCCCGGAGTTAACGGGGCCCGTTCATAATGTATACATGCATTTGTCTCGTGCCTATGTGTTGTCAGTGTCTTCTATATTGCCTAAACATGATGTGTATTGCATAGCTGCAGCACTGAATGGGTAACTGTCTGATTTGTGAGATGTCTGAGAAATGATCATGATATATATGTGATTGCAAGGTGTGTGGATTGGTCTTCTGTTCTGGACTTGCGAGAGTAAGGAGCATTGCTGTAGCTACAAGTAATCCACACAGACACCTTCCGTTGTGTGTGGTCCGGAATGGAAGAGGCTGAAAGGTATTCTTAGCCTTCCCTGGGTCTACTTTACCCAGGAGATGCCAGTGGTATCCTGAACCACTGAGGAGAGGAGAGAGCGGAGCTGCCATGCAGCGTGGAGTGCCTGCTTGCCAAATGTGGGTGCTGAGTTCGCGTGAGTGAAGGAGTTTGTACCAGGAACAGAACCCTGCAGATAACTATGACTGTAGCTTCTTTTGCTATCCTCTCATTTCCTCCCTGTCGCACCACTTTGTGATTCTGCACTATCTGCTGGCGTGAATGGATACCTTTGGTTGAACTGTAAAAAGTTTTCCAGGTGAAGGAGCACTGCCGACTGTTCCCAGCTTTGCTCTTTAAAAGTTCCCTGTGAGTGTGGACCATTTGTTTCATCATCTGGATTCACCACAGAGGAAGGCATGGTGGCGTCACTTGTGACAAAGGACTGTTAAAGGTAAACCACGTATTGGGTTACCCCTGTGCAAGTACCCCCCAGCGGTGATGTGGACAGGTCACGTGCTGCCCTCAGGGTGGGCACTGGTAGAGCCCCATGACAAGGCCCAAACTCTACCCCATTGTGTCCTAGGCTGTGGGACAGCTCCTCGGACGTGGCATATGTGTCTCTAATATGTAGACCTGAGTCATCTATGTAGTGCAAAGGCAGCAAAACATCTTTAGGGGGCATTCACACATGACAGATTGTGATGCAGATCTGCGGCAGATCTCACCCTTTTAAATGAATTCAAATTGAAAGGGCGAAATGTGCTGCAGATCTGCACCAAAATCCACAGCAAATCGTTGACATGTGACTGCACCCAAAAATGAGTCTCTGTCTCACTTCAGGCAGAAGGACGCACTGGCAGCTCAGTATTAGGCCTCATTCACACTGGTGAAGCATCTTGACGCCGGCTGCATTGTGGCCAGAAAATGCATATTTGGCGACTAGCCGCAATCGAGTCCTGAGCTTAATTAACGTTTTCTTGTCCATGCACATGGGCGTAACAGGGGGGAAAAAAGGCAGCGCGGAATTCCGACGCCTGGCAGAAATCCTCAAAATGACTTCTATAGCTTTAAATGGCTATAATAGCAGAAGCTGTCCTCTTTTCTGAGCACCCCGTCCTTTTTTTCTTAAGCTCGCATAGGAGTTCTATGGGAGCTTCCTGTGTTTTTTGTCAAGATCTGTCTTTTGACACAGCGAGAAAAATCAGCAACCAACGATCTTCGTTCACGGATTTCTTGTGTTGACAGCGCAAGTTTTTTTCACTCACCTATAAATCACTCATGTGAACGAATGCACATTTTATCAACGTTTTTATCGCAGCAAAATAGCCTTTCGTGTGAATGAGGCTATGCTCTTACATTGAAGGGGTTTTCTGACATTTTAACCCCTGAGAACGCGTCCTTTTTCATTTTCTCCTCGCTACTTTAAAAAAATTCATAACTCTGTTATTTATCCATCACCGTTGCTGTCTGAGGGCGTTTGTTGATTTTCTGTTTCACATAATGTGCTGAAAAACCTAAAAAAAATTCTTTAGTAGAGTGAAGTGGGGAAAAAAAGAAATTCTGCCATCATTGTGGGGTCTTGTTTCTACTATGTACACACTGCAGCAAAAACAACATGGTAACTTTATTCTGTGGGTCAGTATGATTACTGTGATACCAAATTTATATAGTGTTTATTTTTGTAATACTTTTAAGATATACAATATTTTAGGGGAAAAAAAATTCTTCTACCCTCTTCTGACTTTTCTATTTTTCCATTGACATAGTTGTGTGAGGGCTCATCTTTTGCAGGACGTCCTGTAGTTTCTATTGGTACCATTTTAGAGTATATATGACTTTTTGATAGCTTTTTATTACTTTTTTTTTCGTGGGGACCAGGTGAGCAAAAAAAAGCACAATTCTGGCATCTTTTTTTTCAGATGATGTTCACAGTGCGGGTTAAATAATGTATTACTTTGATTGATTTGACTTTTATGGACACAGCGATACCAAATATGTTTTTGAGTTTTTTATCTAGATTTTTTAATTATAAATATAGCAAATGTGTTTTTTTAAACTTTTGTTACCTTTTTATTTTTTTTAATACGGTAATAAAACTTTTTCCAACTGATTTTTTCATTTTTTGTTAGTCCCCATGGAGGACGTAAACTTGCAATGATTTGATCGCTCCTGCGCGTGATCTGACAGGCAGTCTATCGAGCCACGGCACATACATAGACGCTTTCAAAAGGCTACTATAGCAACCGAATGGCACCCCCAAATATTGATTGGGGCATTTAAATACTACTGTCAGAATTGACTGTGACATTTAGGCCTCAGTCACATGGGCGCATCGGCACCCATACACCGGCGCCGATGCGCCTGTATGACTGCAGGAAGGAGACGGACGTACCTAAAGACGGCCATCTCTCTGCAGCGCCGGAAGAAAGAACATGTGACCGGCAATGAAGCCGGTCACATGTTCTTTCCTCCGGCGCTGCAGAGAGACGGCCGTCTTCAAGTACGGGCGTCTGCTGGTGTCAGTCACACGGGCGCATCGGCGCTTGTGTACGGGTGCCGATGCGCCCGTGTGACTGAGGCCTCACAGTGTTAACAGCTCTGATCAGCAGAAACAGCTAGCACCCGTATTGTGTGGAGCGGGATTGACTTTGGCAGCAAATGTTTTAAAATAACAAAAATATACTCATCACTCTAATCTCCTGCTATTCCAGCACCGTCATTCCTGTCCTCCCCTCCTGCCAATGCAGCACTGCCCTTCCTGTCCCCCCCCCCAACCAGTCCAGTACTGCCCTTCCGGTCCTCCCCTCCTGCCAGTTCAACACCGCCCTTCTGGTCCTCCCCTCCCACGAGTCCAGCACCGCCCTTCCTGCCCCACCTTCCTACAAGTCCGGTCCCCCCCCACGAGTCCAGCACCGCCCTTTCGGTTCTCCTCTCCCACCCGTCCAGCACTGCCATTCATATCTTCTCCTCCCACCAGTCCAGCACCACCTTTCCTGTCCTTCCCTCCTGGCAGTTCAGCACTGCCCTTCCTGTCCTCCCCTCTCGCTAGTCCAGCACCGGCCTTCCTGTCCTCCCCTCCCGTGAGTCTTATACTGCCCTTCCGGTTCTCCTCTTCCACCAGTCCAGCATCACCATTCTTCTCCTCCCCTCCTGCCAATCCACCACCGCCATTCCTGTCCTCCCCTCCCACCAGTCTAGCACTGCCATTCCTGTCCTTCCCTCCCACAAGTCCAGCACCGCCATGCCTGTCCTTCCTTCCTGCCAGTGCAGCATCGCCCTTCCTATGATCCCCTCCTGCCAGCCCAGTAACACCCTTCCTGTCTTCCCCTCTCACGAGTCTGGTCCTCCCCTCCCACAAGTCCAACACCGCCATTCCTGTCCTTCCTTTCTGCCAGTGCAGCATTGCCCTTCCTATGATCCCCTCCTGCCAGCCCAGTAACACCCTTCCTGTCTTCCCCTCCCATGAGTCTGGTCCTCCCCTCCCACAAGTCCAGCACTGCCCTTCCGTTTCTCCTTTCCCACCAGTCCAGCACTGCCCTGCATGTCCTCCCCTCCTACTAGTCCAGCACCGCCTTTCCTGTCCTTCCCTCCCAGCAGTTCAGCACTGCCCTTCCTATCCTCCCCTCCCACCAGTCCAGCACCACCCTTCCTGTCCTTTTCCCTCTCTAGTTCAGCACTGCCCTTCCTGTTCTCTCCACTGCACTCTATTTACTTTGGCTGCAGAAGTGACGATATATAAGTGGGGTGTATCAGAGTCATCCTGAAACCAGGAAGTGATGTTCTGTGGGTAAACGAGGACTGCAGGATGTCCGGCGGAGCTCCAGAGAGCAGCGGGATGACCTGTACCCAGCCTTTTAGGTAAGTATTCCCTTTTTTTCCTGGTAATGCAGCTAGGGCTTATTTTAAGGATAGGGCTTAACCTTCTTGTGATAAAAGTGTGCGAGTTTATTGCACGATTTTATCACTGGCAGCAGCAAAGCGAGGAACAATTTTTCACAAGAAAAACGCATCACTGGTACTAAAAAATCATGGGAACACAGCTGCAATATCACCGCAATTTTGTAGCGCCAAAATCGCTGTCGCACGTGTGAAAGATGCCTAGCGCTACATGCTTAATGTTGTAAAGAAAATTTTTTAAAAAGGTAGAATTGATGTTTTCTCTCCCTGCTATTAAAAAAATGTTTATAAAAGTTTTACAATACATTATATGTATCCAAAAATGGTACCAATAAAAACTACAGTTTCTCGTGCAAAAAACAAGCCCTCATACCGCAATGAGCTGAACAGTCCAATGGGCGGTCCTATCAGTGTTTCACAGCCTCCCCCTGTATGTACAGTCATACACAGCTGTCAATCACTGATAGGACCGCCCATTAGACTGTTCAGCTCAGAATGTGCAGATAGTGTATATAAATGAATATAATATAAGTTATGCCGTACCTTCCCCCATAAAACTATATATCATGCCGCTCAGCTCCACCTGCTCTATAACATGTCTGCTGTTTGGACAGGGCGTTTGAGTTGACAGATTCCCTTTAAGCTGCCACTGTGAAATCCTGCACTAAAATCCACAGGGTTAACTGCAGAATTGGATGCGGAACTGCAGGCAGATTTTAGCCATTTTCATTTCCACATCAAAATCCACACGTAGTCTTATGAATTTTAATTTGAAATTTACCAGGTGTAGCAGCACGGATTGCGTGCTAATTGCAGCTATGTGAAAGCACCTATAAGAGGGTTTTACCCACAGGGTTTTGTTTTAATATTGCAGATTTTGTGTCAGTTTTTTATACAGGTTTTTAAGCCAAAGCCAGAAGTGGATCCAGCAGGAAGAGAACTAGAAGCCCTTCCGTTATAATTCCCATTGCTGCAAAAACTGGAATTGGTAATTTTTCTAAAACTGTGTGTGAAACAAGCCTTAGGGACCTTTCACACTGGTGAAATAGTTCTGCAACATGCAGAGGAATTTGTTCCTCCGCCTAAGGGCTTATTCCCACGATCATGGGCACAATTACGCTCTGGCGTATTTGTGCCTGAACGAAGGAAATCGCGGCTTTTCAAACTCCAAGGCATCGCTGTAAGGGAAAAAAAATTTGCTCATGTGAAAAAATCCATTCAAAAGAATGAAGCTCATATTCGCTTGAGTTTTGTGCATCTCGCAACGCATAAAACTTGCGTGAGATTCTCACTCATGTGCATGGAGCCTTGTATGTGTATTTTGCTGCAAATGTAGAAGAAAATCTGCTATATGTGAATATGACCATAAGGGAATACATGTGGACAAAGTTTAATATACAACTAATTGACTATTACATTTTTGGCTAGAGATTGATTGCCAACAGTTCTTATTGATATCTTCACTTGGACAATGTGCAGTCAAAATGAATCAATATCCATATTAGCACTTATTCTATAGAGCAGTCACATTTTCTACACAAATGGCGCAATTTACTGCTGACATTCATTTTGATTTTGGATGGCAAACTTCCCAGGAAAGTGACCTGATTTCACTTAGGCCATAAATGTTTAAAGCAGTTTGTATTTATTTTCCTGTTCACACACGGTGAAAGGGACACTAGTGTCACTTCTAAAAATACATGCTTCTGAATAGTTATAAATATTTAATCGGGCGTCGTGCACACACTATCACCATTAGAGGGCAGCGATGAGACAGGATGATTGGGAAGCTGCAGTGTGTAATATGAATATAATTGCTAGGTCCAATTAAAACTATTGTACAGAGCAGCTGGATAGACTTTATAATGGAGAATTATGTCCATAGCTCTAGTTACCTCAAGAGCACATGAGCGTCCTGTACACTAGCAGTAAGAAGGCAATGGAAAAGAATATTCATAAGTCCTGTGCTCCATTAGTTTACCAATTTTATTCAATTCATAAAATAAAAAAGTATACTTGCATCAATTTCATTCATTCATATACATACCCATATATATATATATATATATATATATATATATATATACCTATATATATATATATATATATATATATATGTGTTTGTGTGTATATGCATATAAACCATTATTTAATAACAATTTACCGCCGAGTATGACCTTAGAATACTGGGACTCTCATAGCGCTATGTAGTGACAATGTAGCTTACAGTAGCCATCCTGCAGATGCTGCCATGGCCTTACTAGTTGTACCTCTGGGCGTAGCATCCCTGTTGGATAAGGAAATATCCCATTCTTCACTTCGGTGGAGCCATATAAGCTAATGGCAGGCTCACTGGATGGGCAAGTGGCCTTCAGATCAACAACTGCTACAACATGAAGATGGTTCAATGTACACACATACTGGTCATGACTGGTGTCTCATGGGGTCAAATGAGATGGCGTAGGAGAAAACAATACTATATGTATACAGTTCTTTACTACAGATAAACTCTAATATCAACACAGAGGTATCGACTGTTTGGCAGAAACAATTGTAGCGTCCAAGCTGGGTGCACTAATGTATGGGAGACCACGGGTAAACAAGCTGGATGTCACGGGTGGCTCCTCATCTCTCCCTGCAATGGCAACAAAGGTGCCTGCCTCAGTCACGCACAGTGGCAAAAGGGTTATTACAGTCAACAATTATTAATGGTGGTTTGTCACAAGACGGCAGCATCTCTTTTCACGGACTCTAAGAGTTAATGACAAAATAACTAACACGAGTCCTGGCAGCTTTGATTAGCAAACTGGAAGTACGTAGTTTACTTTAGCTTTTAGTATTAGTCTAAACAAAAATTACAGTCTTGCAGTAATGGCAGAGGTATTGCTTTGCATTCCAGAAATAACATTGCTCCACAGTTCAGTTCGGTACAACACAAATTAATCTTCAACGCTCTCTCTTTTAGTATTTAGAGGTTACTCAGTGAAATTTCCACAGTCCTAGTTATCTGATGGGGCTTTGCTAGAAGATTACACGGCAGATGAATGAAGTTGATTTAAGATGGGCCTCTTTCACTTTCCCTGGCTTTACTTTTAACCATGTTTTGTGCAACTCACTGTTAAGAAGATAGGTCCCAAACTTTCTCCTCCACACTGCTTTTGATTTGGAAGTTTGTTAATCCTTGCTTTCCACTCCAGGCAACCCCATTTCTCTGCACACACTGCAGTACACCACCTCCACATCCTCCGATGACGACTGCCTCCTCGCTGCTCCTCCTAACTTTCTTTCCTCGCTCCTCCCAATATTCTGCCTCACCCTGCTCATTTTCCAGCTCTGGTTCTCACACCATTCTTCTACCAATCAGGGTGTGGATGACAAGCAGCCTATCAACAGCCAGCTGTTGCCAAGCAGTTAGCTTTAGCTTGTGAAGAAAAAGGAAAATACTTACTCTGAATCCAGAGTAAGCACAGACAAAGTAGTGGGAGAAGGAAGCCTGTCTGAGACAAACATACACCAGCAGTGAGGCAATGAGGGTGGATCCCCAGCTCAGCTGAATAGGGAGGTAATTTCCCATGCCCTTCAGCTGAGCTGGGAACACTGGAGAAGGTAACCCTTCAGGTGCTGGTGAGAAGTGTGCAGCAGTTCTTGTTATGGAGAAAGCAGGACAATGCCGCGTCTGCCAGAAACAGCAGTCTGAGAAGCTGGCCTAATACAAAGGTCCTTATACTTATATGGATGTACCTTCATGCAGTATGCCTTCATAGTTTTTTAGGGACTCTATGTGCTGTCATATAGGTTACTCTGCTGACGTGACAATATTGTGCTTGTTAGGCTGGGGACTCTGTTCACACTGCTGTCAGAAGTTTCGGTTAAATTTGATGGAAAGATTAGTGCCACACACCACACAATTCTTCTTGTCAAAATGACAGACATTTTGGCAGAATCTAACGGACCACATTATAAGTCAATGGGTTCCGATAACTTCACCATTGATAATGCCATATCTGGTGGGTGAAAATCCTTGTGTGCTAAGTCTACTCCAGCCACTTCATTGGATATTTTGGTAAACTAAGACGGGCTACCATACAGATGCCTGCCCCTGCCATAACCCCCTTACTGCTGGCCCATCTTTGTGCCCTCCAACATGCCTGTCTGCACAAATGATAACCTAGTAAAATAGCACTAGATTAATCAGTTAACTAATGTTCTCTTGTCTGTCCCTGAATGACAAAAGCTATCAAAGGTCATTCTTAGAATTGGTTGCTATACTTTAATGTATCTACAATCAATGGCAAAGTTTAGTTACCATTTACTCTGCTACACACCAGCAACTCCAGTTATCCTGCTCAAAGAAAATTGTCCTTTTAGCAAAAATCCTTATAACCCATATCTACTAGTATCCTGGGTACTGTAGGCTTTGAACTTCCTATGAAGCTTATTGGCCAAAAGGATACATCATTATACTCTGGAACCCAGCAAAGACTCATTGGAACTTGGCATTGCAGTAACATGGTATGCTAGGCTGAAAAAAGAAAAATGTCCATCCAGTTCAGCCTGTTTTTGTTTTGCCTTCCTCTGCATCAACAAGGATGGAGGTGGACTCCATCCTTGTTGATGCAGAGGAAGGCAAAACAAAAACAGTAGGCAGAAGCCCACCACCCATGAGGGACAACCTGTCAGTCACTCTAATGGAAAGGTGGGCCTTGCGTAGTTTCAAATCAAACACAACAGTACACAGATTAAGAGTCTCTCTCTCTCTCTGTAGTCAGGCCTCCACACTATCAACAACCCTCATTCCCTCAACTTCGTCATACCAAATTTTCAGTGTTGGTCCACTCTCTTTTTGGTTTGACTCAGCTGACCAGTTGCTCTTCTCTTTCAGTGTCCATCATCTCTCCTCTATCTGTGCACACGGACTCTAACTTGCTTCCAGTCTTGCACATGACAGCACTTATCATTCTAGTACTTGGCCTTCGCTTTCCTTCACAGCAGCTTGTCTTTGATTTCTCAGTATGCACACTGTTCTCTCTCTCTTTCTTGACTCTGACTTGCAGGTTCTCTTATTATCTCAGTCTCTTCACTTGCCAACTCTCTCTTTCTCTAGCTGTGATGGACTTCACACAATCTTTCTCTGTACCTGTTGTCTACATTAGCATATATGCATACCAACCATAACAACTTTCTCTTGTTCCAAAGTATACGCCAACTTGCACATGCTGAATATCTCTGAGATCAAGGGAGATGCTTTATTCCTCTCCACTCTGCACTGACTGTGCTCCTGTGATATGCATCATCTCTCAATTCTTCATCTGTGCAGTGCTTGCTGTGCAAATTCTTCGAAGGCTCCTTGATCTCTTGGTGCCTTTGGTCACTTGGCGCCTATTTCTCATTCAACTGCTGCTGCCCAGCTTTTGGATATGGCCACACTTGCGGCTTGTGCCGCTGTTATGTCTAGTCACTCCTATCTGAGTGTGTGCACATTCTGTTACGTCTAGTCACTTCTATCTGTCATACGTGTACATTTTGATACGTCATTTATACTCAGGAACTGGCGAAACTCTGGCGGAACGCGGAAACAGCAGACATAATTCACGGACAGACATAACACACTGACTTACAAATGCCCAAAATACAACCAAGCTTCCCCGCACACATAAACAGATGTAAATTGATACGATGCGAGGTATCAGTTTGCATTTTGGCCAAGATGCTTAAGCCTGCGAGCCCACTTCACAGGTCCTCATTAGCTTGCGGGTTCCTAGACTAATGAGACAACTAACCCCAGGAAACCTGCCTGCATGTGGGGTGATTGTCCCAATAGCGACGGCCCCACACTGGAACATAGGGACCTGCCTGCATCCTAGATAATGAAGGATCCAGGACACAGATGATCATCCTAGATGATGCAGGATACAGTTCACACTACATGAAAAGCAGACTGCAAAAACATGCAGAAACATAACACTTTTCATACGGAACAAACAGAGGAAAGACCAGCAGCCAAAGCAGAGGAACTGGTATATATGAGCAGCAGACCTGGAGGATTGGCTGGCTGTGGAAATCCACACCCAGCCAGCTCAATCAACCCCACCTGTGGAGCATTGCTGCTGGAAACCATGTAGTACAACAGATCCCAGCAGAATGCTCCAACATACTACTTCTTTTCTGGTGGCCTACACCACTTTAAGACAGACTGTATCCCTTTTATTTGCTCTGGCGATGGTTGCTAGGCCCCTATATCTTGGACCTTATTGGACACTTTTGTTATGGTAATAATATATGTATTCTATTGTATATATCATATTTTCATATGTTTCTCACATCAGCCTATGCAAATGTGTATAGATAGATAGATAGATATTGGTATATCTTCCTTCTTAGTGAATAGCTAGCATATAGATGGTTAATGTGTTCCCGCTATACACTGGTATGTATTAGATGCTGGCAGATACTCCTACATATCATTCCCTGACTTAGGAATGTCCTGAGATTGCGGGTTTTGACCCCCTGTCTTCGGAGAGGAGCTATTAGAACAACAAATACAGACTGAACCTATTTTTTTTGCTTCTTAGCAATTATATGTTTTGCTTCTTAGCAATTATATGCTTTAGTAGCAGCATACACCTTAAGGCGTTAACACATGTTAATCATTACAGTTTAAGCCAATTGTGTAGATTGTATCCACTCTAAGATCCTTGCTTACGTAGTAAAGTATATATATATTTATATATATATATATATATGTCTGCTTTGTAATAAACGCAGAAGAGCTTCATTGTCGTATGATACTTGCTAGTGGCATGTGTCAGTGATTTGTGTACACAAGTTCTCACATAGAATCCATAGCAGACAATGAAACACTTTATTGGCTTCATGCCACTCTTATATTCATCTATGCAGCTGCCACTGTGAAGACCATTCACATAGGCCCTTACACAGAGCCCTTTGACTTTAGGACTCCTTATCTGGCTTTGCAGAGAGCCTGGTTCACACATGTGGTAGTTGCTGTCTCTATACTCAACAAGTGGTCTCCACCACTTCTCTTATTCACTTTACAAGATGGCTGCCTGCCAGCAATTAAACTAAGCCACTTCCTGCCAACTGTCCTGGTGACGTGCTGTCTGTGTCACAGTAGGGGCATGGTTTAACTTTTCTCACCTTCCCTAACATGAGCTGTGATCTTCAGGGCCAGTGACCCTCTAACTGCATCACCTTCTGCATCATCAAGGAGGCTGGGCCTCCTGCCTGCTTCTTGAAGTGCCTGTTAGTGTTGTTTTCTAGCCATGCTAGTGACAGGTGGGTGGGCCTTCGTCTGGGATTGTCGGAGCAGCTTGGCTGCTCAAATCTTCAGTGGAGAAGTAGGTAAGCGCCTTCGCCACCTTACAGCTGTACCAATCATGTGGGTACAATTACAGTATCTTACATTTATTTATTCTCATAGAACCCCTTTTACAAACCAGTTAGATGGTCAACCCTCTTGTAATCTCACCTCTCCTTCCCCAGGACCAAACTTATGTGTAGTAGAATCCTATATACATGAATATCATGAGGTTGTCACACATCTAAGAATTAAAGGACTTTTTAATGACTCCTTAGGATAGGTCATCAATATCGGATCCGTGGAGGACTGCTATTCATCACCCCGCTTATCAACTGTCTGAAGTGGCCATAGTAATGTTCTGGGTTCCGTGGCTACTTCACTGCATACCAGGCCCAATGCCACACATTTTATAGTGGCTGTGCCTGGTATAGCAGCTCACTCCCATTCACATGGATGGGACTGATTTACTCTTAGGCCACGTGACCAATGCACATGATGTCACAGGCCTGGGAAGGGAAGCAGCACTCACCCGAGTGTTGCAGTCATTTCAGTCAGTTGATCAACGGGGGTACCGGGTCGCAGACCCCCACGGATCTGATATTGATGACATATCCTGCTATATATTCCCTCGAGCAGTCAGGAAATCTTTTTTGTACAGAGATTCATTTATCTGATCTTATTATCCACTTGTTCCTGCATCAAAGTAGATGAAAAAGAAGAGGCTTATTAAAATCTAAGTCAAATATAATGTGTACAATGGGACTAAAAAAAAAGACAAGCCAAATAATCATAACCAGCATAATCGACAGTCTTTATAGATACAAATAAGGTTTGCACTATAATATGACTATAGTACAGAAGGCTGTTGCTAATTTACCTCTGTGAAATAAATAAATCGAACATTTAATTGCGCCTGGAAGGACAATCGCAGTAGTCTCCTTAAATCAACGCAGAGAGTGGCAGGTGGCTGACTGAGATACTCCCAGTTTCCTCCACTTTATATGTATGGTGCCTTGTCCTGGGCTTTAATCCCAGCCGATAGTAAAACTATTGCAGGGGTTTAAAGCTCCTGCAATTTAGCAGGAGCAGATAGGGTCCTAGTGTAATCAGCTGTTCGTGAGGCAAGAATTGCAATGACCCAAGTGTGGGATATTGCAGGGAATGACTCGCTACCTAAGCATACAGCTGAAGTTGGGAGGGTGTAGTGCGTGGACTTGTCATGGTGGTACTTACCAACTCCTAGTCCCGGAGGGAGTTACCACAGCAAAGGATAGGGCCAGTAGTCCTCAGGATGAGGGGGTAGTAGTTGTCAGTTCATGACACTGTAACTGAGGCTCCTTTGGATGTTGCATCTATGGATGCCCAAGTTATAGTGTAAAACTGCAAAATTAAGAACAGAATGACAATGTGATTGTTCCCCCAAAATAAAAGGCATCTGACAAATTTATTCTGCAGCAGCACAAGGAGCCTAAACATAAAACCAATGTCATTAAGATATAAAGTCAAAGCTCACCTCCACATCTGACGTCTTGTTTTTCCTTTTCCAATTTTTCCTTAGCACTGATTGATCTGCATATGGTATGGAAGTGTCCTCAGTTCATTGCCATTCGATCGAGATGGCTATTTGTCCAACAATGTAAAGAATTTCAGGGAGCTTGAACTTGCTGAAGCAACTTCCATACTTTATTAAATACAGCTTAATACATCACGGCAGGGATGTGCCCACAGAGCTCGCGTTTCGATCTTAACTTCAGATCTTTCTCATGCTTGGCATCCAAACTTTGGGACCCCATGCATCACTAGAACAGCAGTCCCTGAGTGCCCTTAGTGAATAAAGTAGTGTGCAAATGCATAACTATTGCTCCATTGACTGTCTATATCTCCCTAAGGGCGAAAACACATAGCCGTATGCACAAGTACGCTCGCCGCCACGGAGTGTAGTTGTGCATGAAAATGGTTCTTTTTTCTCCTCAGACTTTTCAAACTCTGCGCTAGTGCATGCGAGTTGGAAAAAAACTGTAGGAAGATAGGTCCTGCCCTATCTTTCTCACCTGTACGTGATTATCATGGCTGCATAACAGGACTAAAACATGCCCATGTGAAGAAGCCCTAAGTCTCATCTTGATAACTCCTTTCCATATGTTAAGGCGACCAGATGTCCTGATTTAGGCAGGACAGTCCAGCTTTGAGACCTGTGTCCCACTTTCCCCAGGATCCCAGGCAGGACGGCCATTTGTCCCACTTTTGTCCTGCTTTTGGGACGTGGGTTTACCATGAAGGTGATTACCAGTCGGGGTGCTGCGGCTGCTACTGGATAAACACAATTGCAGCAGTGTGTGCATCCAGGATCTTCCCCCCCTGACTTCTCCTCCTTGGTTCTGCAGGAGGAGGGGAGAAGGAAGGAGGCACTGCTTTGGGCGTACACACATTAGCCTACAGCAGTGCTGACAGGAGCAACAGTGGTGTTCTGAAGACTAGGAGAAGATAAGTATATGGGTTTAAAGGGTGTTGCTATTGTAGTGACCCAGTACTTCATCTTTCATCTCAGTACGTCATACATGTATTTCTTGTGTTGATGCACTGTGCAAAGCTGTCTTGTCATCTCCAGTATGTGTTTTGCACAGCTGTAGCACTTGAGAGGTTAATTTCTAATAAAATCCTAAACCTGCATGTAAATGTATCAAGTATGTCATGTCATGTAGTGTGAGAAGAGGTTATAAATGTGAGTGTTGGAGAGCAGGAGAAGGAGAGTCCATGCCTTCAGGAGTTTGGTGCAACAGGAGGTCTGGGTACATGGGGGCACCTTCAGCCCTCATGTGCTGAAGCATAGAAGAAGAGGAGAGATTTCCCGTTCTGCATGCGATTGGATGTTAATGAAGTGAGCCCCAAGAAAGTGAGAGAGAGCGACAGTAAGTCTAACTTGTTTCTGCAAGGCCCAGTGCAGAGGTACTATCCGGTTTATTATTTTCTTACGCGGCCGTCTGAAGTCAGGATCACCGCATAGAGGTACACCCTTTTTGTCTGTCCCACCCATGTGTCTCTAAGGCTGGCTGGAGGTAGTATGAGTCATTAATCTCTATTCACACACATGCATCTTTAAGTCTGAAAGAGCTGTGTGGAGGTACTGCAAGTTAATCATTTCTGAAGTCTGTTCATATACCCACACTGTGAAGTCTGCCATTGTATTGTCTTGCATTGTCTTGATTATTCTCCAAGTAAAGTTTTTACTGGGCTCTGACTGTTCCCAGAGACCTGTGGTACTAAAAAGAACTGTGTGTGGCTGCATTTGTTATCCGTTGAGGGTTATACCAGCATATGCAGGAATGGTGGCGTCATGCATGACAATTAACCCCCTGTTATCCAGTTTGGGTATTCCCTATCCTAGGGGTGTCCAAGGTGGGCTGCCTTGCTACTCTGGCCTTGGCTGCGTGTGTACCTCTGGGATGGAGCATGGTAAGTGCCACAGTGGCAAGTTAGCACTCTACCCTCCCAGCTTCCTACGTATGTCAGGTGTCCGGGGTCTCCCTATGCGACGCTGCACTATTATTACTGGGGCTACTGTGGTGGTCACTGTTACTACTGGGGTTGATATAGGGGACACTATTAGTAATAGTGTCCCCTATATCAGCCCCAGTAGTAATAGTATTACTACCGTAGCCACTGTGAAGGTCACTATTACTACTGGGGCTGAAGGAGAGTGTTAAGGCAGCAGTGTGCTCTTGCTCACGACCTGAAGGTTGCACGTTTAATCCTGCATGGTTTAGGTAGCCGGCTCAAGGTCAACTCAGCCTTCCATCCTTCCGAGGTCGGTCAAATGAGCACCCAACTTGGTGGTGGTGGTGGTGTGTGTGTGTGTGTGTGTGTGTGTGTGTGTGTGGGGGGGGGGGGGGGGGTAATAGATAAATTACCTGAAAGTGCTGTGGAATAAGTTGGCGCTATACAAATTACAAGATCTTATTTATTTTATTTATATAGGGTTCACTATTACTACTGCGGCTATATAACGGACACCATTACAACTAGGGCTACTGTGGGGGTCACTGTTACTACTGAGGTCAATATAGGGGACACTACTAGTAACAGTGTCCTCTATATCAGCCCGGTATTAATAGTATTACTACTGAGGCCACTGTGGGGAGAGGGGAGGGGTCACTATTACTACTGGAGATAATATAGAGAACACTATTGCTACTGAGACCACTCTGCACATAGCAGCATGACTCTAGCTGACTCTAGAGGCAGCATAACTCTAGCCCATTTATATACAACATTTATCGCTCAAAATTCGTTCAAACAACCGAAAATGAGCGATAATTATTACATGTAAACACGAGCATCGTGCACTTTTTGTTTGAACGATGATTTTAAGGTGAACTTAAAATCCATCGTTCAGCTATTGGAGATAAAGCCAACACATTTATCTCTCAGATAAAATTGTAACCTGCCAGCAGCCATGGCGAGAACACTGCAGCTGTGTGCACAGCTGGGCATGTGATTAATCACATGATGGGCTCTGCAAACAGCTCATGGAGGCCCTTTTATATGCAAATGAAGATGATAAAGTGTTAATGGCCATTAACACTTTATGCAAAAAGATCCCTAAATTTTTCAATCTTTCAGTCATTTGAAAGTTTATCTTTGTGTTTAAATGGGCCTTTAGGGTAAATTTACATGTGACAGAAATCCTGCAGAATATCCGCAGCAAAAATTTCTGCTGCAAATTCCGTATCCACAAAACAGTCAAAATCTCTATCATTGGTGTGAGTTTTGACTGGAAATCAGCCGTATATCCGCAGCTGATTTCATACTATACTGCTCTCCCCCTCACCTCCTCCAAAGGCTTCCTGCTGTCAGCGATGCTTGGCTTCTGGTTCCCAGTGACCTGTAGTGGCCTCACTTGACCAGCATCACCTGACCAGCGGTGCTGCACCTGACTAGACTTCTGGGTACTGGAAGCTGGGGAGTACTGACATCAGGAAGCCTTTGGAGGAGGTGAGGGGGAGCACTGCATAGTATGAAATCAGCTGTGCATCTGCAGCTGATTTCCAGTCAAAATCCACACCAATGGTGCAGATTTCGACAGTTTTTTTTCGGATGCGTAAATGCTACGGAATTTGGTCCCTGTACTTTTTATAACGATGGAGGTAAAATAAAATAAAATATTTTTTATTTTATTTCCTATAATGGTGCAGGTAAAATCATGTCACGATAAGCCGCACCCCTGACCACACCCCTTTGTCCCGCTTTGACCCTGGGAAAATCTGGTCACCTTACATATGTCCTATTAGGGCATATGGATGTCATGAAGGTGGGTCTTATATTCAGGACCCTTTCTATGTCCCAAAAGCAGAACCAATAATAAGCCTTTAAATGTCTGCATGTAATACCACATTTTCCCTGTAGAGTAAATAAGTAGTCAAGGGCAATTTCCCCCAGGCAGAATGAGCTGTTTCCAGATGGTCTTGAATCCTTTAAATATGACACAACCCCTCAAATATCCAACCTTTGACGTCTCGCTCGTTCCCTAGGGACATTATTGAGGACATAGAGACCTATCCTTCAACCTTTCAACCAGGACTCGATGAGAAGACCTTCCAAATGCTTCTGTATCGAAAATGCTATCACAAATCCGGAGCTCGTGTTATACAATAGCTCCCTAACAATCTGTTCTTGTCAAGGGCTTAGTTTTTAGCATGAAAGCATATTTGCTGTGTCTTGTCAAGCAGAAACAGGCATAAATAAATAATTGTGAGCGTTGCTTTTTGCAGACATATGTCACATCTGTTGTGGGATTAACGTGGTGAAACGCCTTTCCGTTAGACGGTATCTGGAGCAATTCATCAGAAACTGGGGATAAAAGCTTCCCATTTGATTGAGTGAGTAACTGATTCTGCTGTTTGATCTAGTTCCAGCTAACTGAATAAAAATCATATAGAACTGTTTCGTCAAAGGCCGACTGTGTTCGTTGTTGTACTAAACTGCAGTTCAGGGACTTGTGTCAGGTTTCCAGGAACATCGCTGTCACAACCACTATACATCAGCGTTTGCTTCTAAAATACAGCCGAGCTTCGGGCTTGTAAAATGTTTCGCTTTACAGATAATATCAGAGTATAACTTCTAAAAGTCATACTGTAGGGTATGATCATAGGTAGTAAAAAGCAGAATAAGGGATGCATGAAATTAGAAAATCAAGGTTAATTTGTTCTAGAAATAGCGACACTCTTGCTCACTGGCTACATCTGGTATTGCACTTCCTTGAATGGAGCTGAACTTCAATTCCACACAACCCATGAACAAGAGTGACACTGTTTGTGGAAATAAAGTAGCCATGTTTTTCTAATCTCTTACATCCCAATTAAATTGTAGGTTTACCTTTGATTCATTTGCAGATATGTTAGAAATGTGATTTTGATAACCATTCCTCAAAACAGCACCAGTCTATACCACTCTGTATTCCCAATATCATATCAGTTACCCTTCACCCTGTTGTTGATATTGTAGTTCCTAGGAGATATACTCCGCATCTGGTGGAACTGCTCAGAAAAAAGGCTAGCTGTGGAAATGGCTTTAGCATTTCATCTGCGCCATCGCTGGTAGTGACGAGCAAACTTTTGGAAAGTTTGGTTTGGCCGATTTGCTGAATTTAGGCAAAAAGTTTGATTTGGTTCAAATTCGTTCTAAAACAACGGGACCTTCATCGATACCTCCAAAACTGGTGTATAACAGTTCAAAAATAGAGATGAGCGAGCACGCTCGGATAAGCCAAGTACTCAAGCGAGCCTCGCTCTTCTCGAGTAACTGCATTCTTGTCTGAGCGTGCTCGGGGGGGGGGGGGGGGGGGGGAGAGATCTCTCTCTCTCCCCTGCTATCCCCCGCCACCCCCCTGAGCATGCTTGGACAAGAATGCAGTTACTTGAGAAGAGCGAGGCTCGCTCGAGTAACTGGCTTATCCGAACCATAAAAACCCTGCACACTCTTAGGTCACCTAGAAATGTATCTAAGTATTTTTGATCTGTTTTTAAGGCAAAGTCCATACAAAATAATAAGAAGACAAAGAAAAATAGAAAGAAAAAAGGAAGAAAGTAGAAGGAAAAAGAAATGAAAAAGATTTCTTTCCTTTTTTTTCCTTCTTCTTCTTTAATGGGTTTGGCCCAGAAAAACAGCTTGATGTTCAGGTTCTCGCATAACTGAACTTTTAGCAAAGTTCAACCTGAAACAAGCTTCTACTGTTTCGGTTCACGCAACTCTAATCACTGGGTTTAACTTAACCAGAAACCTATGGGAGGCAATGTTCCATAAAAATATTGAAATGGTGCCTCACACATAGACATTTATTTCTTGCTACCAAGCTGACCACAGCAAGAGCCTAGAAGCAGCAAACTCTTTACCTGAAGTCAAGCAGCTAATAACTACTACATGATTAACAAGAAACTAACAGCCTTGTTGTGGTGCATGCTTAAATGGGTTGACCCAAGAAGACAAGCCCTGTTCATACACTCTATTAGGGCACATGGACATCATGGAGCAGGTTCCTGCACTTCGTATCCCTCTTTATGAGCCAGAATAAAAAGCTGCTTTATAAGAGCAGCTCAACTCTTGTTCTGGTGTACTTTGAGCAATTCTTGTATTACAGGACCGCCATTCATCTGAATATTCATCGTATAACACTGCATTGCCCTGAAGAGAAAATGCCTGATTGGCTGTGGCTTCCTCCAGCAAAATCAGCAGTTTGCATGATGTACTGGGAGTGGGACCATCATCAATTGGTCAATTAGGTGGTTACCCTAGGAGCCATGCTGGGGTATTTCAATGAGTGGGGAGCCATGCTGGAAATGAGGAATGAGAGGGGAGAAATTCTGGGAATGAGGTATGAGAGGGGAGAAATGCTGCGGATGAGGAATGAGAGGGTAATTATGCTGGGCACTAGGAATGAGAGGGATGCCATTTTGGCATTCAAGAATGATTGGACTATCTTGAACTGGAATACTGAAGGCGGCCATATACTTACTGATATACTGATACAAGAGGGCAAGTAAAAATATCACATCCCTCAACATGCAGACAGCGAAACTACTATAGGGAGGAGCAATTGCATCGGTGCAAGGTACTGATGAACAACCACTCACACACCCTCCTTATATTGAGGGGGAAGGCTGCTTAGTACTATTCTTGCACAAAAAGTAGGGCATATACAAAGTGTCAGGCTACATAGTACGTGTAGTTCACCATGCAGGCTTACAACCTATTAATGACACCATATTTTAATCTAGTGGGCTCCCCTGCACCCGAGAGGTGAATTAAACTGGCACTGGCACCCTGGGCTCCCCTAGGATTTAAAGCTGCACTGCATGTTACTCATCTATACTGATAAATAATTGGTTAATATTTGGGCCAAGATACACAAGCTGACAACCCAAGTCAAGGGTCCTCGTTTACTTGTGAGTCTCTACACTACCATCAATTTAAGGCTTCATTTACAGCCGGCCGATATACACTGCCCATCTGAAGGATTGGTTTACAATGCATCAGTTCAGATGGGTGTATTCCTGCAGCGTAAAAACGCCCGGTCAGCCAAGATAGCCCATTGGAGTACATTTCGGCTGTGCACTTTTAGGTCGGCCAGGAGACATAGTTCAGGAACTATCTTTCCTGGTCCGAATATAGTGGCGGCTCCCATAGACTCCTATGGGAGCCTATGACAGCTGCCGAAGAAGGGAGGTGGTAGGAAGTTTAGCAGCATGTCTGCTAAACTTCCACCCTTTTCCCTCCTTTTCTCTGCCCCTTGCCGGTTGTTTGCAATGGGAGGGGTGGGCCGGAGTGGGAGCTAGTTGCTTAGTCCCTGCCCCGCGTCCCGCCCCCTTCCCTTGCCGAGAGCACACTGTCTCGACACTCTCTTAGCGTATTGCACGTGCACTTGTGCATCCCCATTGATTTCTATGCAAATGCAGGAAAAAAGAGCAAACTGTGTTTTTTTTTTGCACGACCGCAACGTGCATGAAAATATGCGCATGTGTACGAACTCATTGAAATCAATGTATTCTTTTCTCTACGTATTGCGCACGCCAATACACCTCTGTGAAGCCAGCCTTGCTCCTATCATATTTAGTGGGAATATTAGATTGTAAACGCAATTAGGTCAGATTTTTTGGGCCATAAATATCTCCAGTGCGATACTGCATTACAATGTGTCAATGTACCTACTAAAACGGATTCTACTATGCCCAAAGCACTTTCCCTTTTTTTATCCAGATTCAATAGTCTCAGCTGGGTTTTAGTATTCATTTTTGCTTTTAGTTCATGAGGTCACAATTGAACCAACCCATCAATTAGAATGTCCAGAGGAACTTTGTAATTAGTGCACTAGTAACGACCCTGCCACAGTTTCAGATGAACTGTAACCCAGCTGTGCCTGGCCCCCAAGTCACAGATGTGCCAGGATAATGGAGGTTTGCAAATGAAAATTATTTATTGCCAGCCTTTTTCCTTTGACAAGCCAGCACATTTTCTGAGTGTATGACAGCAAGTCTATAGGTCAGATAAATGCACACTCACTTTCCCTTTTCTCTTTGAATTGGCCTCATTTTACAGTAGTACATATTACTTGGAAATACATTGTTTCCTCTCCAAACTGCTGCTGAGTTTGAAGAACTTTTTTTTTAATACAAGAAACCAAATGTGATAAGATTTCTAAAATATGTAGGACAATGTGTGCTCAAATTATTCCACACGCCACGTAACATGTATATGGAACATGTATTATAATGAACAATCCAGGTTAAAAAGAGCCATAGCGCAATAGATTGTAATTCTAAAGCACCTGTCAGGTGTTTATGTAGCATCTGTTGTAGATAGATAGATGGATGGATGGATAGATAGATGGAGAACTACCAAAAAATAACTGTAAGGTCGCCTTCACACATGGCGGAAATGCTGTGGAATTTCTGTTGCATTTACAGGACAAGCCATGTAGAGGGAATATGAAAAATCTTCACCACACGGTGCAGAAATTTAGCAGACATGCTGCTACACTCCCTCCCACCTCCCTTCTGCGGCAGCTGTCATAGGCTCTCATAGAAGTCTATGGCAGCCGCCGCTGTATTCCAACTATCTTTCCTGGTAGGTGTAAAAGCGCCCAGCCAAAATGCGCTCCTATGTCCTATCTTAGCCTGCCGGGTGCTTTTACGTGGCGAAAAATCGCACGTCTGATCTAATGTATTGTAAACAATGCATCAGATGGTAGTGTATATTGGCCTGCCATAAAAATGGCAGCCGATATACGCTCGTGTGACTAAAGCCTTATGGTGAAAAAAGACATACAGTATGTCCATCCAGTTCAGCCTATTAACCCTCAATGTTGATCCAGAGGAAGGCTAAAAAGCCCTAATGGGTAGAAGCCAATTTTCCCCATTTTAGGGGAAAAAATTCCTTCCCGACTCCAATCTGGTAGTCAGAAAAATCCCCGGATCACCGACCCTTTTGGAGTAATTAGTAATATAACGTGTAATATTGTAATGCTCCAGAAAGGTGTCCAGGCCCCTCTTGTACTCTTATTGAATTTTCCATCACCACGTCCTCAGGCCTCTTCCACATGAGCGTATATCGGCCACCATTTTCACGTCCGGCTGATATATGCTACGATCTGATGCATTGGATTCCAATGCATCAGACCACTTGGCTGTATTCCCACAGCATGAAAGCGCCTGGTCTGGCCAATATAGCGCCAAGAGCTTTCACACTAGCAGAGATAGTCCTGGAACTATCTTTTGGGCTGGAATACTTTAGCCGCCGCATGTGCTCCTATGGGAGCCAATGATAGCTGCCAGAGAAGGGAGGTGGGAAGGAGTTTAGCAGTGAGACTGCTAAACTTCCTTCCTCTTCTCCCCTCCTCTCTTCTCCCTTCTGGCTGTTTGCAATGGGAGGGGGCAAGACGAGGGCGGAGCTAAGATGGCTGCGGACAAGGTGCGGGAACTTAGCTCTTCTCTCCTCCCATTGCAAACAGACGGATGAGAGGAGAGAGGAGGTGAGCTGGCGAGGAGGAGGCCCAACGTTATGGCTGGCTCGGCATGTATGCGCCAGGGCCCATGCCGTCTGAACGAGTACACAAACGTTAGATTTGTGTGCCCGTTCATGCATTTTTACGGTTCCGTACTGCTCGTACTGCTCTTACAGTAAAGACCCCCCTTCTATGTTGGTGTAGAAATCTTCTTTCCTCTAGACATAGAGGATATCCCCTTGCCACAGTCACAGTCCTGGGTATAAACAGATCATGGGAGAGTTCTCTGTATTGTCCCCTGATATATTATACATAATTATTAGGTCGCCCCCTCAGATGTCTTTTCAAACTAAACCCCAATTTTGATAAGCTTTCTGGTATTGTAGTCCCCCCCATTCTGTTTTTTACTTTAGTTGCCTGCTCAAACTCTGATATGTCCTTCTGCAGTATTGGAGCCAAAAACTGTGCACAATATTCCATGTGTGGTCTGACCAGTGACTTGTGAAGAGAAAGATAGGTCCTGCCCTATCCACGTAGTATTACCTACTAGTGAAAGAAAGATAGTAGTCAATAGTATGGTTTACCAATAGTGAAAACTAAACCATTGAAATCAATGTATGGTTTTTTTTTTGCGTGTGTGTAGCATACGCATTTACTGCGATTTTTACGCATGCAAAAATAAACGCAAGAAGGACAAATTAATGTCACCTTTTTTTTCACTCTTTCTCCTAGCAACATGTGCAGAAAATGCAGTAAATGTAAATGTAACATATGTATTCCCTGCGTTTTTGCACAACCATAGACTTGCATGGGCATTTTTAGCGCTGAATACGTGCCAAAATGGGACATGCTACAATTTTTTTCACTGACATACAATACCCGCGTGAAAAATGCACATTGGAATACACCAATAGAAACCAATGGTCTTCTACACTATCAATAAATTTAGGGGTGTAAAAAATACACCTGTAATACGGACCTAAAATATGTCTGTGTGAATGCGACCTTAGGTATGAAATTGGCCACTGCCAATTAGATTTGTATTTTCAGCTGCACAATGCCCACAGTGAATACTCCACAAGCGAAGGGCCGCCTAAAAGATTCACTCCACTTTCTGAAATAATGACATGATGCTGTTGGGCAGGGGTGAGATAAGTTGTTCCTGTATTCAAGGCAAGGGTCTCAGAATGTGTCCTCTGGCCAGGAGGATGGGAACATCCAAGTGGGCTTCACTCGCTGTTTCCATAACTCTCACAAAAGTCAATGAGAATTATGCAAACAGCGTAGCAGGGCAATGAGCTACTCTTTTTTCTGTACTTGGAAGCTGCAAAAACATTGTAGATTGTTGCGCTACGCTAGTTATGTAACTCCCATTGACTTCTATGGGAGTTGTGGAAACAATGGGACCCAGCATGCTCGGTTGCTTGTGTCCACCTGGCCACTTGGTCTCCTCGTAGAAAGTGGTGTACCCATCATGGCCATGTTTGGCTGAGATAGGGATACCCCTTTAACATGACAGCTGTTTGAAGGATAATCATTTAACGAACAGCTACCAGCCCTTAGCCACTTACATGCACTTTTGACCCTCCTGAGCTTGCATATTGTATGTCTATGCATATAGCATTCATATTCTGTATTTATGCACAGATCTGCAACATTAACTGCTCAGAAACTGTGTCAGACTGCTTGCAGAAAGAAATTTGAAGGCAATTGCAAATGTCCCCAATGGTGCTCAAAGTGGCCAGCTAATACTTGTTGTAGCCCTAGCTTGGTAGTGAAGTGTAATTTACTTTCTTAACTCTTTCATGATCAAGGGTCATTGATGTGCCAGTGTCCAGGTCACATTCTGCAGTTCTGGTATCCCCACTTTAAAAAAAAAAAAAAAGATATCCCTTTTTTTATTTTACGGGTAACATATTTACACTAGGGCTTGTTTTTTGTGGGACAATCTTACTATTTAATGTACCATATGATGTAATGGAAAACTAAGTGTAGCCCTTTGGGAAAGAAAACACAATTGCACCATTTGAAGGAATATTTTTATAGCGTTCATGGTGCATTAAAAATAACATGTTATTCTGTGGTTCAGTATAATTACAGTGATTAATTAATTACCATATTTTGACCCCCATAACTACTTTTCCGTCAATAGAGATGTGAATACAAGATTTGACAGGTGATTGGTTAACCATGTGACCTCACTAGAGATGAGCGAGTATACTCGCTAAGGCACATTACTCGAGCGAGTAGTGCCTTAGCCGAGTATCTCCCCACTCATCTCTAAAGATTCGGTAGCGGCGGGGGAAAGCGGGGAGGAATGGAGGGGAGATCTCTCTCTCCCTCTTCCCTCCTCCTCCCCCCTGCTCCCCGCCGCAACTCACCTGTCACCGAAGCCGGTCCCCAAATCTTTAGAGACGAGCAGGGAGATACTCGGCTAAGGCACTACTCGCTCGAGTAATGTGCCTTAGCGAGTATACTCGCTCATCTCTAGACCTCACATATTCTGCAGACTTACTCAGCCTTAAGTAGAGCCTAAAGACTCATTCACTGCAAAGTGAAAGTTACTAAAAAATAGTTACCACAGACAGCGAGAAAGCTAAATTTATAATTTACTTAAAGGGAGACTAACATAGCAGAAACAAGTGACAGCAAGCAGAAATTTTGATGTATTGAATAATTCTGCCTTTTCATTGTGCAAACATTAAAGTGCACTTCTAATTATAAACACATTTGCACAAATCAATAGTAAAAGTGATAAGAAACTTTCAAATATAGCTTACTAGCTGATATACCCGTCTTCGCCCAAGTTAATTCTGGTACAGGTGTTTACCTGTTGTTTGCACGGAAAATTTTATGGAGTCATGGTTACTTCAGAAGAACTGAGGAATAAAATATGTATACACATAGAGGAGCGTTAGATTCTCCTCAGACTGCATGTACCGATGTCCTTCTGCAGAATGTGCCACCCCTCCCAGTCCACTCACTCTTTATCTTTAAAGGTAGCACCCCTTTTATTCAAATTTAACCGCAGACTAGAGATGGTTGCTCCTTCTTAGCCTTAAAGGCATACTCCATCCCTGCAGTTACATAATATAGGCGTGCACTTACTTTTGCACTTAGCATTGAAAAATCGAGTTGTGACTACTTTACTTTTCTTATTTAGGACCTAAGGAATGGACGTGCCAAGTTTCAAGTTTGTACGACACCGGGAAGTTACACAATATAGGGGTGCACTTACTTTTGCATATAGCATTGAATAATCGAGTTATGACTCTTCTTCTTTTCCTACTTAGGGCCTAAGGAATGGCCGTGCCAAATTTCAAGTTTATACTACATCGGGAAAATACATAATATAGAGATGCGTTTGCTTTTGCACTTAGCATTAAATAATGGAATTGTGACCCCTTTACTTTTCCTATTTAGGGCCAAAGGAATGGTTGTGCCAAATTTCAAGCTTTCAAGTTAGAGAATTAGATTAGGTACGTTAGATAGGGGTGCACTTACTTTTGCAATTAGCATTGAATAATCAAGTTGTGTCCCATTTACTTTTCCTATTTAGGACCTAAAGAACACCGGGAAGTTAGAGAATTAGTGGCAAGTCAATCAGTTATTCAGTGAGGGCTTTCGCCTTTATATTTATAGATTAGAGAAAAATTCATTTTTCTCCACTTATCAGGCTCCTTTCATCCTCCTTCATGCTATCTAAACTATTCTAGAATCTGTCTTAAGCTTTACTAAGAGATCAGATTACATATTGCCAATATGAGTCTATGGGAAGGAGAGAAGGAAGCAGGAGCAAAGAAACACACAGACATTATAGCATTTAGCATGTGTTTTATCTTATCCCAGTGCTAGATTCATGTCAACACTGCTCAGTACTGTTGTATGATGTATTTTTTGCTGCTTCTGAGTGTGTGCTACAGAGATTAAGGGGAGCAGGATCTTTTTTTCCATGTGCAGTGCACAGCAGACATCATAGCAGCTATTTTATTCTCCTGCACCTCCTTCCCCCGCACCTCTCTATAGACATCTATGGGTAGCATGTAACCTGATCTGTCAGTGAAGCTGAAAAGTAATTCCTCTACTGGATATGGATTCTATCAGTGAATTCAAAGTGAGTTAATAGTTAACCCTTTGCAATCCAATTTTGGATTCAGGGTTTCCTAGGGGGCTTTCTCTTTCTGCCAGTATACAATGGCATCATCTGCTGGCTAGAGCCAGTACTGCGGTGTGGGACATAATGGAGAGGCCCCCGACAACAGAGCAGCCTATAATCTACAGTAAGAATAGCCCGCCCGACGTCTTCTGACATTGGAGCTGTACAAGCTTCAATCAGAATATCTTTAGACATCAGACAGTGGATTGGAAAGGGTTAAAAAGGTGAAGGAGATGAGTTGAGGAGTCTGATAACTGAAGAAAAAGGCTTTCTTCCTCTAAGTTCTATATTTACTTGTACTATTGATTTATGTAAAGTTGTTTATAATCAGAGGTACACTTGAAGCTTTATTTGCTAACAGTCTGTAAAGGCTGAAGAATTGGAATTGTTTAGCTTCACAGTCAAACAATGAAGCAGAGAAGAATTTGGAATTCTCCTTAGCCCAGTAGTTATTATAAGAACCTTCCACACAGCTGAAGGGAACATACAGTGAGATAATATTCGCATTATGATTATGTAAAAATCAGCAAACATGATATTTTATGCTATTGGCTACCATAACAGCCGTTTGTTTTCAGATGTGTAAAGCAAGTTTTCTCTTCTTTAATAGGTATATGATCTATGGAGGATTAACATGTTCTTCTCGTAACTGCTGACATGCTGATGCTTAGTGAATGGACATAGGTGTCAAGGTAAATCAGTGATATTACCATATCCGTAATACTATATGCCCTACTTTACAGAGGTTATATGTGAAGCAGAATCCTGGAGGCCACAAAAGGGTGGTAATGTGGGAAGCAGGTGGCGAGATAGGGGTATAACTGGGATCATCCCGCAAACGACATCCAGTCCCAAGCTCCCCTGCAAAAATGGACATGTAAAGCTGATGTCAGGAGTCGCATTGGTACAGAACACATTACTCTGTAGGTTGACACTTCAAACAAAGTAAGCAAGTCTTTCTTTTCCAGACCGTTCTGACAGCAGATTGGGCTCCAGTCAAGCTAAAGGCGTCGGCAACTGCGGTAGCTAACTTTCCCCTTCTAGTAGAACTGGAACAGAACAGTGAGAATAATATGCTCCTTCTTTAGCGAAGCTGAGAATCTTGCTGTGCAGCATTCAGCAGGTCCTGTGGCTGGAAAAAAGTCTATGCCATTTCCCTGGAGTGCAGGCTCCTGTAACACTCTGTCCGCAATGCACTCCCTCGCAACTTCTGGGTTTTTCAGAACCTGCGAAGACAGAGCTTATATCTTGATTGAGTCTCGCAAGAACACACAGTCACTAGCAGCATTGCTCCTTCTTATCCCGATAGTCTCTAAAAGAGACAGTTCTTATTGGAACATATTGTCACTATAAATCTATAATAATACCACAGCATGACCATTGCCCTTGTCCCCCTCCCCCCAACATATGAGAATACTGTTTTATCATTTCCAGAAACTGTTCATGAGCTGTGTCTGGTATTGCAGCTCTGCCTCATTGAAGAAAATGGAGCTGAACTGCACTACCCAACCTCAGACATACAGCCTCACAGTAAGAAATCACATATACTCTGCTCATTACTGCTGTATAATGTCTTCCATGATGGCGCTACTTCTCTGTGTGTACTACAGAGATTTAGGGAACAGCATCTGCCATTTTCTCAATGTGCAGTGTAAAGGAGGCATCTTAACAGCTAGTTTCCACTCACCAGCTCAGGGAAGAATGAAAATCAAAGATACAGTCTGAAGGGAATAATTGGTATTGAATGCAAGATATAAGTCATATTATGAGGGTTAAAATTCTAAGTACAGCACCAATCGGCCCCACCCCACTTGCCCCGCTGCCGGCGGTAAGAAAAGACACCACACAGGGATCTGGTATCATTCCTCACACGGGAGAAAAAACTGCGCGCTTTATTACAGATTACATGAGATCTTATACCCTCTGTCCCATCCCCACTATGGGGTGATGGGCTCATAACCATATATGGGCAGTCCGGATTTCCGCCTTAGACAGTGAAAATCATATAACAGTCATGTACATTTGAACATCTTGATATCTTGTTCCTGGGCTTCTGGGAAATCGGCCAAGTACATGCGGCCTTGTCTGGTTCCGTATCTTCTCTGAATTTCTTAGAACATCTCTCTCAGCCTTGGCATATCTGATGTAAGGCGAAGTATTAAAGTTTTTTCTCATTTGGAATTGAATAAAACTTGCATATAGGTATAAAAGCATAAAAAACACATATGGCAATATATATATATATATATATATATATATATATACCCTCACAAACCCCCCTAAAAAACTTAATATGGAGATCAAGCATCAGACTTTGCACTCTTCCTCGGTCGTCTCTCCCTTGCGTCAGGGTTTCTCCACTGCCCGTAAGTCCCTACTCCTAAAAGGGAAGGGATCCCTACCTCACCTCAGAAGGAGGCCATGGATTCCCTGGGCTTATTTCCGGGCCTCCATACCCTCTATCTGTACAAGTTAACACCCCACAGGGTGTGCCCTCGCCGGAACCTAAGGTCTTCTGCACTTTCCCTAGGCAAATGGGAAGTCCACTGACAGTCCATCTTATGAGACTGAGGCAGACACAGTACTAGTCCATCTCTCCATTCTTCTGGTAACGTACCTGGTTGGCACTATCGGAACTGGCTCTTCATCTTTTTCAAACAAGGGAAATTTTGGTGTCACATTGTCCAGTCCCTTACTCATACTCTTTGATCAAAGGGAAAATACACATACATGAAATTACATACCCCACCTCTTTCTGCTAAAACCATATCCACGGCCACTCTATTTTGGAACGCCATGGATGCAGTGGGCCCTAACTGGTCCGCTAAACCTTGCAAAGCATCTCTGGTGTAGTTTACAAACCTCTGCTGATTGTAAAAGATATAATTCATCTAATCTACATTATTATTAACAGTGACAATAACAAATAAGGACTCAAAACCTGCTTTAACCTGATCTCTAGAATTAAATTAATCTCGCACCCCCCTTGGCACTCCTATTGTATCTATGTGTACATGTGGATTAAAGTTACCACCTGGAGCGTCAACTTCTCTCTTAGCACGATGCGGTGTTGGATTCTCACCCTCAGTGTAGGCTTCATATTGATTGTACATTTCATTGTATTAATTTGTTCTGAAACAGGGGCTAGTGTATAGTAGTCAAAGGTGTGTGTTAGAGGAATTGTACCACATTATAGCATGTAAAGGATATACAGGATCATTAGTTTTTTCAGTGCGAAGTGTGGATCCAAGTGGGTTTTCCTTCAAGCTTGACTGCAGTTGGGATGGTAAGCAACATCTGGTAGGGACATTCAAACAGGGTTTCTCTCTTAAACTTTTCCACATAGACCCTGTCACCTGGTTTTAGATTGTGACACTCATCTGTAGGACCTGAGAGAAAAGCAGAGACTGCAGAATGGATTACTAACAATTCCTTGGAGGAGCCTATGACAAAATTAACAAGAAAATCATTCTCCGAACTCAGCTACTGTGGCATGTATCCTCCTGGAAAAAAGAAAAACTAATAAAAGACACTCAATTCAAGATTTACCCGTTTCCTCTATTGCCTTTTGTATCTACTTTCCCCCTACTCCGCGGATGGTAGGGTGTGTGAAAAACCTGGGATATACCCAAAGCAGACATGATGTGTTGCATTATTTCACCTGTGAAGTGTGTACCTTTGTTTGACTCAATCACTTCCGGTACCCCATATCTGCGGATTAACTCATTCATGAGCTTCTGTGCGGTTACCTGCTTATTTACTTTGGTAACAGGGTAGGTCTCCAACCTGAAAAGAAATCAACAACAAGCACATATTCATGCTTCCCAACAAGTGGGAGCTGAGTGTAGCCAATTTGCAATCCCTGAAATGGGTAGAGTGGTCTAGGCAAGTGTGATGTGGCAAATTTACTTCTGCCCTGTTGCTTTACGGCAAAGATCATGCAAAATTGGACAAATGATGCAGCAGCTACAGAAAACCAAGGAGCCACCCGTCCTCGTTCAAGCGTCGACATCATTACTGCTTTAAGAGGTGCGTCTTTTCGTGCGTCAGCTGGGCCATTATGGGGCACAGGGACTATGGTGGGCAAGTGCTGTTGACTGTTCACCATACGCCGTCCCTTTTTAGTCCATTTGTCTTTTTCTTAACTGTAAAGTCTTTAGCATATCAAAGTCCAAGTTCAAATCAAAGTCCAAAATTATTATCAAAGTCCAAGATTTTTATCAAAGTCCAAGTTTAGTCAAATTCTTCTTTTCTTCTTTCTTCCACGGCTTGAGGGCCGCTGCTTTTGCTGTGTGGTCTGTGATGGCGTTGCCTCTTGCTTCTCCGGTGTAGGAATTGGTGTGAGCTTTCCACTTTGTCAGGTAGAAATAGGGCCTCCATGAGACTCTGCACCATTGCATCATTCTCAATTGGCTGTCCTGCTGTGGTAAAAAACTGTCTGGCCTTCCATGTTGGGCCGTAATCATGAGCTATGCCAAATGCATACCGGGAGTCAGTGTAAAGGGTTGCCGTCTTACCTGTGGCCACTCCACACGCCTCCGTGAGTGCTTTTAATTCCGCTTCTTGTACTGCGACATGCGGAGACATTCTGCTTTTTAGGACATCTTGTTGTGTAACCACCGTATATCCAGTGTGGAGTCGTCAATCACCCTGGGTACCATCTATAAAAAACAACTCAAAATATGCATTTTTAACAAGGGCTTTGAGTAACTTTTTTTTTTTTTAAAACTTAAATTTTCTTGTTGCATCACTGCTAGACAATCAGGCTGATATTTTATTTCAAAAAGATTAGAACCTTGTTGCAAAAAATTTAAAAATTTAAAAATGACTTGCAAAAAAAATTTAAAAATGGCTGATTTGCAATACCTAAAATGGCTGATTTGCAATACCTAGATCACCTATGCCTTCTCCTCCCCCCCTTTAAACCAGGGTACGCAATTGGAACAATAGTAGCCGGGTTTAAGTTATTATAACATTGTAAAAAGATTTGATGGAAGCAGATAAGGCCTGTAAAATGTTAGCACCTATAACAGAAACATGAGTTACACCGGGGAAGAATAACCTACAAACACCTATTAATATTTGAAATGTGATATCCCTTTAAGTGAATTCATTATTAGTCTGTTCCTGCCTGCAGTCTTATCTAAATTTCAGACAGGAGAAAAAAAAACAAAACAAAAAACTAGCTGCTCACCCCCTCCCTCGTCGAGAGGAGGGATGAAACATTACTACGTACTATTACATCATCTAGCTCCACCCCTTCGATATTGGCTCCGTGCGTCCGTCTTCTCAACTTAATTTCAGCTTAACCGTCCACACATCCACATCTCAACCAAGCAAAGTCCCATGCATGGGGTAGGACTTTTACCCCCAGTCAATTTCCACATCACACATTCCACCACAGCTCGAACACGGGTCACTAACTCTCATCCATCCATGCTCTCAAGTCTGCTCCGTCACCCCCCTTTAAAGGTGTACCAGTACACACAGATGCACAGACAAAAAAAGTTTGACAAACATACATACATCAGCTGAAAAACACCGAGGTGAGTGCTATTATAAAGTACATGATTCTATTGAGATGAGATTGTGAATGAGCGCTATCTTTGACAAATTATGTGAAAAAAGTTTGCTGAGTGACTGTAATATTCTATATTTCTTATCTACTAAAGCTATTATATGCTGTATTAAACGCTGAAGTATTTTAGAATCTCTGGGTATTTTTCAACCCCCCTTGTGACCCTGACTGTTATCTCTCCGCGAATATGAAACACAGTTTTAGCTCAAACTATTGAAAAAACATTTTGAAATCATAATTAACACATATGCTGGGACCTTGCAACATTCATTTTCAACCCCTGTATAAGTAAGAATATACATTAGAAATTACTATATTTCCCTGCCTACTAAGACAGTATAACTAATTAAATTCATTTCAATTCATTGCAAGCAAGCAAAGATATTAACCAAGGTTGTTATTACATTTTCTCTCTCGCTGTTATCTTCCTGACCTTGGAGACTGAACAGACTTTGCAGCTACATGTAAACAAACCCTTCTCCCCTAAGAGCAAGCTGTTAACTATTTGCACATACAGTATATATATATACACATATATATCCACCTAGTATGGATTATACATTATCTATTATCTATCTTGTATTATACACATCTTCATCTCTTTGCCAACCAATCACATGCATTGTAACGTTCTTATCGACTTGCTTGTTACTTCATCACTTTTCTCCCCTACCTAACTGCCAATATAACCTTCAATAGACACTCTCCTGACGCCCTCTTGATCACTTACTGTACTTTTCAACATTTCACTTACGGACACTTTCTTAAACAAATAATGTGTATATACTTTCTCTGACTGTCTCTCTCTCTCCTTCTAGCAAACCTTGGTCTTCCAAGGCACCTCTCGGTCCTAAAGACCTCCTCCCAGACACCATTTTGTATTCTGCCATGCGGGTCGGTGTCACACATTTTCATTAGTTTTCTTACATTTTACAGATTCATCCACACGGCGGCAGCCCTTGAGGGGCTCTATCTTCTTTAATAAGATCTTACGCATATTAGAACAAAAACAACAATGATAATAACACGCTCCACAGAATGTATCCTTCTTAATTCCAAATTGTCAGGCCCTTATATACTGGCAAGGCAACCGAAGGTCTCTTCTTCTTATGGAACCAGCCCCATAAAAATGCATCTCTCTGAAATCAAATCGCTAGCCCCATATATAAGGCAAACCGACCGAAAGTCCCTTCTTTCTATGAGACATCTCACAAAATGCATCCCTCTCTGCTAAACCATTAACAACTAACTAAACTAACCTGAGGGTCCCTTCTCTTGTGAGATTAAATGAAAAGTAAGAGAAAAAAAAATTCTGCAGATACAACAAACAATCTCCACTATCGCTAAAACGCTACGGACTTCAAAGTACAAATAAACTACAGACTAGTTTCTGGGTGACCGATTGGTGCGCATATCACGGTCAGTGGTCCATGACGGCAAACCCGGAGCCCACACGAGTTACCGTGTAGAACTCTTAACCCAACCCGTCCGGTCACAAACCACAGATAGTCAGTCCTGCTGCAAGACTCCCAGCGTAAAACACAACATAAATATATGTTTGTCTTACCTGGAGTTCTAAGTGAGTTGATCAGGCTCGGTTTGCAGTAGGACGGTTTCTCAGTAGCGTGGATCCGGGTGAATTGCGCTGTAAGCTCCGATTTTACCGCCGCACGTTCGGGCGCCATTTATGAGGGTTAAAATTCTAAGTACAGCACCAATCGGCCCCACCCCACTTGCCCCGCTGCCGGCGGTAAGAAAAGACACCACACAGGGATCTGGTATCATTCCTCACACGGGAGAAAAAACTGCGCGCTTTATTACAGATTACATGAGATCTTATACCCTCTGTCCCATCCCCACTATGGGGTGATGGGCTCATAACCATATATGGGCAGTCCGGATTTCCGCCTTAGACAGTGAAAATCATATAACAGTCATGTACATTTGAACATCTTGATATCTTGTTCCTGGGCTTCTGGGAAATCGGCCAAGTACATGCGGCCTTGTCTGGTTCCGTATCTTCTCTGAATTTCTTAGAACATCTCTCTCAGCCTTGGCATATCTGATGTAAGGCGAAGTATTAAAGTTTTTTCTCATTTGGAATTGAATAAAACTTGCATATAGGTATAAAAGCATAAAAAACACATATGGCAATATATATATATATATATATATATATATATACCCTCACAATATGATCCCCAGAAATCGTGTTATTCCTCATGTACACACACACAGCAGCCTATTTTACAAGTCATCTGAAAATGTTCTGCCGACATGTATCTGTTACCATGTGGCGGTTGCTGGTCCTCCCGGGGCGGCGGTGTGCAGGGTCCCGCGGTCAAGGCACGTCCCCCCGGCTTGTTGTCTGGCTGCCGGGGGCGCGGGTGCCTGGTCAGCGTGGTGCTGGTGACGCGCGGCACCGTCAGCACGCACACCTGTGAGTGCAGCTGCCGTGCACGAGCTCCCTTTTATTATGTTCTCTTCGGAGTTGGCTGTCTCGCTCTCTCCACCCCTGGGCGGAGGGTTTTGTTTAAAGGTTGGGCAGAGACTTGCAATCACTGCCAGTTATTGGTTTCCCTCAGTGTGCTAGCTAGTCTGCCTCAGTTGGTCTACTGTTTCTGTTATCTTGTCTGCTATACTTTGCTATTATCCACCAGGTTTTTCTATCTGCCTCAGTTCTGCTTAGAATTGCTTGTGTTGCTTATTTACATCTGCCTTTTCTGTCAGTATTCTACCCTTTCAATCCAGGTACGCCAGCGTCCCTTTTCGGTCCCTAGTGAGAGTAGGGACAGCCACCTAGTTGCCTGCCTGGGGTTAGCTAGGAGTGGAGGCAAGCAGGCAGGGACATGGGTTGTAAGTGAGATCTAGGGCACCCGGGCGGGAGTATTAAGTGTAGTATACCGTAACAGTATCCTTTAACAATAAAATACTAAAGTTTTTACCAATCACTGCATATTCAATAGTTTAATATAAGATTACTGAATGCAATTCAAGGAGACAATAATGAGAATACCTGCCTGACCCTTAACTGCCCTAATTAAGTCTCATGCTTTTCATATATATATATATATATATATATATATATATATATATATATATATATATATATATATATTCCTATGCATGTTTGTGCAATATTCACAATACAGCCGTTCTCAGTTTGAGACAATTTACTATATACATGTCTCTTTCTTGCTATCACGTCTGCATGTTTAGAATAGAAATATTTCACTTTTCTTACTATTGGGGCAATTTAATCCAGGCATTCTGAGCAGCATCTCCAGATATTTGGAATGAGCCAAGGAGGACGAGCATTATGGAGATAACATTGGAGCAATTGTGTGGTTATTTCTCAGATCTGCTGAATGTATAAACTCCAACAGAAGCTCAGCTTCATTATCAAGCGCATCATTTTAAATTGGATGCATTTTAGCCTCAGTTCGGAGAGAGCGTGCTAAAAGCATCTCTTGAATAGTGTTGTGTACATTGTGCTTGGCATTATTGCGTGAAATAGCACATCCTTGCTTCATATTGATTAGGACAACCATAAGAGGCCATTAGCAGAAATAAACCTCACTTCAGCCTACAATCCTTTGATCACGTGGCTTGAAGATGCAATGAAATGTAAAAAGAAGTATTCTCCAAAATTTTATCACATAAAGAATAGTTGGGTTAATAGAAACACAGGATTGCATTATGAAAATGCAAGAAAGTAAGAAACATTTTTGGAAATATCATCCTTTAGAATATTGCATCATTGCCCGCACACAATTTTATTTTTGCCTTAGGTCAATGCTTCTTATGACTTTCCTTGAATTAACCTGTTGTACATGGTGTTCCATCTACTGATAGCATACTGGACTATTTTATCCAGTGAAAGGTGACATAAGAAGTCTTACAGGTGTAAGGGGGAATAGTTTAATTGAGTTGTGAAGTAACGGCTCAGGGTATTTATAATATTTTTTGCACTTTTGTCTTATTGCTGTTCTCTGTATAGGGGCCACCCCTACTCGTCCTGTATTGCTGTTATTATTACTGTTGTATCTGTAAGGTTTGTTTTTCTATTGGCTGCGGTGGGTCACAAGGAGGATGAGGATGTTGCGGGGACGTGCGTGTTATAAAAGGCTCAAGCACGCTATGCTGGGTGTAGTACATGCCAAGGAGTATTGCATAGACATTGTGGCTTCCAGTTGGGTGCTACAACAGGCTCTCTGGCATGGCCTTTAGCAAGCGGGTATCCGACCTGCTAAGTGAAGCAGAGAGGCTGATGGAAGAGTGTTTCCATGTTTTGGGGAATCTCCACGCTGTTGAGATCAAAGGGTTGAGACCTCCATCCTCTGTGACCCACCTCTATTATTGGCCAGGAAGTGCCTTGCATCCTACTAAAGGACTGCTATATGGACTCTGAAATTGTAAGTGGATGTCCTACAGACTTTCTTTGACTGTCTGCGGCCTGTGCATTTATTTGTTGAACTATTTTGTTCAAGTGTTCGTGCCTCCTAATCTTCATACATACATACCCACATAAGCAAAAGACTGTTTACTAGTTCAGTTATACTACTAAATAAACCCACATTGAAGCATCATGTCTGGCCCGACTTTCACTCCATAGAGCAATTGTTTATCCGCTCTGATGACTGTGTTTGAGCGGGCCTACTTCCACAGGCATAGCCCAGCTTTGATGTTCCATATTGTGATCTCCAAGCCTGCACCATGAGGAAAGAGAAGCCCCTCTCCACCCCTGGTAGTATTCACCCACTCCCAGGGGGAACTGAAAGAAGAGAGTCAGCCCATATCCCTGAACCTGATGAAGAGCCCACATTCCACCATGGGGCCCCTCCTTTCACAGGAAAAATGATCCCTAGAAAAAAGATATCAAAATGAATCTCAGAGGAAGAAAGACATTTCTCTAGAGCCACCTATTGGAGGTAGCTAGTCTGGGTAAATTTCCAACCCATTAAAGAGCCTTGACTGTGAGTTTTAGTGGCTGTTTTGGGGTTCTTGTACCTCATTAGTACAGAGTAGTGTACTGTCAGGACTAGATGATCATCTAATGTGTAAAGGGGCCTCAAGACTCTCTTCCGAAGTCAACAGTTAGCTGAGATAAGAATCGAGAAGTTGGAGTTCAGTTTGCCTGATCTTTCTGTTTTTTTAGGAGCTAAGTCACCGTCATTAGCGTCTGGCACCAGCTTTCTCCCTTCTCTCCATTTAGAAAACACGCAAGCTAGGACGAGTGTGCCTGGGAAGGGTTTTTTTTTTAGAAAAGATGGATGTTAGCTGTGCAAGTGTTTGGCTAACAGTTGTCTGGTGTATGGCCAATCTAACTTCGTAAACATCAATGACTTATGTAAGAGTGTTTATCGATTCTCCATTGTATATGAGAGATGATAAATGCCCTTCTATAGGTCCAGATACAGTATAGCTAAATTTTGTACAATATTATGCAAATTGATCTGATTTTGTGTACTGTATGTGACATTCAGTAAAGCAGCTTGACTAGCCTTCTACAGGTGCTACTAACAACTCAAATGATTTTTTTTCCATAGCCCCTTGCCCATGTTCACTCTTCAACCTGTCAGTAGTGATTAAAGGCTCGTTGGTGATCTCTGACTGTGAGAGAATTGATGGATGTTGGAAATCTGGATGAGTAACTTCTAATGTATTTTAGATATGCGCAGATGGGAGATGCAGAGTGCTAAACTTGTAAAATATATGATGTGTCCCTCAGCCACATGTCATGCGGACCAAGCAAATACAATATGTAATGCCATATCTATAGATATGAGCTTGCGGAGTACAACTTCCATATCATTCAATGCATAGAAAATAGAACCAGATTGGAAACAATCCACATGTAGCAAAATGGCAAATAATGTGTTATCAATATATAGTCAAAAATATTGGTGTCCAGTTGTTTCCAAATTCAATAAAAAGCTTATGTTATGCGAACCATGCACTTAGAAGGGCAGGATGCAAAAAGCATGTTCAACACCTAGGTCTTTTTATGAACAAATAACTCCGTTACACTTTATCAGAAACTATAATATAAAGATTTTATTTGGTCTGTAGGAGGTTCCCATACTTGGTTTTAACATCTACAAATCAATATGAACGGTCATAGAGAGATCATAATGGAGACTGAAAAAGTTCTAAGACTCAGGTAGTCATGGTTCAGTCCCTATGACAGGTAGAGATTATCAAATTAAACCCTTTGTTACTCCATTTGATCTCCCAATCAAGACATCCCAATGAAGTTAATAGGTTTATTAATTATGCCATTTTTTCTTTTAATTTGCTGAATGCTGGTAATCGTTTTCATAAATCAGGAAAACTGAAATTACCACAAGTCACTCCTTGCATGCTAAAAATGTACAGCCCACCTCTGATTAGAGAAATTACCATAAGACCCTATTCACATGGGCCCATTTCCCGTCCATGTGCTGTATGTGTATTTAATGGACTGCCAACAGACCCATTATAGTCAATGAGGCTATTCACATAGGCATTTATTCCCATGGACCTATGGTTCGTGTGAAAACAATCGCAGGATATCCTACTCTGGTCCAAATGTGCAATATCCACTGCCCACGGGGATCGGGGAGCACATGGATGGGGTGCCAGTGTGCTGTTCAATGCAAATTGTCCCTGACAATCTCGGATACAACTTGCATATGCCATTGTGAATGGGCCCAAAATCTGTTAGGGAATCTCTGGCCATGCCTCCCTTTATGAATTAAGCCAGGACCAAATTATAGCTGGAGTCAAAATGTCAAGTGCCCCAGGACCTCTGCCATCTAGCAACCTCTACCAGTCTATCATCACCTTGGGAATGCATGAGATATTATTATGGTATATAGTAGCATTATATCACACCACAACTAGCCCAAGCTATTCTCTCTATTTCAGGAAAAGTAATAAGCCACCCATACAATAGTTTACCCAGAAGCCTCCGCAGACCTAGAACCTAGATAAATAATGTCATTATTGACCAGATTCAAAAGATTTATCTTCTTTTATGTATTGGAAATAATGCAGATCAGAGAAATTAAAGAATCGTCCTAGAGATGGGCAAACTAACAACTTCTATTATCTTCATCATTCAAATTTCCGTCTTTAACAATTGCTGAAAATGGGCACATTGATTTCCTAATGTTAACAAATCAAATCTGAATATTAGCTCCATTCCTATATCTCTAGTAATAGATTAAGTTATGAGGACCAAACTGCATGTATTGAACTTGTCAAATTGATTTAGTATTCCCTTAACCTTCCATTTCTGTGAATATTTGGTACCAGGGCCTCTTATTGCACAGTTGATGATATGTTGCACTGGAACAAAAATCCTCTATTTACAGTAAATGCAAGAGACTGGTAACCGTGCATGGAGCAGATAAGCTTTGCAGGACTCCAGGTCACACAGCGACTGTCCCCGTCATTATCTCACCTTTAAATATAAGGGTTAGACTTTGATCAATCAGCTTGCCAGTAGGGAGTGAGTATAAATAAAACATGTCTTTTCTGCACAGGACAAAGCTGTAATTTGCCAAGTGCATTGTAATTATGTCTAGTTAATTATCACAGTAGTGTTTTCAGGCAGCTAAGGTAGGCCATTTACATGTACAAATGCAGAAAGCAATAGAAAATCCCCTAAGATGATATAAATTTCAAAGTTGAACAGTTGACAAGTATAAAATGTGCCCCTTCTCACTCTGGAGATGGCAGCTTGAGAGGGGCAAGACAATTAACTTACGCAGTGTGTTTTACTGCTCGTATCAACATCATTTACATCATTCAAGAAGTCTCTTACGACTGCTCTATACAACCGTACAGGAGATAGAGGTAACGGACGGAAAAATAACACAGAGCAATTCAATTGTACCAAATTCATCAAATTTGTGGCAAATTTTCGTGCAACGGAACTAAGCATACTCACTGGGAACTGACTGATTGGATGATGACCTGCCATAAGAAGGACAATTTCTTTCTGCATAGTAGGGTGCAAAGGGATTGTAGAAAAAACAGAGAGAGCCGAGCTGGCAGAGGCCAGAGAAACTAGAGACGGTGCTGCCTGGGATACAGGGGAGCAGGATTGACTAGCACGGCAGAGAGACACTGAGAGGAGCAGAGAGGAGCACTCCTGACCCCGCACAACACTGCAGGATTGCTTGAGTCATTGGAAGTGGTGATTCCTATGCATCAAACCATAAGTGAGGCCAGTCTCAACTGGAACTTTAGGTGTGCACACCATTAGGGTCAGAAATAGATAGCAGGTCTGTTGCAGGGAACAGAGTTTACACTGAGGAAAACGGCCTGTTGACAAGTTCCCATTGCTCCAATTGCTGATGTGAACTGTCCCCAGCAGTGCAGAAATTACAGTAAACAGTGCTGATATGCGCGAAAGCGTGACCTTCACAGTACAAAAAGTCATGCTATCGTGAGTGTATCTGAGCCTATGCTCATGGGAAAGAACCCTTTGGTGTAAGGTAAAATTTACTTACAGCTCACCCCCGCCGCCCCCCCGAGCCTGCTCGCTCGAGTAACTGCCCAATCCGAGCGTGCTCGCTCATCTCTACCTACAAAGTTTAGTGTACTGTCCTTACCTGGAAAAGATTTTCAAAGAGGTCTACTGAGTTTGTAGAGTGCATGAGCTTAACAAATCCCTTGCAGAAATTGAGAGTCAAACTGCTATTCGATGGGTGCATGAACACTGGAGTAAACTCCAAACAATTCATCGAAATGTGAGCCAATGAATGCAGTACGAAACTCTCATCATTACATTTCCAGTGCAATAAGCCCCACTTAAGTTGGGTGAACAGGTCCTGAACAAGCCAAAAGACCGAGAGGAAAACTGGATGACCATTGAGAATTTACTCCCTATGCTGTAATACAGAGAGTCTTCCCATACGGCTCTGTGTATGAAGTCAAACCTGAAAATGAGGAACAGTTTCAAGAACGCTGTATTGAAACATGCTGATTCCTTTTAACTTTAGGGTAGATCCCGCTCCTCAAGAGAACTAAGACACCTTTCAAATTGTGGCTCTAGAGAGCCCCTTAAATCTATATGACCAAATGTGAGGGCTCCACCACAGCGCTATACAGCTAATTCTGTCTTGAGTAAAAGCATTTGTAGGGACTGTATATGTTTAGTGGAGTGTAAATGTAAACACCATTGTGTGTGCATGTGTGTGTATATATAGTGCAGACCTTTAGACAGGTTGGATGACTGATCACTGATTTCAATGCTGTAAACTGATAGGATTTGAACTGCCTTCTGAGTGGCTGAAGGTATTGGTATAAAAAACAGGTCTTGTTCCTGGACTGCATGTGTAATGCAGTAGTTTTGTGGGCAGAGAGCCTTGCAAGGAGTGAGCTGTCCCAGTGCTACTTGAGAGCTGAGTTTTCCTGCACCAGTGAGAGGGATAGAGCTTGACTCGGAGTAGTACCCTCTAGTTGTTACAAAGTAAGTGCCAGAAGGAGTGACAGCATAAGACTGCATACTGTAGTACGGTTAAAATTGTACCAGTACTTGTTATAGGTGTTACAAAAAGTTCAGACTTCAAATGTTCTTCTTGTATTACACTTACACTTATCATTTACTGTGATTATCATTTAGAAGATATGGTAGCTAAAACCACGGTGTCCCACCCTGCTGTATATCGTCCTCATGTTGTACTAGTGAAAGGACTTTTTAATTTTAGCCTTCTATATCTAAAAATACAGTAAATCATATAAATCCTCTTGTGAGAAAAAAGGTTAAATCTGAATTTCCAGACATAGAGTGCATTAGGTACGAACATGAAATTGAGCCGTATTACAATGTGATCTTTTCAAAGACCGGAGCTCTTTTGCCTCGGGCTTATTTTCTATGCAGTAATGAAGCGTTTCACAGAAAAATGACTGATTTGGGTTGTCACCTAACCCAACCACATTTAGTTATGATTAGGATGCTGTGAGCAGCTTAACCTCGTCATCTGTTAGAGATCTTTACTCATTAGTCTTCAGTCCCAGCATTTGGATGTGGCCTAAAGCAAGAGCTTGTGCTTATGCCCGAGTGATGCTGACAGTCTACACTTACATGAGACGATGTAGTCTACTTTTCTGGTTTTGCATTCATTTATTGTAGATGGAAACAAGTGTAGTTAATGCAGCATAAAGAGGTTCTTTCAGGACAAAAACATTGATGGCCTATTCTAAAGAAGAGCCATCACTGATAGATCGGTGGGGGTCTGACTACATAAATGTCCGCCAATCACAAGAACAAGGGGATGCAACACTGCTTCATTATTGTCTATGTAGGCATCCAAATGTGTCGCTGTAAGTGTACTGCAGCTCAGCCGGACCCTCACTGGTCAAACATCGATGGCCCTGGAAAACTGATTTAACCCTTTGTAATCCAATTTGTATCCTGGTTTTCCTAGGGGGGCTTACTCTTTTTCTGCCATTATACAATGGCAGTATATGCTGGCTAAAGCCATTACTGCATGACGTGACACATTGGATAAGCTCCGACAGCAGAGAGGCTGGCAATATACAGTAAGAGAACCACGACGGGCGTCTTGCGACATCGGAGCTGTGCAGCCTTAAATCATAATGTCTTTAGACGTCAGACTGTGGATTGGAAAGGGTTAATGAAGATTATGTAAGGAAAATAATGTCAAAAATGAGACAGTCAAAATCTTGACAATGTATTTCCCTCCTTTTTTTAAATCAACTTTCAAATCCAACATCAATTTGAAAAGTCTAATCATATTCAACCCCCGTATATGCTTCTCATCCTCTTATCTTAAGAAATAATATTATTAAAATTTTTTCTATACCTAATAATTGAAATAATATTTCTATTCCAACTGAATTGAAGCCTGTGGATTTGATTTGCGAACCATTTGTTGTGGAAAACAAATTGCAGCATGCTCCATTTCTCTGCGGATTCTGTGCAGACGGGCTCAATAGAAGTCAATGCGCGCGGACGATCCGCAGTTCTTCTGCATATAAAATTGTAGATTCACTGCGGATTTGAAGGTTAAAATCAATAAGGGAGGTGAGGAAAAGGCAGAGAGGTGGGGGCGCAGATTTTTTCCGCGTGGATAATCCGCAGTGCATCTGTGTGGAAAAACCATTACATTCGCGATCTCCTGCAAATGGTTCTCACAGGTCTCCTGCTGTGTAAATCCACATGCTGAATCCGATGCGCCCGTGCACATGAGGCCTAGCAATTGGACCATCTAAAAGGGCCAACGATCAGCAGATGAAGCAGTGAATGCTCGCTCTTCAACTGATCGTTGATTTTCAGCATGCATAAAAATGCTGTTCATCTCTCAGTGCGAATGTGGAGATCTACAGCTGGCTTATAGGGACGGATGATTGTAGTTACGATTGTTTGTCCCCATGAATGATTCTCAGCATGTGTAAATGAAATCAATGCTTGTTAGATTAGCTGGAAATTTGGCCCTTGTAAAAGGCCCCGTAGGCCTCCTTCACACGGGGGTATGTGTATATGCATTCGCTCATATGGAAAGTATACTTGCATGAATGAATTTTTAACAAGCTCCACTCTTGATCAATTGGCAGAAAAGAAGACCCGTTTACTATCAACATGTGTTGATGGTACTTAAATGGAGTCCCAATCACTGTCTACAAGTCGGCATGTTTCCTTCCTGTGTATAGATGACGGCTTTCTAATTTACATAACAAGATACCGCATTTTGTGTTATTCCAACGACAATTGTGATACTAGGAAGGGTGATAAGAAAAGCCCATGTATATCTAAGCAGTGATGTGTATGAGACAGGCCGGCGTGTATTATTCATACCGCGGATGCCTATTCAAGTACAGTCATTTGCACATAAATGCATTGTTTTGCAGCCAGCGGAGAGTGATTAGGATCTGAGCTGGAATCTGCTTTATATGATGATTGGAAAAGTATTTCTATTAATGAAAATGCAGCATTTCTATAAAGACTAAATTAGCAACATATGAAAACAGAGTTTGTGATTTGCTTGAAACATGTAGGGCCGGTTGTCAGTTGTGGCTGCTACATGCTGGCAGCACAAGATGCATTTACAGAGGCAGGTTTGAAGCTGTCACAGACACCCAGCGTGGGATCCTTCATAGAAATGAATTTCAGTCCTGACATGGTGATGGCGCATTCCTCCATCTTTATGTGAGGGGGGGGGGGGGGGGCTATAAGTCATTGGCGGTTTCACAGAGACCACAAATTAATTATAAAAATGCTGAGGAAAGGAGAGGTAATGATGTGGAAAAGTGACTGGGAACGAGAGGAGAAATGGTGCAGTGTGGAGCTGTACGAGAAAATACAAGGAGGTTCTGGGTGTAGTAACAGGACTAGGAAATATACTGCGGATTATGACAAATTGCACAACTATCATGTATTGCACCTTAGCATTGTAAAAGTCCCAGTTAATGTAAATCCTTCAGTTATATTATTATTTTTTAGTTATAATCCCTTCTCAGAAAAGGTAAAGGACAACCAATATGGCTGCAATTCCATCTCAATTGGAGCTATCACCGGGCTTTCTCAGGCTGCTGAATCTGGCAAATCTGGCAAAATTTTTCTTTTAAGGATTATGATTTCACAGAAAATGGACAAAAGAGTACTTAAAATCTCAGAAAAAGAAGATACTGTTAAAAGGATACAAGGGCAGATACAAACACCAATTCCAAGCACCATGCAGAAAAGGCAAAATGCTATATGGGTAGGGTTGCCAGCTTTCACACCAAAAGTACCAACCGTTGTAAAAGGGGAAGTGATCAAGAGCATGGCTAGGGGTGTTATTTATCACAATTTATAATTTTACCTGTGTTATTCCAGTGACCCCTACAGTAATAACACCCTTTCTCAGTTCCCCAAAAATGCAGTAAAAAACAGCGCATTATATGTACCTCAAACTGCACCAATAGAAACTACAGCCTGCCCCGCAACAAACAAGTCCTCATACAGCAATAATAAAGTTATGGCTTTTGATAAGTGAATAAGAAAATTCCCCCCAAACTTGCGCCCTTGAGTATCATACTAGGCCCTGTTCTTAAAGACACCTGTCTAGAAAAATATTTACTTTGGTGGCTCTAATCCATTTTCAAATAAGAATAAAACCTAATTTATGGTGCCAGATGCTCTTTAAATCACATGTTGCTGAGAACTGGTGTATGTACTTGCTCTTGTATCCCTGTATCCCTCGTACAAGTGTGACCCTTTTCTGTGATTTTAAAGGGCGACTCTGGTAATTTTTTTCAAGTTCATAATGAAACTAGCTTCCCAGTTGGCTAGTATTACCTTGCTTATTTTTTCCTTTCTGTCTGAAACTTCCTAGTGTCCTTCACCTCGGGTTGGTCATGTGATCTCATTTTGACCACATGAGAATTACTTTATGTTATCTCAAAAAGCCATTTTTTTAAATCAGCATAATTCCTGTGTGAAGATATTGCATTGACTGTACATACGGGGGAAAGAAACTTCTATCTCAGTATCTGTGGATGGTTAGAGGCTTCTGTCACACAGTTATAATAAGGAGATTACAGCTCATCCTCTTGACTGTATACTTATGGTCTGTTGTTTATTTAGGTGAATACAGATGGTAATGGCAGTGTCCTCCCAGCAGACAGAGATGGTATTGGCTTTAGCCGGCCATGTGATGCTGTGCTGTTGCATTATGAGAGTGTTAGCAGAGCATAGAGATAATAAGCTCGTGCTACTGGCTTATACTTATAGTCTGTAGTTTATTTAGGTGAATTCAGACGGTAATGGTAGTGTCCTCCCAGCAGACAGAGATGGTACTGGCTTTAGCTGGCCATGTGATGCTGTGCTGATGCATTATGTGAGTGTAAGCACAGCATAGAGAAAATAAGCAAGGATAAATCTTACCATTAAGAAGGTTCCTGATAAGTATCAGACCAGAGAATGAACTGCATAGAAGTAGCTACAATATACATAGGAGGCATCCAGAGTGAGATAGACAATCAGGTTATTGGGACAGGGTTGAAAAAATATGTTTTTGCCGGAGTGGACCTTTAATGATTATTCACAATTAGATTCAGAGGTGTAAAGAGCAGCCACAGCGCCATCTATTAGCCAAAGCTACAAAAGAGCATATCTCTCTCTGGAGGACCCAGCACATCCCTGCATTACACAGACTATTGATTGCAGTGGGCATCATGTTTTTTCACTTTGGCGTCGTTACAAAATGCCCTATTTTTTTCTGTATCTCTTGGCAATTTATATTTTTAGTCCATTTGCTATAGATTAGAATTCATTAGCTGTTTTAAATGGAAAAATATAGTATTTTAATAGCAAATAAAAAGATTATTTTTCTTTAAAGAGAACAGTATTGATTACAGTAATTGTAGGTCACATGGTGATTTAGTGAGCAGTATACAGTAATTAGCTCATAATGCAGTGATCTAATAATATATGTCATATACTTAGTGTATCCTCTGACCAAAAGGGTTAAATTTTATAGCCCACAAGCCATGACATGTCATACTCTTTAAAACGGCTAATACTGCACTGGATCACTAACTTATTTAATGTGATTATCCCTGAATCACTCTCTGTTTATTACTATATGTGTGGACTATTGATTTTTTAAGGGTATAAGGTGGATGAGCGGCACAGATTACACTTATCTTGAAGCCTCAGGCTCATAGGATGTTCCAGTTCCCCTTTCTTGGCACGGGATCTCCTATATGCTTCATCCTAACTCATCTTCATGGAACCTGAAAAAATGGCAAAACTAGCAAAAAGAAGCAAGATACATTTATTTATAAGTAGCTAAATGAAAGATCCAATTCTGACCTGAAGAGAATGTCATCTATACAAAATAATCCAATAATAGGATATTTAGCTGCAAAAATATCATTACAAAATGTAAAAGGTTGGTTAAACCATGAAAAACCCCTTTAATATGCCAACTGACTTCTCAGACCCTCTCCAACCAGCTCCCAAGTGAAGATATGGCTGGCTGCTTGTTTCCCTTGAATGCACAGCCGAGTCCACCTGACCGGGAGCTGCTAGATGTTGGGCGATTTCCGCTCTAGTTAGTTGAGAAGGCCCTGAACAAGGGATCACCCTCTATGACGTTTTATACACCTGATAGGGCACATGCACAGGAGTTGTTCTGATGGTAGGCATTTTATAGATGTGTACACAGTGGCAGATTAAGGGGACCAAAGGCCCAGGGCTGTTCTCATGCAACTTGACTCACACAATGCCTTATTGTCCCCCCATTGCGCATTTTGATACGGATCTGCAGCAGAGCAACGGATTTCACCTTGCTTCTATTAAGTGATAATGCCCTTCATAACTCCATTAAATGATAATGCCCCTCATGACCCTGTTTGGTGATGTAGTGGCCCAGAGTTAGAGATCCCCTCCAGCACCTCAGAATTCTTGTTTTCTGTCTGTCTAATGTTATCGTTGTGTTCGTGGAATGCATCAGGTCCATGTGTATTAGCACTTGCATGCATGAAAGGGTTAATGTCTGGTTATGTCTCGTGTTGTCTAGAAAATGTATCATTTTGTCTGTTCGTGGATTGGTTGTTAACCGTGTGATGTATGTTCAATTATGTTTGTGGAATGAGAGGTTCAGATTCAGTTTCACAATAACTCAGAGAGTCAAGAGAGTGAGTTAGTGGGTTGAGTTGCAAGGAGTCAGTTGGTGAGTGGAGAGATGGAAAAACCCGAGCGATGGTCTGATGCTCAGGCTAGGGACCTTCCATAAAGCCGCTGACCCTGAGAAGAGTGACAGCCAGAACATGTAGAAACGCGTGATTGTACAGCGCATTTACCGCATGTCTCCGGAGAAATGGGAATTGCTACTTTGCGAGAGGAAAAGTGAGTGTATGACGGTGGAGACAGTTTTGCCGAGAGAGAGAGATCCGACAGATAACTTAGACTGTGGATTATACAAATGCCCTGAGAATCCTCACTGCTGCACCACTACAAATTGTTTCTGTACGAAGACTGTTTTATTGACTTTAATCTCAAGAGTTAAAGTAAACGGACAGGACCAAACGTTTGCGGTTCTCGTTCAGAAAATACCCTGTGTGTGGACTGCTTTATTCATCTGGAAATCTGCCACAAAGGACGGAACGCTGGAATCGCGAGTGACAAACAGGACTTAAGGTAACCTCAGTTACTAATCGGTAGACTCTCCCTGCGGTGACAAGGTTTGGCTTTGAGCCGCCCTTTGTGAAGAGATGGTAGAGCCCCCTAACAAGGTTATCTCTCTACCCCGCTGTCTCCTCGGCTGAGGGCCTGCTCACCATTCAGGTGTGTGTTAACACAAAGGCAGGAAGTGAAGACATCAGCCATGGACTTAGAGAAGCAATTGTGGCTGCCCAGCAATCAGGGAAGGGTTATAAGACCATTTTCAACAATGTGGAGTCCATGATACTATAGTGAGAAAGATTCATAAGCAGAAATATTCTAGACAGTTGACAATCCTCCCAAGAGTGGATATCCAAGCAAATTTACTCCAAAGTCAGACTGAAATGCTCAGAAAAATTGCAAAAATACCCAAGAGCTACATCTCAGACTTTAAATGCCCCAGTTAGCAACTTAAATGTTCACATTCATAACAGTACTCTGATCTCTGCTGCTAACCCTTTAAATGCCACTATGAGTTCTGACTGGCATTTAAATGTCCCGGTGTCCCAAATGACCCCGCTGTGATAAGATCGCAGGAGTGGCAGTCGGGTGTCATAGCAGCCTGGGGACTTCTGAAAATTCCCAGCGCTGCCATAGTTGTTTTCCAATTAAAGACTTGCCTGTAGTCTGTCTTTAATAGCCAGCCTGTAAAAATACAGTATCATGCAATACTATAGTGTTGTATTATACTATATAAGCGATCAAAGGATCACAGGTTCAAGTCCACAATGGGGACTAATAAAAAAAAGTAAAGATATGGATTTTTAAAATTATAATTAAAAAAAAAAAAAAATATTAACTAGAGATGAGCGAGCACCAAAATGCTCGGGTGCTCGTTACTCGGGATGAAATTTTCGCGATGCTCGAGGGTTCGTTTCGAGTAACGAACCCCATTGACGTCAATGGGCGACTCGAGCATTTTTGTATATCGCCGATGCTCGCTAAGGTTTCCATTTGTGAAAATCTGGGCAATTCAAGAAAGTGATGGGAATGACACAGAAACGGATAGGGCAGGCGAGGGGCTACATGTTGGGCTGCATCTCAAGTTCCCAGGTCCCACTATTAAGCCACAATAGCGGCAAGAGTGGGCCCCCCCCTCCCAACAACTTTTACTTCTGAAAAGCCCTCATTAGCAATGCATACCTTAGCTAAGCACCACACTACCTCCAAAAAGCACAATCACTACCTGCATGACACTCCGCTGCCACTTCTCCTGGGTTACATGCTGCCCAACCCCCCCCCCCCGCACAACGCAGTGTCCACAGCGCACACCAAATTGTCCCTGCGCAGCCTTCAGCTGCACTCATGCCACACCACCCTCATGTCTATTGATAAATGCGTCTGCCATGAGGAGGAACCGCAGGCACACACTGCAGAGGGTTGGCACTGCTAGGCAGCGACCCTCTTTAAAAAGGGATGGGGCGATAGCCCACAATGCTGTACAGAAGCAATGAGAAATATAATCCTGTGCCACCGCCATCAGGAGCTGCACACGTGGGCATAGCAATGGGGAACCTATGTGCCACACACTATTCATTCTGTCTAGTTGTCTGCATGCCCCAGTCAGACCGCGTTTTTTATAAATAGTCACAGGCAGGTACAACTCCGCAATGGGAATTCCGTGTGCACCCACAGCATGGGTGGCTCCCTGGAACCCACTGGCTGTACATAAATGCATCCCATTGCAGTGCCCATCACAGCTGAGGTAACGTCCGATTAAATGCAGGTGGGCTTCGGCCCACACTGCATGCCCCAGTCAGACTGGGGTTCTTTAGAAGTGGACACATGCAGTTACAACTCCGTGTGGACCGACAGCATGGGTGGGTGCCAGGAAGCCACCAGCGGTACATAAATATATCCCATTGCATTGCCCATCACAGCTGAGGTAATGTCATGTTTAATGCAGGTGGGCTTCGGCCCACACTGCATGCCCCAGTCAGACTGGGGTTCTTTAGAAGTGGACACATGCAGTTACAACTCCCTGTGGACCCACAGCATGGGCGGCTCCCTGGAACCAACCAGCTGTACATAAATGTATCCCATTGCAGTGCCCCTCACAGCTGAGGTAACGTCTGATTAAATGCAGGTGGGCTTCGGCCCACACTGCATGCCCCAGTCAGACTGGGGCTCTTTAGAAGTGGACACATGCAGTTACAACTCCCTGTGGACCCACAGCATGGGTGGCTCCCTGGAACCCACCGGCGGTACATAAATATATCCCAATGCAGTGCCCAGCACAGCTGATGTAACGTCAGCTATTATTAATGCAGGTGGGCAAAAAATTAATTGGATTACACTGTAGGCGAGGGCCCCAAAAAATTGGTGTACCAACAGTACTAATGTACCTCAGAAAAATTGCCCATGCCCAACCAAGAGGGCAGGTGAAACCCATTAATCGCTTTAGTTAATGTGGCTTAATTTGTAACTAGGCCTGGAGGCAGCCCAGTTAAAATAAAAATTGGTTCAGGTGCAAGTTTCAACGCTTTAATGAGCATTGAAACGTATAAAAATTGTTTACAAAAATTATATGACTGAGCCTTGTGGGCCTAAGAAAAATTTCCCGTTCGGCGTGATTACGTCAGGTTTCAGGAGGAGGAGCAGGAGGAGGAGGATGAATATTATACACAGATTGATGAAGCTAAAAGGTCCACGTTTTTGATGGTGATAGAGAACAATGCTTCCATCCGCGGGTGCAGCCTACGTATTGTTTAGGTATCGCTGCTGTCCGCTGGTTTGGAAGAGAAGTCTGGGGAAATCCAGGCTTTGTTCATCTTGATGAGTGTAAGCCTGTCGGCACTGTCGGTTGATAGGCGGGTAAACTTATCTGTGATGATTCCCCCAGCCGCACTAAACACCCTCTCTGACTAGACGCTAGCCGCAGGACAAGCAAGCACCTCCAGGGCATACAGCGCGAGTTCAGGCCACGTGTCCAGTTTCGACACCCAGTAGTTGTAGGGGGCAGAGGCGTCACGGAGGACGGTCGTGCGATCGGCTACGTACTCCCTCACCATCCTTTTACAGTGCTCCCGCCGACTCAGCCTTGACTGGGGAGCGGTGACACAGTCTTGCTGGGGAGCCAGAAAGCTGTCAAAGGCCTTAGAGAGTGTTCCCCTGCCTGTGCTGTATATGCTGCCTGATCTCTGCGCCTCCCCTGCTACCTGGCCCTCGGAACTGCGCCTTCGGCCCACTAGCGCTGTCGGATGGGAATTTTACCATCAGTTTGTCCGCCAGGGTCCTGTGGTATAGCATCACTCTCGAACCCCTTTCCTCTTCGGGTATGAGAGTGGAAAGGTTCTCCTTATACCGTGGGTCGAGCAGTGTGTACACCCAGTAATCCGTAGTGGCCAGAATGCGTGTAACGCGAGGGTCACGAGAAAGGCATCCTAACATGAAGTCAGCCATGTGTGCCAGGGTACCTGTACACAACACATGGCTGTCTTCACTAGGAAGATCACTTTCAGGATCCTCCTCCTCCTCCTCCTCCTCAGGCCATACACGCTGAAAGGATGACAGGCAAGCAGCATGGGTACCCTAGCAGTGGGCCAAGCTGTCTCTTCCCCCTCCTCCTCATCCTCCTCATGCTCCTCCTCCTCCTCCTCACCGCGCTGAGATATAGACAGGAGGGTGCTCTGACTATCCAGCGACATACTGTCTTCCCCCGCCTCTGTTTCCGAGCGCAAAGCGTCTGCCTTTATGCTTTGCAGGGAACTTCTCAAGAGGCATAGCAGAGGAATGGTGACACTAATGATTGCAGCATCACCGCTCACCATCTGGGTAGACTCCTCAAAGTTTCCAAGGACCTGGCAGATGTCTGCCAACCAGGCCCACTCTTCTGTAAAGAATTGAGGAGGCTGACTCCCACTGCGCTGCCCATGTTGGAGTTGGTATTCCACTATAGCTCTACGCTGCTCATAGAGCCTGGCCAACATGTGGAGCGTAGAGTTCCACCGCGTGGGCACGTCGCACAGCAGTCGGTGCACTGGCAGATGAAACCGATGTTGCAGGGTGCGCAGGGTGGCATCGTCCATGTGGGACTTGCGGAAATGTGCGCAGAGCCGGCGCACCTTTACGAGCAGGTCTGACAAGCGTGGGTAGCTTTTCAGAAAGCGCTGAACCACCAAATTAAAGACGTGGGCCAGGCATGGCACGTGCGTGAGGCTGCCGAGCTGCAGAGCCGCCACCAGGTTACGGCCGTTGTCACACACGACCATGCCCGGTTGGAGGCTCAGCGGCGCAAGCCAGCGGTCGGTCTGCTCTGTCAGACCCTGCAGCAGTTCGTGGGCCGTGTGCCTCTTCTCTCCTAAGCTGAGTAGTTTCAGCACGGCCTGCTGACGCTTGCCCACCGCTGTGCTGCCACGACGCGCGACACCAACTGCTGGCGACGTGCTGCTGCTGACACATCTTGATTGCGAGACAGAGGTTGCGTAGGAGGAGGAGGAGGAGGAGGGTGGTTGAGTGGAGGAAGCATACACCGCCGCAGATACCACCACCGAGCTGGGGCCCGCAATTCTGGGGGTGGGTAGGACGTGAGCGGTCCCAGGCTCTGACTCTGTCCCAGCCTCCACTAAATTCACCCAATGTGCCGTCAGGGAGATATAGTGGCCCTGCCCGCCTGTGCTTGTCCACGTGTCCGTTGTTAAGTGGACCTTGGCAGTAACCGCGTTGATGAGGGCGCGTACAATGTTGCGGGAGACGTGGTCGTGCAGGGCTGGGACGGCACATCGGGAAAACTAGTGGCGACTGGGAACTGAGTAGCGCGGGGCCGCCGCCGCTATCATACCTTTGAAAGCCTCCGTTTCCACAACCCTATACGGCAGCATCTCCAGGCTGATAAATTTGGCTATGTGCACGTTTAACGCTTGAGCGTGCGGGTGCGTGGCGGCGTACTTGCGCTTGGGCTCCAACACTTGCGCTAGCGACGGCTGGACGGTGCGCTGAGAGACATTGGTGGATGGGGCCGAGCACAGTGGAGGTGAGGGTGTGGGTGCAGGCCAGGAGACGGTAGTGCCTGTGTCCTGAGAGGGGGGTTGGATCTCAGTGGCAGGTTGGGGCACAGGGGGAGAGGCAGCGGTGCAAACCAGAGGCGGTAAATGGCCTTCGTCCCACCTTGTGGGGTGCTTGGCCATCATATGTCTGCGCATGCTGGTGGTGGTGAGGCTGATCTTGGCGCAACAAAGGTTGCACACCACTGTTCGTCGGTCGTCTGCACTCTCAGTGAAAAACTGCCAGACCTTTGAGCACCTCGGCCTCTGCAGGGTGGCATGGCGTGAGGGGGCGCTTTGGGAAACAGTTGGTGGATTATTCGGTCTGGCCCTGCCTCTACCCCTGTCCACCGCACTGCCTCTTCCAACCTGCCCTGCTGCTGCACTTGCCTCCCCCTCTGAAGACCTGTCCTCAGTAGGCATAGCAAACCAGGTGGGGTCAGTCACCTCATCGTCCTGCTGCTCTTCCTCCGAATCCTCTGTGCGCTCCTCCCTCGGACTTACTCCAATTACTACTACCTGAGTGATAGACAACTGTGTCTCATCGTCATCGTCCTCCTCACCCACTGAAAGCTCTTGAGACAGTTGCCGGAAGTCCCCAGCCTCATCCCCCGGACCCCGGGAACTTTCCAAAGGTTGGGCATCGGTCACGGCAAACTCCTCTGGTGGGAGAGGATTCGGAACCATTGCTGCCCATTCTGGGCAGGGGCCCCAGAACAGTTCCTGGGAGTCTGCCTGATCCTCAGAATGTGTCATTGTAATGGAGTGAGGAGGCTGGGAGGAAGGAGGAGCAGCAGCCAGAGGATTCAGAGTTGCAGCAGTGGACAGCGCAGAATTCTGGGTGGTCGATAGATTGCTGGATGCACTTTCTGCCATCCACGACAGGACCTGCTCACACTGCTCATCTTCTAATAAAGGTCTACCGCGTGGACCCATTAATTGTGAGATGAATGTGGGGACGCCAGAAACGTGCCTCTCTCCTAATCCCGCAGCAGTCGGCTGCGATACACCTGGATCAGGAGCTCGGCCTGTGCCCACACCCTGACTTGGGCCTCCGCGTCCTCACCCACGTCCACGTCCTCTAGGCCTACCCCTACCCCTCAGCATGCTGTATTACCAGTAGTGCAGAAACAGAACACTGTAATTAAATGTGCCGCTTATTGGCCTGTGGTTGGAGGCTGACTTCGCTTACGGAACGCACAGCAGAGCCAGGAAACAATTTTGCGGACGCCTGTAGTGAGACGTAGTTGTGTATGACTGAGCTAGTGGAATTCATAGTGCAGAAGCAGTCAAGTGGCCAAAGGCCAGTAGTAGGCCTTAAGTATTTTGCTTCTATTTTTTTAAAATGCTGAGCTGATACAGCAGACAGATACTGTAGGCAGCGTATAATATTATGTATACTCTTTCCCTCTGGCGGGATGACGGCGCTGATGTAACAGAGACAGCAGATCCAGGAAACAATTTTGCGCAAGCCTGCTGTAACGCTTAGCTGCGTATTAATTAGGACTACTACCCCCAGCAGATAGATACTGTAGGCAGCGTATAATATTATGTATACTGTTTCCCTCTGGCGGGATGACGGCGATCATGTAACAGAGACAGCAGATCCAGGAAACAATTTTGCGCAAGCCTGCTCTAACGCTTAGCAGCGTATTAATTAGGACTACTACCCCCAGCAGATAGATACTGTAGGCAGCGTATAATATTATGTATACTGTTTCCCTCTGGCGGGATGACGGCGCTGATGTAACAGAGACAGCAGATTCAGGAAACAATTTTGCGCAAGCCTGCTGTAACGCTTAGCTGCGTATTAATTAGGACTACTACCCCCAGCAGACACGCAGTAAACTGAAGACGGTCACAGGCAGCCCAAATATAGCATTTTTCCCCAATTTTTTGGAAAAAGCCCACTGCCTATATAGCCTGAATATCTCTTTCCCTGCCTCACCAGTACTGGCCCTATACTCTGTACAATGACTGCAGACTGCGGACGTAATGCTCTGCACGCGCGATATACAAAAAAAAAATTATGCAACACTGCTAAAAGCAGCCTCAACAGTACTGCACACGGTCAGATGTGGCCCTAAGAAGGACCATTGGGGTTCTTGAAGCCTAAAATAACTCCTAACGCTCTCCCTATAGCAGCTCCGGCACCAGCAGCACTTTCCCTGATCTCGTTCAGAATGCATCTGTGGGGAGCCGCGGCAGGGGCCGATTTATATACTCGGGTGACACCTGATCTCGCCAGCCACTCACTGCAGGGGGGTGGTATAGGGCTTGAACGTCGCAGGGGGAAGTTGTAATGCCTTCCCTGTCTTTCTATTTGCCAGAAAAGCGCGCTAACGTCTCAGAGAAGAAAGTGAAAGTAACTCGAACATCGCGTGGTACTCGTCTCGAGTAATGAGCATCTCGAACACGCTAATACTCGAACGAGTATCAAGCTCGGACGAGTACGTTCGCTCATCTCTAATATTAACCCTTTCCAATCCACTGTCTGATGTCTAAAGACATTATGATTTAAGGCTGTACAGCTCTGATGTTGGAAGACGCTTGTCAGGGTTCTCTTACTGTATATTGCTAGCCTCTCTGCTGTCTGAGCCTATCCAACGTGTCACCGCATGCAGTACTGGCTTTAGCCAGCATTTACCATAGCCCCGTTGTAACGGCAGAAAAAGAGTAAGCTCCATAGGAAAATCTGAAAACAAATTGGATTGGAAACAGTTAAAAGATTTAAAAAACCCTTTTCTCAGTTGTTGCATCTAAAGAATAAAAAAAAATAAAAATCTAAAAATTGCCGTCACTGCATCTGTAAAGGTTTTATTTTTTAAAAATATATTATTAGGACTCACATGGGCGTTTTAACATGCGTATGTTACCTGCGTTTGCGATCAGCAGTGGCAGAGGAGCGTGATGTTCTCCCAATCTCCCTGCACTGCTTTGAAGAGTGTCATTCAATAGCTGAGTGCTGCCTCTGATTGGTCACAGTGCTCAGCCAATCAGAGGCAGCCCTTTGAGCAGGTGGGGATTTTAAATCCCTGCCTGCTGAAAGCTCTATATAGCAGTTCAAGAGAAGACCCTGCTAGATGCGCCTGAGCCCCGGTAGCTGCAGAGAGGTGAATATATATATTTTTTTTATTTTTTACACATTTTAGGGATGATTTTCAGGGAAAATCACCGCAGGGCTTGCAGCAGCCCATTGCTTTCAATGGAGCTGACTGTAACACCAGCTGCATTGAATTAAATGGGAGAATATCGTGATTCTCTGCTACAGCTGTGACAGAGGATTTCTTCATCTCTGCGGGGAGTCCCATTATCACTTGGCATTGTGACAATTGTTTTTTTCCCCCCATTTTGCCCCACTTAGAAATTCTTTTAAATCGTCCAATACATTATGTTATATGTTAAATAGTGCCACTGAAAATTACAACTTGTCTTACAAAAAACAAATCCTCATGCACATATGTCAAAGTTATGATTTTTTGAAAATGAGGATACCAGAACTGCAGAATGTGACCTGGATGCAGACACATCAATGACCTATGGTTATGAAAGGGTTAAGCCTGTAAAAGATGCAGTGCAGTCAATCTCTCTATCCGCTGTTGTCAGTGTTAAAGGGATGAAGCCTCCATGCAGTCCTATCCTTCTAAGAACACTATTATATGTGGGGAACAGGTGGCATTTGTCTTTCAATTGGGTAAGAACCTTGCAATCAGCTCAGAGCTGTCTCAAAAGGCTCTGTCCAAAAATGGACAATACCTGTAAACAAAAAAAGACAATTTTAAAGGGCCACAAACGTGATTTTTTTTCTTATGCATTTATTATGCAGCCATCCCCCCAGTATATATAAGTGAGGTAGTGTTACCTTAGTTATGTTTTTCTTTCTACCTGAAACTTCCAGCCAGTTTTTTCTTCAGATGGTCATGTGATCTCAATTCTGACGAGCTCCAATGTTTTGGGGTTTATGATCTCTGAAACTAGTCAGATTATCAGTTTGTGTGATACTTTTGGATCCACCACAGTGTCTGCATGGAGGAGAATACAGGAACTCCTATCACAGTTTGGCTGTATTCACACGAATGGGAGAGTGAGTGCTGCCTCTGATTGGCTGAGGGCTGGGACCAATCAGAGGCAGCCCATTCAGCAGGCAGGGATTTTAAATCCCCACTTGCTGAATACTACAGAAAGCAGTTCAGGAGAAGAGCCGGGTGGACGCGGCTGATCCCCGGCGGCTGCAAAAAGGTAAGTATTAGAGATGAGCGAACGTACTCGGTAAGGGCGATTTCGCAATCGAGCACCGCGATGTTTGAGTACTTCACTACTCGGGTGAAAAGTACTCGGGTGCGCTGTGGGGCGGGGGGTTGCAGAGGGGAGTGGGGGGTAGCAGCGGGGAACAGGGGGGAGCCCTCTCTCTCTCCCTCTCCCCCCCACTCCCCGCTGCAACCCCCCGCCTCACCCACAGCGCACCCGAGTACTTTTCACCCGAGTAGTGAAGCACTCGAAAATCGCGGTGCTCGATTGCGAAATCGCCCTTACCGAGTACGTTCGCTCATCTCTAGTAAGTATATATATATATTTTTTACACTTTTTTTGGATGGTTTTCAGGAAAGGGCTTATATTTGAGGCCCTTTCCCGAAAATGACTACAGCGCCTACCGGCAGCCCATTGCTTTCCATGGAGCCGGCTGTATTGATGGCTCCATTGAATTCAATGGGAGAACATCGTTCTCCTCCGCCACAGCTGTAACAGCTGTGGCAGAGGAGAACAATCTTTAGTATATGTTCTCAATGGCGTCGGCGCTGCTGCCACCGGCCCCATTGAGCGCACATACAAGAACACCGATTTGCGCAGAACGCAGTTGCATGCGTTCTGCCAGTCGTTGTGTCATATAATTCTCAGCACATCCGCATAAAAAATGGACATGTGACCGATCCTATTGCAAAGCATTGGGTATATATAGATGCGGATCGCAAGTGCATCTGCAAATCGGGCAAAAAAGCGCCCGTGTGACTAAGCCCTGAAAATGCATTCCTCGTGTGAAAGAGGCCTTGAGGTGGTTTCAGACCTGCACCTGGGGCTCCGTTTTCCTGCTTCACGTGGGGAGCAGGAAAGAGGACTCCCCGTAGCCAAACAGCTCTATAGTAGGATGGAACAGAAAATGGCCAAACAAACTCCATTGACTATAGTGGCGACTGTTCAGTTTGCACTCAGCTGCCCAGCTTTTAGACAGAAGAAAAAGTGCTGCATGCAGTGATTTTTCTTCTGGTATTTTGAACCACATTTGCAGCAGAACCTCAAACCAGGGGTTCCAACACAGATGTGAAACTACCCTTACGGATGATCACACAACTCCTTGACAAAGACCGTTACATGGTCGAAATGTCTCATGTTCTTGTATACTATGGAGTGTAATAAATCTTTTTGGACCTTTTTCTAATAACCTGGATTAAGGCCTCATGTCCACTAGGAAATTCTGGCCCGCGTGGATTCTCCATGCAGAATCCTGCAGCGGGACTCTCCTTTCTCGTGGACATGAGGCCTGAAAAAAGATTTAAGTCACCTGTCCGGACACTGCGTGTTCGTGTCTGTCGCGGACAGATCTTCTTTCCCTCTGCCCGGTGGATGCGCTCGGCACGCCGGCAGCGTGCCGCACGTATGCGCCGTGCACTCTTTTTTTTCTTTTTGAACTCCTGCTCTCCCGCGCTGGAGAGCAGAAATTCAGCTGCGGGTGTACCACGGGACCGGACAGCTTCCATAGGCTTCTATGGAAGCCTGTGGGAGACCCGCAGAAAATGGAGCATGCTGCGTTTTTTCTCCAGCACGTGATAAAACGCATTCCATTAAAATGCCATCCGCGGGTGCAAATTTCAATTAAATTGACCGCGGATGGCCAATGATTCCCTATGGGCAAAATTGAATGCAGATTCCGCAGCGGAAATCCGTGAGTTCCTGAGTTCCCCACCATTATTATTTGTTGGATCTACCACTTATGACCAGGGGGTCACCAGTCACTTTGGAGCAGGCACTACATCTATATTGCTTCCCCAGTGTGTGGTAAAAGTTGGAGTGCCACTGACTGCTTACTTCTATTTTGGATCACACAGCTCCTGTCACACAGTTATAATAGAGGAGATCACGGCTCATCCTCCTCCTGACTGTATACTTATGGTCTGTAGCTTATTTAGGTGAATATAGAAGGCAATGATAATTAAATTTGCCCCCTTCCTCCCTATCCCCCCGCCTCCCCCCACACACACACACTTGCAGGCAAAAATCGTATAACCGTAGCTGCTTCTGTACTGATGAATCACGGGATTAATTAAAAGTAAAAAATCTCAGTCTCAAAATGGTGCCTGATAAGCTTCAGAAAGGGTGCTGCACTGCAAGGAAGTGACTGTAATAAACAGAGGAGACTTCCAGTGTGTGAGGGGCAATCAGGTTAAGGGGGCAGGCATGTGAAAATGTGTTTTCGCTGGAGTGGCCCTTTAAAAACAGTATTATTTCCTACATTATTTTATGTGATTTCAATGTAAAATATTTATCTGGGTTTTATCCAGAGTAGAAACTAAATAAAATACCTTCTGCAGCCATAAAATTACAAAGGTTAATATGTGGTGACTTGGAAAAATTACAGTAATTTGGGCATTCATTGTTGCCCCACCACTAATTAAGATCACAAGTATAAAGGTTCTTTCTATTTGATTTTTTCATGTCTCTTGTCTTTAGTGAATCGCTCTAACTGCAGCTGTCATCAATCGGACCGCGACATCCTCAGCCTTTACAACAATTTGCTTATTGATTCTGCAGGATTACATACAGTCCTCTTGTTTATTGTTTGTACATGCATTATAATGTTACACTCATCTCATCACCTTCTCAATATCCGTAATCGGACAAACTCTGACACAAGTTATAACAAAAGCATATAGAACGGTATTTATGAATATGGAACAGAAGATCAGAGATACAAGAATTTGCGTGGCACAAAGTACATTTTACTGAGATGGGAAATATTTCAAAAGAAAGAAGTGCAACAATACTAAATGACGGGGTAAGGAAATTGTTCTCCTTATTTGAAGGACATCTGTATGTTTTCTTTTCACCGGGATCCACATAAATTGGTACCATGTAGCAAAATGAAAATATACAGGGGGTGGACAAAAATATGGAAACACCGTATGAAATGCATGCCTTAAGCTACATGGGATTATAAATCATATTTCAATAAGACATGTAGAGACCAATTTTAAGTGAAGGTAATGTGACACAGATGCAGCTGGGTAGATGTGAACATCTGCCTGAGCAACAAGGTTCCATTGGTCAGGAATTTGAGCCACTCAGCTGCTCCCAAAACCACCAGAGCAGGGCAAGAGGTGAAGTAAATACCATAAACTCGGATGCAATATGTCCCTTAAAATCCATTTTCTCCTCTCCCACCTAGACTTTTTTCCTCCTAGTTGTGGAGCTGTCAGTGATGAACACGGAGAAAGATTCCAGCAGGATATTTCTGTAATGGAACAGAGATATCAGGGCCGCTGGAATGAATCAATGCTGCTGGTCTGTGTGTAGGGATGCTCCGGAACTCACTTACAAGAGGCAAGCGAAAAGAAAACAATCTCATGAAGTCACCACATGATTCTTTTCACACCGAACCACCTGTCAGGAATTCTTCCATTAATTTAGAACTGTTAGAATGTAACTGTCATTAAAAAAAATTCCAATCCACTTTCAATATTGTTAGCATATGTCATTAAAATGTATCATTTTCTCTTAATCTGTTAAAATAACATACTTCCACCCGGAGGCATAACTTGAAGCTCCTGGGCCCCAATGCAAAACCTGTAACAGGGCCCCCAACTATAATGCTTTATTCATAATACTAGGCTCCCTATATGGAGAAAATGGGCCTTATGGGCCCAATAAGGGTCCTGGTCCCGGGTGCAACTGCATCCCCTGCACCCCCTTTAGTTACGCCCCTGCTTCCACCTATTGTGTATCACATAAACTAGAGCTAATAAAATTTTTCCTTTGTCATATTCGTTTTTCTCACCCCCAAATTAGTAAGATTTGACTCATGAAGTTAATGAAAATTGCAAAATATTTTTTTGTTGGCCAGTGTATTTTCTCCATCAGGACAGGCACACTCTTAACCCCTTAGTGACAGCCAATATGCCTTTTTACCGACCTCACTTTTTAAGGCTGTGGCTTGGCTGACTATTGACAGCCAGACTCCTGCTCTAACAGTCAATAGGAGAGAAACATCAGATCCTGGCAGATTAACCCCTTACATGCAACAATCAATGACAACTGCACCATGCAAGCAAATTATTTCGGGAGGAAGTCCTATTTGTCAGATATCCGCACTGGGCAGCTTCCTGTTGAAGCTAAACATAATCAACATAACACATACTAAAGTACAGTTATGCTGACATATTAACACAGGGGCATTTCCACTCTATTACCTCTCTACAGTCACAGTGACAATAGCAGACAAATTAAAGGAAGAGATCCAGAGTCCTCCTTTTGATCCTGCAAGAGATGGTGGTACTGTCCCAGAAGCAGTGGGGTTCTATTTTAATATTAAAGGGGTTGTACTAGGATCACAAGTTATCCCCTATCCATATGCAACCTGCCACAAGCAGGAAGAGGCCTGTGCTCTTAGAGTGGTTTCTAAAAGATGGCTTTGAAGTTGTGTCATGGTGGCGATGAGTGCAATTTGCTCTGTACAATCTTCTACACAGGTGAAGGTATGCAACAGGATTTGGTTGTGTAGTGAAATTAGGAAGTTATGACGCCAGTGCCTGATTGGAAGAAACTTTGTAGAGAATTAAGACTAACACATGCATTTAGGTAAACTACAGGCACACCATTTACTTTTGAATGCAGCAGTCTGAAAGAATTTTGAACAGTGGAACACGCATATACACAGTTTAACACTTGATATTCTGACACATAAGCCCTAGGGAGGAAAAGCCTGAGATAAGGGAAAGCTATAGAGAGACTCAATAGGACTGAAACCACTTATTACCCAACTAACAGTAGATTATCAGCATGAAACACAAGCTACATTCTCCAGTACTCACTCAGCACGACCGTAGGAAAGTTCTCTGGACTTGGCAGTGGTGCTGTGTCATTTCAGGCTGTTTGGTGAAGCATGCAGGGTAGCATGTCTTGGAAAGATTGCTGTCTTTAAAGATGAATGCAGGCTTCCCTCAGCGTAGTGGCTGAATGATTAACTCAATAGGGGATTTCTAGAGGGATCAGTCAGCTTCTCTAGCATCAGGGTAGGGAGGATGCCAGCAGAAAGGATCTCTTGCACAGCTCTGGCTTTAGGCCTTCTAGTCCCTCCTCCTAACTCTCTCTCCTCTGACTCTACCACTCACTTTCCTGCCTCTCAGCACTTTTTTATTTCTATGCTGCGACACAGATCAGGGGAAAAGGGACTACCAGCACTCTCATCTCAAATCGGCTGCGGTTACAGTGACAGGCAGAGGTGGGGCACTGGACCTCCGCTCTCAAGATCGGTGGGGAGGGAACAACTTCTAAACCTCATACAACTCCTCTCAAACTTTACATTGCAATTATATCTTTAGATGCATTTATCCAACCTCAGTAATGTCAAACTGTACCCCGTCATAGCCATCACTTTACACCAGGACTTAGAACTGCAAATCATGCAACTGTTAAACCAGCACTATCTACCTATTTAGTCAGGCATATGCACCTACCTGTTATTGCTGCATTCTTTTGGCTGTGTACATTTAGTTGACTAAACTAACTACACATGACAATATGCTCAAAGCCGCCGGCAAGTAATGAGGAAAATATTGAAAAGGAGTTGGTGAAGTAGAGAGGGCTCAAAAATGAATGAGAGGAAAAGCCAAATCCCGCAGCTGCTGTATGTAATGGGCAGCCTGTGTTCAAACAACTCAACTGTGAAACGATGCAAGCCGTAGCGCATAGCTCCCTCCTAACGGTAATTCGTATTCTGCCAGAGTAGATGTTAGGTGCTGTATTCTAGTCCCCCTTGGCTTCTCCAGTGATTGAACGCTATGATAGACTGCAGTAAATGCTCCTATAAAAAAGGTCATTGAGGTCACTGCAGAGTTTTGCTTTTTTTCCCCCCTTAGTGTGTAAAAGCTGATAATGTAGAAATCTGGTCTGGCGATACTCTGGGGATTAAACTCCAGTAAAAAAAATAATTATATGAGATGGTTGATGCATGAAGGTTGGAGGTACTGTAAAACTCTAGGAATCCCTCTTAGCATTCTAATTTACAGCACATCTACATATGGCCTCCTGCACACGGGCAGAAATTCTGCAGCTGGATTTCCTGCAGAATTTCCGCCTGTGCCCGCTACCATAGGATTGCATTAGATAATGCAATCCTATGCAGACAGCTGCGATTTGACCGCGTGAAAACTCACACGGTAAACAAATTGCAGCATGTCCTATTTCTGTGCGAGCCTCGCAGACGCCCGCACAGAAACGTCACTGCTGACGCACCAGCTCTGCACTGCGCATGTGCCAGCTGGGCGGCAGCAGGCACATAGCAGAGCGGGGGGACGCCGGGAGTAGGTGAGCCGCCGGAGTCACTGCAGGGACACGGCTCACAGGATTCTCGCAGCGGGATCTGACCAGGCCGTCTGCAGGAGGCCTATCTATATATATAAAGATGAAAGCCCTCACTGACTCACTCACTGACTCAATGACTGACTCGCCACTAATTCTCCAACTTCCTGATGTTGTAGAAACATGAAATTTGGCACAAGCATAGATTATGTCCAAAATAGGAAAAGTTAATGGGTCCCAACTCGATTATTCAATTCTAGCGTCCAAATTTTACGTACGGAATCTAATTCTCTCACTTCCCAATGTCATAGAAACTTGAAATTTGTTTCAGAAGCATTGATCATGTCATAAATGGGAAAAGTTAATGGGTCCCAACTCGATTATTCAATTCTAAGCGCAAAAGAATTAGCGTCCAAATTTTACGTACGTAATCTAATTCTCTCATTTCCCAATGTCATAGAAACTTAAAATTTGGTGCGAGCATTGATTATGTCATAAATAGGAAAAGTTAATGGCTCCCAACTTGATTATTGAACTTTTTTTGTTCATATTCACCTCCATTAGCCTGAATGAGCTCTTCTTAGATCAAGCTCCCAGCACTCTGAAGTGGACGTTCCTCACCGCTCGCTGTCAATGGGTGACGTGAGACTGTAAATCTAGTCTGATGTCACCCATTGATAGTGAGTGGTAGGAACTGACCAGATGCTTTACCTAAAAATGCAAGTCAGTGTAAAAGAAAGAAAAGTAGCTACAGACAATAATAGTCAGTGGGACCACGACTGCAAAGCCATGCATCCAACCTCACTGACTTTACAACAGGACAGCTTCTCTTTAAAGTTGATTGGCAGCACTACAAAAACCTTGATATAGTCACGCCTAAATCCTATCCTGAAGAAGACTCCGGTGCCTTGTCTTAGTTTTTCCTGCATGAACTTTAGAGGACAGATAATGAGTAATAAAGTGATTTAAGGACATCTTGTACTATATACAAACATAATAACACAATGATACGTAAGTGATGCACATGAAAAAAAAATTAAATTTCCTAGGTTCTTATGAAAAGCTGAAAAATGAACTGCAGAAAATATGAAATATCAGCCTATTGTACAAGGAAAGGCACTTGGTTAGTGTTCTGGTCCTCCATGAGGATCAAGGATAGGGGCTTTTCTCAAACTTTCACCTTTTCCTGATTGCTGACGGGTCCTGCCAAAGGTGAAGGTGAAGATGGGCTTTAGGATCATGGACTTTGGCCCATAATGATGGAAATAGGCCCGGCCACATGCCTGTAGTAAGAGGGCCAGTGGCTTGTGGTATACAACAGAGGCAGGACCAGCCATAATGCTTCAGTTGATTATTTAACAAACCAAAAGGCAGAAATTAACAAACAGCTTGCTTCCAAGTTATTGGAGATGCACGTTTTTAAACAGCATGAAAAGTTTTGGAAACGGTCCATAATAAGAATTACATGCTTTACCCTTGATATCAAGAAACAACAGTCTCTTCCTTTCTGGCCTAAAGCTGTGGGTGCTTAGCTGACCGATTCTAATAATGATGCCAGCCTATGAGTGACTCACGGGTGTCTCTGCAAAGTGCTTATTGGAATACCTAAGTGTTGAGTTCAGGTGCTGAGTTGCCAATGACGGCGGTTGGTCTCGCAGTTGACTACAGTAGAGACACCAAAACCCACTGATCTCAATAATGCAGGGATTTCCCAGAACTTGGAAGCTCTATGCCGCATGCTTCTTTGCTTCTCTCTTCAGGCCAGTTACCAACCAACTAAAGGCCGTGCCAGAGGGCCTTAGATGCCACTCAACCGGCAGCCACAACTTACTTTCAGCTCATCCTGCTGTGGACTTCTCCTAGGGTAGAGGTTAAATCCTAATGAGATGAAGAACCTTTGATGATGTCATGCCCTTTGTGATCCACCACAACCAATAGCAGAGCAGATCATTACACTATATAAAAACCTGAAAAGAAAGCAATAACGATACAAGACCACCAGGGGTCAGCATCATACAAAGTACCTTGCCACAACATAAATAACACTGCAAATAGGAGTACTTTGGGACCGTTGCTTCATGAACCAGGCTTTCCAACCATCCCCTTTACAATTGCTCTAGTGCCATTTCGACAACTTTTATATATATGCTAAAAGTAACACAAAATAAAGTAAAACATACGGCCAATTTAAAACAAAAGTGTTCAATAAAAACATGAAATAAATATGTCATTTTCTGATGATACATTCCTTGGACATTATACAGTTGGGATGTAACTGCATGGAAATAATGGGACATGAGAGTTTTAATAAAAAGTGAAAAAGTGTAGCATTTTTACTGTACATACTGAGAACAATAAGCTAAACTAAAATCTTTGTAGAGGCCTGCTTTAATGGTATTTAGGAAAACTCAAGAATCCCTTTAAGGCCGGCTTCATACATGCGTAATGCAACTGTGTGAGCTTCAGTGCAACATATTTGCACACTGCACAAGGTTTTTTTGCTTGCGTATCGGCGTATTTTACCGTACTTTTTCTGCCAGACTGCATGTTCATTTGCGCGCGGCAAACAAACGTACTGATTGAAATGGCTAATTAGTTCCAGATGTGTTCTTTTTCCAGCTCAATTACAGTGTCTCATGCATCTCCTTGCGTATTGCGCGTGCATTTGAGCACCCCCATTGATTTTGCTGCGCAAATACACGGAAAGATAGAGCATGTACGATTTATTTTTGCATAAACAAAATACACTATTGTCAAAATATAGAAATAGGATTGAACCCATTGAAATCAATAAGCTCTATTCTCTGCATAGTGCCCGCGCAGTGAAGCTAGCCTAAAATATATAGTTTAGCTCTGTGATACTTTTCATGTTACTCTTTCCCTTTAACCCCTTCCCGCTCCAGGGCATAAGTTTACATCCTGGGAGTGGGGTACTTCCCGCAACAGGGCGTAAACTTACGTCCTGGGGATAGCGCAAGATCACATATGATCCCGCGCTATCCCGCAGCGGGAGCCGGCTGTCAGTCATAGCCGGCCTCTCGCTGCAACTTCTTCCTTCTTTTCCTCCAAGATGGACGCCGGGATCTTCACCCACGATGCACCGCGGGTCTTCTCCCATGGTGCACCGTGGGCTCTGTGCGGTCCATTGCCGATTCCAGCCTCCTGATTGGCTGGAATCGGCACACGTGACGGGGCGGAGCTACGCGATGACGCGTAGAAGGGGTGGAGCCAGAACGCCGCTTGTGCCCGGACCGACCAGAAGGGAGAAGACCCTTTTGCGCAAGCACGTCTAATCGGGCGATTAGATGCTGAAATTAGACAGTACCATGGAGACGGGGACGCCAGCGCAGGGAAGGTGAGTGTATAACTTCTGTATGGCACATATTTAATGCACGATGTATATTACAAAGTGCATGTATATGGCCATACAGAAGTGTTTAACTTAACTTGTCATCGCGGGACAACCCCTTTAACAGAGGGAGCGCGCTCCCTCTATGTCTTCGTCCGGCTCTTGCGATGTTATCCTGTGTTGCCAGTGCCTGAGATCGCTGTATAAGCGATAAGGCATGGCAGGGCTGGTGCAAGTCCGCCAGAGGGACACAAATGTTGTAAAAAAAAAGATTAAAAAAATGAATTAAAAAAAAAATGTAAAAAAAGTTTTAAAAAACCCCTTTTTTTATGCTTTTTCTCAGATTAGCATAAAAAAAGGTAAAACAAAATTAAAAGTCCACATATTTGGCATTGTCGTGTCTGTAGCGATGCGTACAATAAGTTTCCCATGGCTTTGACTGTGCACGGAAAAAAGTGTTAGAAAAAACGCTAAAAAACTGAGGCAAAATGCTAATTTTTAGCATTGTACCTCACTAAAAATGCAATAAAAGTGATCAAAAAAGCCGTATGTACACCAAAATGGTACCAATAAAAATTACAGCTTGTCTCGCAAAAAATAAGCCCTCATAGAGCTCCGTACATCAAAAAATAAAAAAGTTACAGGACTTTCAATGCAGCGATTTAGAAAAAAAAAAAGATTTCCAAAAAAAGGGGTTTTATTGCAGAAAAGTGGATAAACCTAAAAAAATGTAAAAATTTTGGCATCGTTGTAACCGTAGCGATCCGCAGAAAAAAATGGATTTTCTTATTTATGCTGCATGATTAACGCTGTAAAAAAAATCTATGGCAGAATTGATGTGTTTTCTCTCCCTGCTATCATAAAAAAAAAATAAAAGCTTTACAATATAGTCAATGTACCCAAAAATGACGCTGATAAAAACTACAGTTCGCCACGCAAAGAACAAGCCCTTACACGGCCGCGTCAACGGAAAAATAAAAAGTTATGACTTTTGATAAATAGAGAAGAAAATCCGCCAAAAATCGTTGCATCCTTAAGCCCAAAATAGGCCATGTCATGAAGGGGTTAAACTCTGTTTGTGCTTGTATTACAATTAAGGATGCTATGACTTTATAAGAGAAGACAGGCCATCTGGACTGCACTGGATAAAACTCAGCCGCAAATTCCCTTCTACTTTGACAATTTAGCCATAGAAGCTTTATAACAAGCTTTACTACAGTACATGATATGACTTTTTTCATAATGCGACCTATAAGCACAATGGTTACAGCATATCCCGTGAGCATCCTAATACATAAAGCCTATCATATACAGTACCTGCCCTGCAAGAATTAGAGAGTCTTCAATTTCTTGCTCCAGGAAATTGTGCAGTTTTTGATATAGACCTTGATAGCAGCGTGTGATCATGTCTCTGATACATAGACGTCGGATGGGACATGTTTCCCTCTGTCCATATCTGCTTCATAGACACAGGCTATAATAAAACTTTAAACCATTGCAATAGTAATGACGCGTTACAGAGAGACATATTGCAGAACACAAGATGATTTTGTAGATCTATTATAATAAAGGGAAGTCTTTTGTCACATGCTGAGGAGACATTTTATGTAAAGTACTTTATTCCGCTCTTAATAAAATATATTCATGGATAAAATGACCAGATGAGGAAAGAGATGCCAGAATAGTTTATCTCTGACTCCTGCAAGTAGTCTGTAAGATATAATGAAATGAGTGGTCAAAGTGATGATCCTGCTTTTAAATGCACATGTCCCCAAGGGGTTTGCAATGATCTTATTTCCTTCAATGGATATACAGTACATTTAGCTATCAGCTAACATGCTATAGAGATGCGTCTCAGTTATATGACTTGCTATAGAGACTAGTTTATGAGTCTCACATGAATAATATGCCGAGTTTCAACCACGTTCATCTTTTACTTTGTTTCTAGTGAAGTCTCAGATCTAGAGATGAGCGAACGTACTCGGTAAGGGCGATTTCGCAATCGAGCACCGCGATTTTCAAGTACTTCACTACTCGGGTGAAAAGTACTCGGGTGCGCTGTGGGTGAGCGAGGGGTTGCAGAGGGGAGTGGGGGGAGAGGGAGAGAGAGAGGGCTCCCCCCTGTTCCCCGCTGCTACCCCCCACTCCCCTCTGCAACCCCCCGCTCACCCACAGCGCACCCGAGTACTTTTCATCCGAGTAGTGAAGTACTCAAAAATCGCGGTGCTCGATTGCGAAATCGCCCTTACCGAGTACGTTCGCTCATCTCTACTCAGATCCTAAAGATTAAAGGGTTAATTCAGGAATTTCCAAATATGTCTGACCTGCTCCCCTCTTACTGCAATTGGGGCCAGTGCTCTGCTATGTCCGAACACAAAAATATTCCTGCAACTCTTCAGTCAGAAGCAGAGTCTTTTTTGTCCTTTCCCAGTCCCTGTGATAATGCAAAGAAGTAACAGGAAGCTTAAATAGTCACTGCACTTTGAGACAACTTGTGGTGATATGATAGCCAATGTGATAACTAGCAAAAGGTATTTACCAAGAATTAGGTTTTTGTTCTAAAAAAAACCCATCTAAAGAGCAGGCCACTAAGGGTCTACCTCCCTTCTAATTTGCTGACTAGTCCTTTTGTCATGTGAAGTCTGTCTCTAGTAACAGATCACAAGACAAAGGACCATGAAAGTGAAGGACAGTGATGATTCATACAGCCCATAATAGTCTATGGAGAGGAGAGTGGAGGGGATGGGGAGGGGGAGGGACAGAGACTTGCACAGATATGTCTGCTAGTGTAAAAATGAAGAGGGGAAAACACGCAATACATGCAGGATACAAGTCATATAATGGCCAGAAATAGTGTTATTCCTCATGTACACACGTGGCAGCTTATTCTAAAAAGTTATCTGAAAGTTCAGGTGTAAGGGTTTAAATACTCATGCATATATATCTATGTATATGATTGCTGGGCTATATATATGTCCCTTCTAGAACCTTTAGAGAGGTCAGATGACTGTGTTTTTTTACTTTAACTTTTCTGCTGTGGATTAGTAAAAAGTGAGCTGCTCGTTATTTGGTTGATTAGCCAGGAAAAAAAGGCAGCTAGATGGTGACTGCAGTTTTTGCAAACAGCAGAGAGCCTTGTGTGATATGAGCTGCCCCAGTGCCACTGTAGAGCAGTTTTTTTTCTGTACCAGAGAGAGAGCAAGTCAGATTCCTGGATTGACACTACCCAGTTGTTGCAACATCCGTACCAAAGGGAGGTCTGACGATCGTTCAAGAAAATGCCAGCCGTAATTACCAACTGCAAGTGGTAAGCTGTTACTGGTAGAGAGACCACAAGTGAGAACAGATAAATCAACAGCCATATTTAAGTTTCATTGGTGACTGCCATTACCCAAGCTCATCACCAGTAAAACAAATTGTTTAGACTTCATCATTGTACAACCTCCCCAAAGATACTGTGTAGAGATGAGCGAACGTACTCGGATAAGCACTACTCGTCCGAGTAATGTGCTTTATCCGAGTATCGCTGTGCTCGTCTTGAAAGATTCGGGGAGCGCCGCGGAGCGGGGAGCTGCAGGGGAGAGCCGGGAGGAACGGAGGGGAGATCTTTCTCTCCTTCTCTCCCGTCCGCTCTCCCCTGCTCCCCGCCGCAACTCACCTGTCAGCAGCGGCGCTCCCCGAATCTTTCAAGACGAGCACAGCGATACTCGGATAAAGCACATTACTCGGACGAGTAGTGCTTATCCGAGTACGTTCGCTCATCTCTAATACTGTGGTAATAGTTTGTTCAGGGGACAATGACTGCATATTTCAGTTAATGGATTTAGTCATTTTGTTAACTGAAGTTCTTGCAAGACTAGGTTACTTCAGAGGAGACTCCTATTTTCAAACTGCATCTGTGGTGCAAGTTACCACTGGTCAGAATAAACAGTTTATAGACTGTGCTAATTATGGTATGTACTATAATAAGGATACCCTATTTGTAGGGTACGGAATGAGTTATAGCATTAATCAAACGTTAGTAAATTGTTTGCATTGTATCCAAGTAATACTCATATATTATTGCCATATGATGATCATACATTTGGTAAAGGACTGTTTGTTCACCTGTACTGTTGAAACTGTTGATATCTATGGGTTCTATTATGAGTGTTTTTCATATTCAAAAATGTGCGTGAATACGCCCGTATACAGAAGCCCTAAGTGGGCTGAATTGCAGCACCAGGCGCAGCATCATATACGGACCGAATGCTGCATCTGTAAGGAGGGATTACTGAATGACCACAGTACTCCAGGAAGCTCCGCAGTTCTTTTGTCTTACTCATCATGGGAGGTCGCTATTAATGGATATTCCTGGAAAACCCCATAATATATTCCAATGTATATAGGTTTTTGTTTCCTTATAAAGAGAGCTCCGCATAGTAGCTGTGCTTACTGTATGATGATTTGTGTCTGGCAGTCTGTCATAGTCTGTCTCATTATGTAGCTAGATATAAGTTTCATTATGTCGCTTTACATCAACATTTAAGGACATTATACTGCAACACAGTCTTTATTACATACTGGATATTATCATTCCAATTCACTTTGCCTATTGTGTCAACTAGAGCATATTGAGTAAATAGGACATATTTATTAAAAATGTTGCTAAGGATAGGTTTGACGCAATTTGCAAACTGTAATAAATGACATATACAAGTGTATACCAGTGTTGTATGTGCCCCCTGGATGCAATGCTTGCAGAGAAGAATATGCCAATATAATGCTCATAGAAAATCAGAAGTACATGGAGGTACAGTATGGGCCTATAACAGAGTATAGGTGTCATATTATGGATCTGTACATGGAGCCCTAATTCAGTTGTGTCATGAGCACTAAAGGTGGTCATAGCCATTAGACTAAGGCCCAATGGCCATGTGTGAATTTTAATTATAAAATTTGCGTGTGGCACCCGCGCGGGAGACACGCACCTCTTACTGCCCATAGGTATGCATTAGCATCCACACGGCAAATAAAAACATGCGGATGTGATTTTTTTTTTCCTGGCGTGGGGTCAGACACATGGGAAGAAATGGCAGCATGAAGTTCCTGTGGGACTTCAATGGAAGCTGTCCCCGCCGCGGCACACCCGCAGCTGTCACTGAGGAGGTGCCGCGGATCTGCAGGGGATCCAAAAAAAAAAGTGAGCACTGCGCATGCGCCGGGCGCGTTGCCCGATGCTCCCATGCTGAATAAAGAAGATCCTTCCGCTCCGAGGAGATCCACACTGGTCCCAGAGAGGTAAGAAACAGTCTTTTCTTCTCCATGGCCGTGGGCACGCACGGATACCACTGCGTATCTGTGCGTGCAAGTGGACATAAGGCCTAAGGACCCTTATAGACAAGCCCATGGCTTGTGATTGCAAAGTACCACAGTACTAAGGACAAGTTCCCTAAAGGACATAGAAAAAGCTAAAAGAAAAAAAAAATCGATATACCTTTTTTTGTGAACTTTTCCTTTTATATTAACAAAGGAATTTAAAAAATTAGGCATCCATAAAGCCGCATACAAGAAATTGATCACACTTTTACATGGCAAAACTTATAGAAAGAAAAAAAACGGAACCAAAATGTTTGTTAATTTCTTTTCTCAAAAAGCGTTATAAAAGTGATCAAAAAAGTCATACATACTTCAAAACAGTACTGATAAAAACTACAGCCATAGTCCTAATCGTACCTGCAGAATTAAGTTATCATGTCATTTGTACTTAATGGCAAACAAAAACAATGGCAAAATTGACGTTTTTTCGCCCCGTTTCCCAAGAAAATTAATAAATGTTATACAATACACTATGTTCTCTCTAAAATGGTACCAATAAAAACTATAGCTCATCACGCAACAAACAATCCCTCGTATGGCTATGTCAACAGAAACATTAAAAAGTTATGGCTTTTAAAAAGTGGAGATAAAAATCCCCCCCCAAATCCTTGCTTTCTTAAAGGGGTTGTCCCGCGGCAGCAAGTGGGGTTATGCACTTCTGTATGGCCATATTAAAGCACTTTGTAATATACATCATGCATTAAATATTGGCCATACAGACGTTATACACTTACCCCCTCCGGCGCTGGCGTCCCCGTCTCCATGGCGACAATGAAGCCTCTTCTCTGGTCGCACGAACAGTCGCGCTTGCGCCCTGATGGATTCCTCTTCTGTCTCCCTCCGGGCTCACGAGCCGCGTCCTGGCTCCTCCCTCTTTTCCGCATCATCGTAGCTCTGCCTCCATCACGTGGTGCTGATCAGCCAATGAGGTGGCTGTAATCGGCAGTGGAACGCAAGACAGGAGAAGAAAATCCACGGTGCACCATGGGAGAAGACCCGCAGTACACCGTGGGAGAAGATCAGCAGCGCCATCTTTAAAAGAAGAAAAGAAGAAATCTTCAAAGCTGCAGAACGGGGATGCAGGTAAGCGAAATTAAAAAAAAAAAAATAACAAATGCATTCTTTTTAACAGTGCATAATGCAGGGGTCTACTGAAAAAAAAAAATTGATTTCAGCGCGGGACAACCCCTTTAAGTACCAAGCTAGACCGTGCATTTAAGGCTTTACTTGGCTGCAAACTAGACATGATCCTCTTTATGACTGTAATATAAGGACGGCCATTTGTATAATTCATAGTGTTGTCTAGGGTGGACAACCTCTGTTTCACAAATTAGACAGAAGAAACGGACCAGATCATTATGAAAATAATTACACACGATTTCCCTTTTTATTTATATGGGAAATTAATTTAGAAAGTTACAATGTGCGCTGTAATGAATAATTAATATATTCTTGTGTCCGTTTTTATTTACTTGTTTCAATAATGGCAAGTGATACTAAAATTAAAAAAGAAACTGCAATCTCATCAAATGAATTGTTAATGATCGTTCTTAATTTAAATATTCATTTAAGAGTTGAAAATAAAAAATCACAATATCTTCATTTATTGGTTGCTCAGACTTTCCAATAAATTAAAAAACTTGCTGTAAATCCAAGTGGTTGTCCTTTTCTTACAATACTATAAACTGTGACTGCAATTCTGTTACTGTATAAGTAAGGCTGCTTTCACATCTGCGTTGGTGATTCCATTTCCCTACTTCCCATTTCCATTTCCCATTGTCTATAATGCGGTCCGTTTGGTTTCCGTTCAGCTCAACATGACCACTGCAGCCAATCTCTGCCATACCATGAGGAGCTAACATGTTGGAGAAAAAAGACAGGTGGGGAGCACTGGAGTGGTAGCACTGGAACAGCAAGGGGTTGAACAGGAAAGTAGCACTTGTTTGTTGCTTTATAACATTCCTTACGTTTAGCTACATGTTTTTTGGTATATAAAAAACCTTTAAAGGAAATGCATCACTTACATTTTTTTTACTAATTGAGACCAAATAGTGACACATATTCCATTTTTACAATCTAGTTTTATTTTCTCATAGTAGATTTTATTTATTCTATTTTCTGTACATGACTACAGATCCTGCTCAAGCTTATTTTAAGAGCATATAAAGAATCTTTCATTGACTTCTATAGGATACTTGAAATGTGCAGAGATGATTGGGCACAGAGGAGGAGGAGTTCAGCTACCACCATCACCTATTGTGAATGGTGCATTTTTAGTTATCTACATGTAACATCTATATGTGGATATGCTCACAACTTGAAGCTTGCGAGTTCAATCCCCACATGGTTTAGCACAAGGTTGACTCAGCCTTCTGTCCTTCTGAGGTCAGTAAAATGAGTACCTAGCTTGGTGGGGGGTAATAAATTACCTGAAAGCGCTGTGGAATAAGTTGGCACTAAACACTTTCCCCCAGAAGCCAAATATTAATTAAAGTGATAAAAGTAGATATACAACCAAGATATCAAGAAACATATGATCATGCGATGTAAGATCAAAAGATACAAATAGTGATATACCAAGCATGTAAACAGGGGACCAGCCAAAATTAGAATGGAGAACATGGAAATATAAGCCAAGCCTAAACCGTGAATCCACAACCTAATAAGCCCAAAGTATAATTCAAAGGAAGAGAAAAGGAAATGAAAGGAGAGAAAAAGGAAGGAGAAGTGATAAAAGGAGAAGAAGAAAAAGGGGGGTATAAAGCACTGGCAGGGGTGAAGGGATAATGATGCACTGTGGGTGTGCTCATCTGTCCGAGTCTCAAAGAAATGCAGTGTATTCTGCTGAGTGCTGAAATTCCATCCTGTCAAACAATGGTTGGTACACTTACGTGGTAGGTAGGTGTAAGGTCCTCTATGTAGATGACTTTATGAGCTGTACCTCAAGAACATCACAAGAATCCACTCTTTTCTCACTGTGGACTAAAAACTCTTATTGTTGCCCTCATCCACTCTCGGCTCGATTATTGCAACTCGTTGCTGATCGGCCTCCCCTACACCAGACTCTACCCTCTCCAATCCATCCTGAATGCGGCATCCAGGCTCATCTTCCTATCCAGCCGCTACTCGGACGCCTCTGCCCTGTGCCGGTCACTGCACTGGCTGCCCGTTAAATACAGAATTCAATTCAAACTCGCTACCTTCATCCACAAAGCCCTCCACAGCGCAGCGCTGCCATACATTGCCTCCTTCATCTCAATCCATCACCCAGCCCGGGCTCTCCGCTCTGCTAACTAAACCAGACTGAGCACCCCTTTAATTCGAACTTCTCATTCCCGCCTCCAAGACTTCTCCAGAGCAGCACCAGTCCTCTGGAATGCACTACCAAAGGATACCCGAGCAATCCAGGACTCGCAGAACTTCGGGCGTGCTCTAAAAACGTACCTCTTCAGGGAGGCATACCGCATTCCCTAAACAAACTCCTCTGTACTCCGCCTGATAACATGCTCCCTGACCTACTGACTGCGATCCCTGTTAGCCACCATATACCGCTCCTGCAGTCATACCGATTCTGCCGTCACACGGCCAAATATCTGACCATTGTCTATGTGTATAGAATCCCTCACTCTCCACCTCACCATACGGCGCACATCTCCAGCCCTTTACCTTCTGTATCACCCCATTACTTGTGGTATGTAAGCTCGTTGGAGCAGGACCCTCACCCCTACTGTTTCCATCAACTGATTACTATGTAACCGTGGTTCTGTAATTTTTGTACTTTTTGTCTTACTGAATTCCCCCTGTCTATGTAAGTGTTGCGGAATATGTTGGCGCTATACAAATAAAGTTCATTATTATTATTTATTTTGGGGAACCACGGGGAATAAAGGCTCTGTTATTACCATAAAGCATAGCATGGAGACCTGAGCAGCCAGGTACTATATAAATTTCTTTTTGAACCGTGTCCCAGAAGGTTGCCAAAACTGTGCAGGACCAAAAATATGGAGAAAGGAACCCTCCGCCTGCCCCACCAACATGCTGGGCTAACTGAGGACATGAGAGTAAATAAATGGGACAGAACTCTATACCAGCATGACAGGACTTTGTAGTTGGCCTCCTGAACCCGAGAACAGATAGACATCTTATACACCAGGATGTAGGCACAAAGTCGTTAAATCTGGGTCAGGGACCTGCCAAGATCAGACTCCCACTGCAGCAGAAACCATGGGGAAGGCCAATTCAGAAGAGACTGGAGAAGTGCATAGAACATGGATAAAACATGTTGCAGGGGACAGGTACCTAGACAGAGTTCTTCAAATGTGGTCTAAGGGTGGGAGAAAACCAACCTAGAGGGCAAAGAGCAAAGAATGTGTTGGTGATGGAAAGATCGCCAAGGACCCTGGGGCAAGAGATCAGATATTGAAGTAATTCCAGTGAGGGGCAATCAGTGCTTTCCTCCAAATGTAGAATTCTGAAGCGATTGGCAGTAATCCAAAAAACATCATTTTCTTAGCAACCAATCTGTCTTAGATTTCTTACATTCACTTAGTTAAAGGCAGAATTGCCATTAAACCAGTATCAGAGAACGTATCCATTGCCCTATTTTCTTGTTAGGAAGCACTCATATCTGGGTACAGTCTTCCCTAGCTTCTGGAGGCAATGTGTATTCAATTCGTGATGCAATGAACCATGGCGTGCCCAACCTAACTTTTTCTAAGTGAGTATTGGGCCCCTGTCCACATATTCAGCAGTAGCACGAGCAGAGACTTATGTCCTGGATCTTGCTATACCAGTTTAGAAGAGGGATAGGTTTGAAAATAAGGCACGGGCCCATTACCCATGGGCTTCCTGGGTAACTCACATAAGAACCTGGAACCAACATGACTTTTTTTTAAACAATAAACTTTAAAATTCAAGGACCCCATGCCCATAGGACAGAATTACTGGAACCTTGCAGTTCAACAGGAGAGACTCCAGAACAGTCCTCTTTTTGGCAGCGCTGCTGCTTACCACAACTTCTGGCTTCCGATCTAACTTTTTTCTGTTCAGAGAACCACTTCTTGCTCCTGTCCCCTCTTAAAGCCACATTAAAACATTGTATCATCAATAAAACAATTGAAAATGTACCCGCTCCTCTTACATTCTTTCTTTTATTGCCATATTAACTATATTTTTGTAAAGGAATGACAGGTAGAAAAATCTTTAATACAACCAAACATCCAACAAGTGTAACAATAAACTTGTGTACGTACCTTGCTGAATACCTCTAGGGTAGAATAAAAACAAATATCCAACCTTAACAGGAAAAAAATACAATGCCTACAATAAATGGATGTTACTTTGTGTCTAGATCTGACGGCATCTTGCTCACTGTAGTTCCCATTCTTTGTGACCCAGAGTAACGTATTATCTCATTAACTCTCATCCGATTTTGTTGGAGATTTTAATGTTTATAAGGTCACTGTGAACAATGTCTAGCAACTTCCGAACAGCACAGGAGAAAATTGCTACAATGCGAGTTTCTATAAGAGATCAGTATCTTATCAGTGTTGTAAGATGCAATAAAGGAGAAAAGGATGTGGTGGGGGTGGCTGCATAGAGAATGTTGGAGGGGGGGACAAGAAAGTTGGCTAAACACAATTCTTCATGATGCTTGCATTTGTCAAGCGCTTGCAGAGGGACACCTGCTAATCTATCCTATAACAGACACGTATCCTGCCTCAGAAAAAGAAAGAACACTGACAAGTTTTCTCAGTAAAGGGCTGAATACAGAAAAATAAAGGATGACTTAAAGGTGACTCTATTAACGCATATAAATGTATGTTGGGCCAATATAGCAATTTATTAGAACCATGAGAAAGACTTGGGGCCAATAGTTGCATAAGTGAAAATATAATGTTATCACTATAGGAAATAGCGATAATCAGAGCTCTGATGGAACATTGCAAATAGAATTTCCATTATTCTCATGCAGAGATCCTAGCAATTAGTTACAGTCACTTCAAGTTGTCCACAATCATAATGGTTGCAGTCTCTAACAGAGGCACCATAGCTTAATGATTTCTCTCACATCTGGTGAATAACTCGCTCTCAAACAGAACAATAGAACAGAAACAGAAAATTTCACAGTTTCCTACTGTGGCCTGGAGGACTTTGAAACACTTCAAGTCCTCCAAGGTCAGATCATGCCCAAGATGGCTGACAATTCTTGCTGAAATGCTTTGTGTGCTACTGGTCTAAGGGAGGCTACTCCCTTCTATGAATGAGTGAAAGGTGAGTGGTGGAGCTACTCCATGGGTGTATTTACAAAGTTTGTTGATGAATAGTGGTACAACTGTACGTGGGAGGTGATGCCATCCTGACGTAGACCTGTACAAGACAAGTCAAGACATACACTGTGGAAGCGAAAGAAAAATTTCTCAAGGTTACCTACACGTCAGACACCAGGAGCTACACCTGTAGCCTGGTTCTTTCCCTATAGTCTCCTTATTGGCCGTGGTGGTTTGGCAACTTAAATACTCACCATAGCCTTCAAGCATGTTATGCCTCAGCATTTACTGAAGAAGAGTTTTTTTCTTAAAATGTGTTTTTCTGCTGCTTATACTCCTCATATAATAAAATCTTCTTATATCGTACCATCATCACCAATCTTTGGAGTTGTTGCGCCTTGCGCCATTTTTCTTTCACTTCCAGTGTACCCTTCTATGAATGTCTTGGATCTGGCCCCAGTTAAAGGGATTGTCCAATCTGGGTGTCTGGCTGCTTAGATCCTCAGTAATTAGCAATTAATTCACAGGGAACCCACCAGCAAGTATTTAATTTCTTCTCTTGCACTGGGCGAATGGAGCAATAAATATTTATAATTAAAACTAATGGGCTGTCTATCTAATGCAGACATGCTGGTTTTTTTCAGAGCAAAAGACCTTCTATAGCAATCCACAGTAGAAACAAGTTGAGGGAGAGACAGAGTTGGGTACCACTGATGAGGAATTTATGGATTTTTAAGTGCAATGTTCTACCTTTAACGACCAGTATTTTACTGTATAAGGCCTCTGTGCTTGGGCCCAACTCACATCGGACTGCACACAGACAGCAATTCATGTACTGTCTGATTTACAGGAACGATACATATTGATATGCACTGGGATGACCTATTTTCCATCCATGAAATGGGCGAGTATAGGACATGCCATGAATTTTTTTCATGTAGGCCATTGGTCTGTGTTAAAAAAATGCATAGCCTTAACCTATTCCAATCCAATTTGTATCCCGGTTTTCCTAGGGGGCTTACCCTTTTTCTGCCGTTATACAACGGCCCTATATGCTGGCTAAAGCCAGTACTGCATGAGGTGACATGTTAGATAGGCTCCGACAGCAGAGAGGTGTGCACTAAGCCTAAAGAGCACCATTGTTCTGTTGGGAAATATCCAATGATTGTACATCAAACTCTTAAAGGGGTTGTCCCGCGAAAGCAAGTGGGGGTATACACTTCTGTATGGCCATATTAATGCACTTTGTAATGTACATTGTGCATTAATTATGAGCCATACAGAAGTTATTCACTTACCTGTTCCGTTGCTAGCCTCCCCGGTCTCCATGGTACCGTCTAATTTCAGCGTCTAATTGCCCGATTAGACGCGCTTGCGCAGTCCGGTCTTCTCCCTTCCGAATGGGGCCGCTCGTGCCGGAGAGCTGCTCCTTGTAGCTCCGCCCTGTCACGTGTGCCGATTCCAGCCAATCAGGAGGCTGGAATCGGCAATGGAGCGCACAGAGCCCACTGTGCACCATGGGAGAAGACCCGCGGTGCATCGTGGGTGAAGATCCCGGCGGCCATCTTACTAAGGTAAGTAAGAAGTCGCGGGAGCGCGGGGATTCGGGTAAGTACTGGACGTTTTTTTTTTTTTACCCCTGCATCGGGTTTGTCTCGCGCCGAACGGGGGGGGCTATTGAAAAAAAAAAAAACCCGTTTCGGCGCGGGAAAACCCCTTTAAGCTTAACTTTAGAGATCAAGGCTGATGGGGTGCATTCTGAAATACCACCTTGGACACAAAGAGAGATGGTTTTGCCTCTAGGTCCCAATACAGCTTTTAAAAACCACAACTTCATATTTACATGCAGATTTTAACTGTCACAGTAACATCGGATGACTTTTAGAAAACCATGCCACACAACTAGTGATGAGCGAGCATACTCGCTAAGGGCAATTGCTTGAGAGAGCATTGCCCTTAGCGAGTACCTGCCCGCTCGAGAGAAAAGGTTCGGGTGCCGTTGCGGGTGACAGGTGAGTTGCGGCAGTGAGCAGGGGGAGGGGGGGGGGGGGGAGAGATCTCCCCTCCGTTCCTCCCCGCTCTCCCCCGCAGCTCCCTGCCCGCCGCCGGCAGCCGAACCTTTTCTCTCGAGCGGGCAGGTACTCGCTAAGGGCAATACTCTCTCGAGCAATTGCCCTTAGCGAGTATGCTTGCTCATCACTACACACAACACATGAATAGCGCTTTAGAGTGAAATACAATCCTGTGCTACATGAAAGGGTTACTTTAAAATGATAGAGCGAGTCCAGCATTGTGCTGACAAGATCTTTTTACAATTTACAAGGCAGATACCATTTTGGTGGAATTGCTTTAATTTTATCTGCAGCGTTGTTAAATCCAATCACATTGAAAGCCATTCTGTCTATAATGTTCTCTATTATTCATCTGTGGCATCTCATTCCCAACATTTGTTTCATTTTCAAGTCGTCGGAACACAATAACAACAGAAAAACTAGGTACAAGGAACAGTCACCTGAGGGGTACAAGAATAATTCACCTGTCCGCTGATATGTTCATTCTTTAAGTTGGCGCACACGCAAAGTAAAAGGTTTGATCATTTGAGATGTTTGGAAATAGATGAAGATTTATGAAAACAATATTAAATAAGACGAACAGAAAATAACTGCGTTGAACTCCTCCTGCGAGGTTAGATTAAATAAATCTCTTTTTTCTGCAGATAAAATGCCTAGGAATTCTAGTGTCAGGGAAATGTGATGATTGTAATGCCAAAGCACAGAGTTTTAGCTTACGGCTATTCTTCCATTGATATCTTATCTTCATTTATTTTGGGGTTTGGAACATATTAGTATGGGAGGGAGGTGACTGAAGCCAAAACACATAATATTATAATGTATATCCCTAAGGCTAAGTAGATTACCAATCAGAAAACATTGGTGGTCATTTGTGATGCTGTTAAGCCATAGTTGTCTCTCCTTTTTTCCATCCAATCTATGTGCACTTTTACAACCATTTTTTTTATTGCTCCAGTGCATGCATAACAATGGAAGCACCTTTGCTAATAGTCTTAATTTTAAAAATGTGCTACCATTTTTGTACACAACTCCTACGTATCCATTGTACAAACCATGTAGTCATGTCTTACTGCCATGCTCCCATTTCTTGCTAGCCTACTGTCTACATTTAGGAAAAAACTTCTTGGAATTCTTGGAAGTTAAACGGGGTCGATGACAAAATAATTTTCAAACATGTGTAAGAAGGTGGAGGTATTGGCACTCACCCATCCACTGAAGATAAGTGGCTCTGCTGCTCAGACCAGCCTTGGGACTTTACCTGCACCCCAGCATAACATGAGCATCTGGGATATAGCACAGCTAGCAAAGAGGAGTGAATAGGACCTTTGTCTCCACCCACTCATATGTTTCTGCAGTGGTGTCCATCTTGAAAAATGGCACATGCACCCAGATCTGCTCACAGAGTAGGGATTAGAGTATGGGGTGCTACGCTCATCCTCCAGAAGGTCCTTGAACTTTCTAAGTGTTTTAGGCACCATATAAGCGCTCTCAACTGCATCACAGTAGTTATAACACAGCAAAGTGACAGAGGAGTGACCGTAGTAGTGTTTGTGTACAGGGAACCAGCAATACTAGTGAGCAAAAACTGATGACGTGGCGGTGGCTGCTATATGAAGAAAGATGCCTGGGCAGCACTGTTTCCATGCTAGGGAACAGCAAGTTAGAGGACCAAAATACTCTGATGACTGGTGGCAGTAGTTGGAAGACCAAAAGGGCCCTGATGACTATGGGGCAGTAGTTGGATGACCAAAAAGCCCCTGATGACCAGGGCAAATGGGTGACAGCATGGAATCAGATGAACTGGGAATGTGATATGGAGCATTGCATGCAATCGAGGTTATACCTGCGGACACCTGTATGTAAGTGGGGCTCCCAATGTTAGACGTACACACCACTTGGGAACAGTATTTAGTTTATAGTAGGAGGCATGGGACTGGGACACTTAAAGAGACCTCCTGCTGTGTGCAACTGAGTTTTGGTTTGAGCCAGGAAATATTGACAATTTCCAGGGTTTATGGAGTCCATGTCATTTTTGAATAGCTAGTAATGTAGTATAATTGTTGATTAATGATGCATGTGTAAGGTGACTTTGCAGCAAGGTCACCAGACATAGAAGGAGAAAAAGTTGTAAAGCATGTGAGACCTTGATCGTATTAGTAGTGACATCTGTGATGTCGTGTGTCCTGGTAGAAGTATGCAGCCCCTACAAGGTGGAAGACGCCCATGTTGGTCATATATCTAGGAGTCCCGATGCATTGTGTGGGAGTCTAGGAATATATTATGAAATTGCCCTAGGAATACTCCGGGTCATACAAACACAATTCTAATTGCCAAAGGCAAAAAATATCCATAGATAATATCCCCTAAAATATAATCTAAATACTTTATTATTCAAAAAGACAATGAAGAATAAAGGGGTAAAAGGGGCTGTGTGACATTTAATGTAATGTTCAAGTACAGGCAGCGCTTGGCCATTCATTGAATTCAACGAATAGCTGAGTGCTGCCTCTGATTGGTTGAGTGCTGTGACCAATCACAGGCAGCACTCAGCTGTCATTCAATGAATAGCTAAGTGCTGCCTGTGATTGCCTGAGCGCTCAGCCAATCAGATACAGCCCTTTCAGCAGACGGGGATTTAAAGTCCCCGCCTGCTGAAACACATTCCGAGCAGTGTAGGAAGAAGACAGGCTGGACGTGCCTGAACCCTGGCAGCTAAGGAGAGGTGAGTATATATATATTTTTTTATTTTTAACACATTCTAGGGATGATTTTCAGGGAAGGGCTTATATTTAAAATCCCTGCAGGGCTTGCCCATTGAAAGCAATGGGTGAACATTGTGATCCTCTTCCACAGCTGTCACAGCTATGACAGCTGTGGCAGGGGAATTCTTTAGCCTCAGGGGGAGTCCCCTGGTCACTGAACACTGTGACACTGCTGTCACAGTGTTCAGTGACAAGGGGACAACCAGCAGAGATGAAGAAATCCTCTGCCACAGCTGTCATATACATATATTTTTTTTTATTAATTTTTTTTTTTAACACAAACCATGGCTGATTTTCAGGGAAGGGCTTATGTTTCAAGCCCTTCCCTAAAAATCACTGCAGGGGTGCTGGCATCCTATTGCTTTCAATGTGGCCGTCGGCAGCAGCCACGGCCTTATCGAAAGATGCTGCATGGACCTGCATGTTTGTGTACGTACGTGGGTGCGCAGTTTTGTGCACACTAATGTATGCATACGCACACGCTCATGTGAATGCACCCATAGTCTCAGGGCATAAACAACAACAGAGTCAATCCACCCATGGAGACCATCACACTCTGTCTCAGATTATTCTCTCGCATATAAAAATCTTATTTTCCATTCATAATATATAAAATCTTCTCAGCAAATTCTTTCTGATTTGGACACGTTATTTTTAAAACTTTGAGATTTTTTAAAAACTTTTTGACTAGTAAGAGGGGCCAATAATTGATGTTTTTGTCTTGTATGATGAAAGAGAGATATACCGCTACCTCTTGGCAGTAAGACCTTCTGCCTTTTTATCTGTTAAGGAGCACAGGCAGCCTTCATTTACAAAGCCATCATCACTCCTGATCCTGGGAAAGGATTTATACACAGGCCGATAATTGACTCTTGTGAATTAGATTAGGCCACTAATGTATAGCCAAGGCAGTCATTTTAAAACACCAGTTCCACTTAGCAAGACCTATTAGAGTCTAATACAATGAAAGTCTTTCCGTCAACAGACTTTCTCTACAAGGACTAGCGATTTCCCTAATAATTTAATGTATAATTAGCAGATTGAACAATTCTCAGAACAGTGGCATTATGAGTTCTGGAGAAAGACATGGTGTCCAAACTATAAAATGATTGCAAATTACTCTGTTGAAAACTTCATATTGACAATTTAAGAGTTTATATTGAAAAAAGTTACAAGGAAACAGAATTTTGTTTCACTGTAGAAAAGTAGAAGAGAATGGGGACACCATGCTTAAAAGGGTTTACTACGGACAATTCTCCTGATGACCTATCCTCTGGATAAGTCATCAATAGTTGATTGGCTAAGGTCTGTTGCTCGAGACCCCGAATGATCAGCGGAGTGGGTGCATGGTGGGTACAAAAGTGGGCAACTAAAGTAATAAATGGAATGGGGTGCTACAATTCCCAGAAAGGTTTTCAAGATTAGGATTATTTAGTTTAGAAAATAGACTGCTGAGGGCCGACCTAATAACTTTGTAAAAATATATCAGGGGACAATACAGAGATCTCTCCCATCATCTGTTTATACCCAGGACTGTGACTGTATCAAGGGGGCACCCTTGATGTCTAGAGGAAAGAAGGTTTTTACACCAACATAGAAGGGGGTTATTTACTGTAAGAGCAGTGAGACTGCATAACTCTCTGCTTGAGAACGTGGTGATGGCGAACTCGATAAAAGAGTTTAAGAGAGGCCTGGACACCTTTCTTGAATGATACTGTTACGTTCATGTGGGCAGACAAGCAGCAGGCCCAGACAAATGTGACTGAAAAAGTACCGAAAGGGGACCAACAGACAACTGACCCTATGCTGAAGAGAAAATGGCGACACCCCACCTAACAGCAGGGCAATCGCCTCGATAAAGGTGGCCCTACGCTGGAACCTCAGAATAGGTGGTACATGGAACCAGGACGAGTCTGGACTATCCAAATGTACAAACAGGAAACTGACAGATGACAAACACACTTACCACTCAACCTCTCACCACTTACCACTCGCACGCTAAAGAAGATGATAAAGCTGAATATAAAAACGAGGGATTACTTTGTGCATTGGCCAATGAACTTATGCCGCAAGGCCAACGATCAAGGGTCCTCGCGTCTTGCGGTCCCAACTCTAGCAAGACACATAATCAGGCAGCACAGGGCACAAAACACACAGCAAGCTGCAAAGCAACATGTCCATACATTACACACACCGTAAGCTGCAGGGAGACATGATACATACACAGGCAGACAAGATTGAGGAGATACAGCTTCCTCTTGCAGAGGGGCAGGAGTATATATCTACACTCAGACAAAGGGAATTGGCTGACCTGAGCAACTACACCCAGCCAGCTCAATTAACCACTCACCTGTGAAGGTGTTCACCAGGAAGCCTGTAAAACAACAGGTCTCAGATGCACAACCTAACAGATACAATATACATGTTATAATCATTAATTACTCCACAAGAGCTGGTGATTCGGGGATTATTCTGATTGCCAGATTGGAGTCAGGAAGGATTTTTTTCCCCCTAAATAGGGAAAAATGACTTCTACCTTATTGGGGTTTTTCTTTTACTTTCCTCTGGATCAACATCGGGGAAGAAACTGGCTAAACTAGATGGACATGTGCCTTTTTTCTGCCTAACATACAATGTTACTATGTTAAAAAATATGGTTCTGGTTTTAACGGCTCTTACTTAAGATGCAATACCTGTAATGATCTGAATATTCAGATCACGAAGGACATTTTAGTGAACTAGCTAGAAAAGGTTTGTTTGAGTTTAACCTTGGACTTGGGTTATACAGACACAGAGCTATGTACGGTACAATGGCATGTAGTGGCCTTGTAGCTCTGTGCTATAAAGTTGTAGATATACTGTATGTTACAACCACAAGCTTCTAGGGAAATACATCCACATTATAATATCTGACGGATCATGCTTTAATCCCTTAAGGACATGGCTTATTTTGGGCTTAAGTACACAATGATTTTTGGTGGATTTTAATCTCTATTCTTCAAAAGCCATACATTTTTTATTTTTAGCATTTTATTTAGCACAGATGTGAATGAAAAGTCAACTAAAAGTGCAGGTACACTTTAAGAAAAGGGGACGTCCAACATCATGCCATTTCTAAAATGACAGCAGAAGTAATACCTTGCCAATGCCCATGCTGGCGTTTTCCCTGTGTACCGCTGGTCTCTGTTCTTTTCACACAGTGATAATGTGTCAGCATGACATTTGACCACTGCAGCAAGTCATTGCCTTTAGATTTGATGTGTCAACGCCAATGAAGTACATTGCCGTTGTGTTGGGTTCTACTTTTTATGTTAGGCAATAAAGGTCTTACAAAAAAATAATTAATTCTATAATGTCAACCGTATTTCTATTGTGCCGTAAAATCAGGTTGGCAAACTCATTTTCTATCTTTTGTATTACGAAAAAATCTGCATTGTAGAAATGACAGCCTTACTGCTTCTTATATTGACAGAAGATACAGTAATATCTGTTTACCATTGTTATGTTGGGTCATCCTTCGCGAAATGGGAATCCATAAATTATGGTATCAGGTCATAGAGCACCGGATTTCTTCTGAACTTTGCACAATTACAGAGCAAATAGCAAATTCTGTGTCTAGATACAAATGTATTTACAGTGTAACGTTTCTAGAACTCAAATATTAGCCCAATGCTCTGATGGATTTACTGTAGAAGACAATTTATGTGGGACTGCCATAGATGGCGCTAATAAATATAACTATATATGTACATTAATTGTAACCAAAGAGCTTGTATTGTAATGCCTTGGTCACGAGTTTTCTGACTTTTCAACTAATTAAGATATAGGCAAGAGGTTTAAGGGTGTTCTGCCAGAATCAGCATTTACTACTATCACAAGAACAGGGGACCCGTGTCCCCTTGTTCTCCTCACATAGTGTGATGATGAAGAGAAGCAGAGTGCAGCACACAACTATTTTGGCAATCCCAAAGAGTTGAATGGAGTGGCAGCATGCATACTTGGCTGGTGCTCTACTCAAGTTCATCCACACTGTGGAGGTGCAGTGTGGATGAAAGGGGAACATGGGACCCCCATTCTTGTGACTAGTGGGGTTCCAGCAGTGGGAGCCCCAGTGATCAGATATCTATGCTATGAATAGAGATGAGCGAACGTACTCGTCCGAGCTTGATGCTCGTTCGAGTATTAGGGTGTTCGAGATGCTCGTTACTCGAGACGAGCACCACGCAATGTTCGAGTTACTTTCACTTTCATCTCTGAGACATTAGCGCGCTTTTCTGGCCCATAGAAAGACAGGGAAGGCATTACAACTTCCTCCTGTGATGTTCCAGCCCTATACCACCCCTCTACAGTGAGTGGCTGGGGAGATCAGGTGTCACCCGAGCATTAAAATCTGCCCCGCCCGCAGCTCGCCACAGAGGCATTCTGACAGAGATCAGGGACAGTGCTGCTGATGCTGCTGCTGCTATAGGGAGAGCGTTAGGAGTTATTTTAGGCTTGAAGAACCCCAACGGTCCTTCTTAGGGCGACATCTGACCGTGTGCAGTACTGTTAAGGCTGCTGTGAGCAGTGTTGCACTTTTTTTTTTTTTTGTATATCGGGCGTGCAGAGCATTGCGTCCTCAGTCTGCAGTAGTTTTACATAGTATAGAGCCAGTAGTGGTGAGGCAGGGACAGTGGGAAAGGTGAAAGACATATACTGTCTATATAGGCAGTGGGCTTTTTCAAACAAATTTGGGAAAAATACTAACTTTGGACTGCCTGTGACCGTCTTGAGTGTAATGCGTCTCTGCTGGGGATAGTAGTCCTAATTAATACGCAGCTAAGTGTTACAGCAGGCTTGCACAAAATTCTTTCCTGGCTCTGCGTTGCCCGTTACATCACCACCGTCATCCCGTCCAGAGGGAAACAGTCTGCAGTAATTTTACATAGTATAGGGCCAGTAGTGGTGAGGCAGGGACAGTGGGAAAGGTGAAAGAGATATACTGTCTATATAGGCAGTGGGCTTTTTCAAACAAATTTGGGAAAAATACTATCTTTGGGCTGCCTGTGACTGTCTTGAGTGTACTGCGTCTCTGCTGGGGGTAGTAGTCCTAATTAATACGAAGCTAAGTGTTACAGCAGGCTTGCACAAAATTCTTTCCTGGCTCTGCGTTGCCCGTTACATCACCGCCGTCATCCCGTCCAGAGGGAAACAGTCTGCAGTAATTTTACATAGTATAGGGTCAGTAGTGGTGAGGCAGGGACAGTGGGAAAGGTGAAAGAGATATACTGTCTATATAGGCAGTGGGCTTTTTCAAACAAATTTGGGAAAAATACTATCTTTGGGCTGCCTGTGACCGTCTTGAGTGTACTGCGTCTCTGCTGGGGGTAGTAGTCCTAATTAATACGCAGCTAAGTGTTACAGCAGGCTTGCGCAAAATTCTTTCCTGGCTCTGCGTTGCCCGTTACATCACCGCCGTCATCCCGTCCAGAGGGAAACAGTATACATATATACGCTGCCTACAGTATCTGTCTGCTGTCTCAGCTCAGCCATTAAAAAAATAGAAGCAAAATACTTAAGGCCTACTAGTGGCCTTTGGACACTTGACTGCTTCTGCGCTGTGAATTCCACTAGCTCAGTCATACGCACCTACGTCTCACTACAGGCTTGCGCAAAATTCTTTCCTGGCTCTGCTGTGCGTACCGTAAGCGAAGTCAGCCTCCAAACACAGGCCAATAAGCGGCACATTTAATTACAGCGTTCTGTTTCTGCACTACTGGTAATACAGCATGCTGAGGGTTAGGGGTAGGCCTAGAGGACGTGAACGCGGGCGAGGACGCGGAGGCCCAAGTCAGGGTGTGGGCACAGGCTGAGCTCCTGATCCAGGTGTATCGCAGCCGACTGCTGCGGGATTAGGAGAGAGGCACGTTTCTGGCGTCCCCACATTCATCTCACAATTAATGGGTCCACGCGGTAGACCTTTATTAGAAAATGAGTAGTGTGAGCAGGTCCTGTCGTGGATGGCAGAAAGTCCATCCAGCAATCTATCGACCACCCAGAATTCTGCGCCGTCCACTGCTGCAAATCTGAATCCTCTGGCTGCTGCTCCTCCTTCCTCCCAGCCTCCTCACTCCATTACAATGACACATTCTGAGGAGCAGGCAGACTCCCAGGAACTGTTCTCGGGCCCCTGCCCAGAATGGGCAGCAATGGTTCCTCTCCCACCGGAGGAGTTTGTCGTGACCGATGCCCAACCTTTGGAAAGTTCCCGGGGTCCGGGGGATGAGGCTGGGGACTTCCGGCAACTGTCTCAAGAGCTTTCAGTGGGTGAGGAGGACGACGACGATGAGACACAGTTGTCTATCACTCAGGTAGTAGTAATTGCAGTAAGTCCGAGGGAGGAGCGCACAGAGGATTTGGAGGAAGAGCAGCAGGACGATGAGGTGACTGACCCCACCTGGTTTGCTAAGCCTACTGAGGACAGGTCTTCAGAGGGGGAGGCAAGTGCAGCAGCAGGGCAGGTTGGAAGAGGCAGTGCGGTGGCCAGGGGTAGAGGCAGGGCCAGACCGAATAATCCACCAACTGTTTCCCAAAGCGCCCCCTCGCGCCACGCTACCCTGCAGAGGCCGAGGTGCTCAAAGGTCTGGCAGTCTTTCACTGAGAGTGCAGACGACCGACGAACACTGGTGTGCAACTTTTGTCGCACCAAGATCAGCCGGGGAGCCACCACCACCAGCCTCACCACCACCAGCATGCGCAGGCATATGATGGCCAAGCACCCCACAAGGTGGGACGAAGGCCGTTCACCGCCTCCGGTTTGCACCACTGCCTCTCCCCCTGTGCCCCAACCTGCCACTGACATCCAACCCCCCTCTCAGGACACAGACACGACCGTCACCCGGCCTGCACCCACACCCTCACCTCCGCTGTCCTCGGCCCCATCCACCAATGTCTCTCAGCGCACCGTCCAGCCATCGCTAGTGCAAGTGTTTGAGCGCAAGCGCAAATACGCTGCCACGCACCCGCATGCTCAAGCGTTAAACGTGCACATAGCCAAATTGATCAGCCTGGAGATGCTGCCGTATAGGCTTGTGGAAACGGAGGCTTTCAAAAACATGATGGCGGGGGCGGCCCCACGCTACTCAGTTCCCAGTCGCCACTACTTTTCCCAATGTGCCGTCCCGGCCCTGCACGACCACGTCTCCCGCAACATTGTACGCGCCCTCACCAACGCGGTTACTGCCAAGGTCCACTTAACAACGGACACGTGGACAAGCACAGGCGGCCAGGGCCACTATATCTCCCTGACGGCACATTGGGTGAATTTAGTGGAGGCTGGGACCGAGTCAGAGCCTGGGACGGCTCACGTCCTACCCACCCCCAGAATTGCGGGCCCCAGCTCGGTGCTGGTATCTGCGGCGGTGTATGCTTCCTCCACTAAACCACCCTCCTCCTCCTCCTCCTCCTCCAACGCAACCTCTGTCTCGCAATCAAGATGTGTCAGCAGCAGCATGTCGCCAGCAGTCGGTGTCGCGCGGCACGGCAGCACAGCGGTGGGCAAGCGTCAGCAGGCCGTGCTGAAACTACTCAGCTTAGGAGAGAAGAGGCACATGGCCCACGAACTGCTGCAGGGTCTGACAGAGCAGACCGACCGCTGGCTTTCGCCGCTGAGCCTCCAACCGGGCATGGCCGTGTGTGACAACGGCCGTAACCTGGTGGCGGCTCTGCAGCTCGGCAGCCTCACGCACGTGCCATGCCTGGCCCACATCTTTAATTTGGTGGTTCAGCGCTTTCTGAAAAGTTACCCACGCTTGTCAGACCTGCTCGGAAAGGTGCGCCGGCTCAGCGCACATTTCCGCAAGTCCAACACGGACGCTGCCACCCTGCGCACCCTGCAACATCGGTTTAATCTGCCAGTGCACCGACTGCTGTGCGACGTGACCACACGGTGGAACTCTACGCTCCACATGTCGGCCAGGCTCTATGAGCAGCGTAGAGCTATAGTGGAATACCAACTCCAACATGTGCGGCGTAGTGGGAGTCAGCCTCCTCAATTCTTTACAGAAGAGTGGGCCTGGTTGACAGACATCTGCCAGGTCCTTGGAAACTTTGAGGAGTCTACCCAGATGGTGAGCGGTGATGCTGCAATCATTAGCGTCACCATTCCTCTGCTATGCCTCTTGAGAAGTTCCCTGCAAAGCATAAAGGCAGACGCTTTGCGCTCGGAAACGGAGGCGGGGGAAGACAGTATGTCGCTGGATAGTCAGAGCACCCTCCTGTCTATATCTCAGCGCGTTGAGGAGGAGGAGGAGGTGGAGGAGCATGAGGAGGAGGGGGAAGAGACAGCTTGGCCCACTGCTGAGGGTACCCATGCTGCTTGCTTGTCATCCTTTCAGCGTGTATGGCCTGAGGAGGAGGAGGAGGAGGATCCTGAAAGTGATCTTCCTAGTGAGGACAGCCATGTGTTGCGTACAGGTACCCTGGCACACATGGCTGACTTCATGTTAGGATGCCTTTCTCGTGACCCTTGCGTTACACGCATTCTGGCCACTACGGATTACTGGGTGTACACACTGCTCGACCCACGGTATAAGGAGAACCTTTCCACTCTCATACCCGAAGAGGAAAGGGGTTCAAGAGTGATGCTATACCACTGGACCTTGGCGGAGAAACTGATGGTAAAATTCCCATCCGACAGCGCTAACGGCAGAAGGCGCAGTTCCGAGGGCCAGGTAGCAGGGGAGGCGCAGAGATCAGGCAGCATGTAGAGCACAGGCAGGGGAACACTCTCCAAGGCCTTTGACAGCTTTATGGCTCCCAAGCAAGACTGTGTCACCGCTCCCCAGTCAAGGCTGAGTCGGCGGGAGCACTGTAAAAGGATGGTGAGGGAGTACGTAGCCGATCGCATGACCGTCCTCTGTGACGCCTCTGCCCCCTACAACTACTGGGTGTCGAAGCTGGACACGTGGCCTGAACTCGCGCTGTATGCCCTGGAGGTGCTTGCTTGTCCTGCGGCTAGCGTCTTGTCAGAGAGGGTGTTTAGTGCGGCTGGAGGAATCATCACGGATAAGCGTACCCGCCTGTCAACCGACAGTGCCGACAGGCATACAATCATAAAGATGAACAAAGCCTGGATTTCCCCAGACTTCTCTTCTCCACCAGCGGACAGCAGCGATACCTAAACAATACGTAGGCTGCACCCGCGGATGGAAGCATCGTTCTCTATCACCATAAAAAACGAGGACCTTTTAGCTTCATCAATCTGTGTATAATATTCATCCTCCTCCTCCTGCTCCTCCTCCTGAAACCTCACGTAATCACGCCGAACGGGCAATTTTTCTGAGGCCCACCAGGCTCAGTCATATAACATTTGTAAACAATGTTTATACGTTTCAATTCTTAATTTAATAAAGCGTTGAAACTTGCACCTGAACCAATTTTTATTTTAACTGGGCCGCCTACAGGCCTAGTTACAAATTAAGCCACATTAACCAAAGCGATTCATGGGTTTCACCTGCCCTCTTGGTTGGGCCTGGGCAATTTTTCTGAAGTACATTAGTACTGTTGGTACACCAATTTTTTGGGGCCCTCGCCTACATTGTAATCCTAGTAATTTTTAGTCCACCTGCATTAAAGCTGACGTTACCTCAGCTGTGCTGGGCACTGCAATGGGATATATTTATGTACCGCAGGTGGGTTCCAGGGAGCCACCCATGCTGTGGGTCCACACGGAGTTGTAACTGCATGTGTCCACTTCTAAAGAACCCCAGTCTGACTGGGGCATGCAGTGTGGGCCGAAGACCACCTGCATTAAACCTGACGTTAGCTCTGCTGAGCAGGGCACTGCAATGGGATTTATTTATCTACCGCCGGTGGCTTCCTGGGACCCACCCATGTTGTCGGTCCACACGGAGTTGTAACTGCATGTGTCCATTTCTAAAGAACCCCAGTCTGACTGGGGCATGCAGTGTGGGCCAAAGCCCACCTGCATTTAAAACTGACATTAGCTCTGCTGAGCAGGGCACTGCAATGGGATTTATTTATGTACCACCGGTGGGTTCCAGGGAGCCACCCATGCTGTCGGTCCACACGGAGTTGTAACTGCATGTGTCCACTTCTAAAGAACCCCAGTCTGACTGGGGCATGCAGTGTGGGCCAAAGCCCACCTGCATTAAACCTGACGTTACCTCAGCTGTGATGGGCACTGCAATGGGATTTATTTATGTACCGCCGGTGGGTTCCAGGGAGCCACCCATGCTGTCGGTCCACACGGAGTTGTAACTGCATGTGTCCACTTCTAAAGAACCACAGTCTGACTGGGGCATGCAGTTTGGGCTGAAGACCACCTGCATTAAACCTGACGTTACCTCAGCTGTGATGGGCACTGCAATGGGATTTATTTATGTACCGGCGGTGGGTTCCAGGGAGCCACCCATGCTGTCGGTCCACACGGAGTTGTAACTGCATGTGTCCACTTCTAAAGAACCCCAGTCTGACTGGGGCATGCAGTGTGGGGCGAAGACTACCTGCATTAAACCTGACGTTACCTCAGCTGTGATGGGCACTGCAATGGGATTTATTTATGTACCGCCGGTGGGTTCCAGGGAGCCACCCATGCTGTCGGTCCACACGGAGTTGTAACTGCATGTGTCCACTTCTAAAGAACCCCAGTCTGACTGGGGCATGCAGTGTGGGGCGAAGACTACCTGCATTAAACCTGACGTTACCTCAGCTGTGATGGGCACTGCAATGGGATATATTTATGTACCGCCGGTGGCTTCCTGGGACCCACCCATGCTGTCGGTCCACACGGAGTTGTAACTGCTTGTGTCCACTTCTAAAGAACCCCAGTCTGACTGGAGCATGCAGTGTGGGCCGAAGCCCGCCTGCATTAAACCTGACGTTACCTCAGCTGTGATGGGCAATGCAATGGCATTTATTTATGTACAGCCGGTGGGTTCCAGGGAGCCACCCATGTTGTGGGTGCACACGGAATTCTCATTGAGGAGGTGTACCTGCCTGTGACTATTTACAAAAAACCCCGGTCTGACTGTGGCATGCAGACATCTTGACAGAATGAATAGTGTGTGGCACATGGGTTCCCCATTGCTATGCCCACGTGTGCAGCTCCTGATGGTAGTGGCACAGGATTGGATTTCTCATTGCTTCTGTACAGCATTATGGGCTATCGCCCCGCCCCTTTTAAAGAGGGTCGCTGCCTGGCCGTGCCAACCCTCTGCAGTGTGTGCCTGCGGTCCCTCCTCATGGCAAACGCGCTTATAAATAGACATGAGGGTGGTGTGGCATGAGGGCAGCTGAAGGCTGTGCAGGGACACTTTGGTGTGCGCTGTGGACACTGGGTCATGCAGGGGGGGGGTTGGGCAGCATGTAACCCAGGAGAAGTGGCAGCGGAGTGTCATGCAGGCAGTGATTGTGCTTTGTTGGAGGTAGTGTGGTGCTTAGCTAAGGTATGCATTGCTAATGAGGCTTTTTCAGAAGTAAAAATTGTTGGGAGGGGGGGGGGGCACTCTTGCCGCTATTGTGGCTTAATAGTGGGACCTGGGAACTTGAGATGCAGCCCAACATGTAGCCCCTCGCCTGCCCTATCTGTTGCTGTGTCGTTCCCATCACTTTCTTGAATTGCCCAGATTTTCACAAATGAAAACCTTAGCGAGCATTGGCGATATACAAAAATGCTCGAGTCGCCCATTGACTTCAATGGGGTTCGTTACTCGAAACGAACCCTCGAGCATCGCGAAAATTTCGTCTCGAGTAGCGAGCACCCGAGCATTTTCGTGCTCGCTCATCTCTAGCTATGAATAGTTGATAAATGTTTATTCTGAGAATACCCCTTTGACATGCAGTTAGAAGGAAAGGTGAGCCACCTGGCTACTAATTTGGGTTGGGTACATGTGAACATACCCTTGCACTTATAAAGGGTGCAGACTAAGTGCATGAACTCTTTGGATAAAAATAAAATTGCCCTCTCTCCAATTTTGTATAATTAACCACTTTAATGTTTTATATCTGTATTTATCATGTCTTTTAAAACAAAAAAAAGTTAAAGACTAGATTGTTACCTGAAGGTCAAATGAAAAGATGAAACAATGCCTTCACAGCGTCACCTATTAGGGGGTAGCATTTCTGCAAGTAAATGTCAGGCCTTTTAACCGGCCTAGTAATTGTGACAGGGAATATAAGCCAAAGTCTTCTCCAGAAGAAAACGATAACCATGTACAAAAAGTTTTTTGGGGGGGTTTCCACTTATCTGTGTACAGTAGATTGCTGGTTAGCTGGGTGAGAGGCCTGTGACGTGGGTTGGGAGGTAAAGCTTTCCCCTAGAGAAAGCACCAATAGGTGTGAGGAGACTTTTAAAGTCATCAATGCTCCTCTGGAAAATTTATGCCAATGGGGAGATGGAAAAATACCTCTGTAGTGCCACCTATTAGAATGTAGTATTCCTGCAAGTCAATGTCAGACCTTTTAAGAGACATTGACCTACAGAAATCCTGCCTTCTAATAGGTAGGGCTATAGAGGCACTGTTCCATCTTCCATTTAAATATATTTCCCAGAGAACCATGCATGGCCTTAAAAGTCTCCTCCCACCTACCTGAAGGCTTAATTGAACCCTGCCGAGCCCTGATGTAAGATCCGTAACAGGCCTCCCTCCCCAATTACACTGTACTTAAAGTGGTATTCCGGAGGCTGGGCAAAATTTTCAAAATTTTCCTAACATTTCTACTTATTGCCATTATTCCACACATCCACCCAAGTCATCAAACTGAATTCCAGTAACTGTGTCTCTGCTTCTTTCCAGCCAGATTTAGATTGTTGTTTAAAATAGCTGCCGGGGAGTGCAAAAACTACATCTCCCATAATGCCCCATTTTGAATACCAGCAGAGAACTTAACTGGGGTTCTATTGGAGGGACTAGAGAAAGAAGCTGCAACATGTTTATATGCCTATACGAAACATGGTCTGTATATTGGGAAAGGGTATACTTCTGCTGCTGTCAACGTATATAGTAGCAAAGTAGACCAACAAACTACGCTTTGGCATGGGGAATATTGCAGTCCTCTGTTTGTGGCCTCAGAGGTCATTTAAAGTCACCAGTCCAGCGACTTCAAATTTGCAGTCCATATGCAGCTAGCAGTCGGGTGAGAAGAAGTCATTTATGCTGCGCCAAACTGGGATTGTGGCCTACTTACTTGGCGGTGTAATAGAAAATGAAAACCCCCAAACAGGGAAATAACAACACACACAGTGCATGTTAATAGCCTCAAACATCATTTAAAGTCTCCAGTCTGGCCATTATGAATTATTTGCAAGCCTTATGGTGGTTTCACACCTGAGCCTGGGGTTTCACTCTCCTGCTTCGTTCTTGGAGCAGGAAATGGGAATTCCCATGGTCGAATGGCTCCGTCCGAGGACAGGACTGAACAGCGCAGAACGGACTCCATTGAGTATATTGAGGTCCGTATGCTTTTCTCCTAGCTGCCCAGCTTTTAGATGGGGGAAAAAGTACTGCATGTTAAGTTTTTTCTTCTGATACTTTGCACCGGATGTGTGGCAGATGTAAAATCACCATTACGCAGCTGGCAGTGGTTTTCTGCAAACTGCAAAGTTAGCTTATAAGTTACATAACTACACTAAAAGGTCAACAAAAAATAAACTAAATAAGCCCTAGCTACAGTAAAAAAACAAAAACAAATAATATGTCACTTAAGAGGCACTGTCAGCTCCAGCGCCGGTTTCCTCTTTACCTCAGGCACTCATCTTCAGTCTTCTGCCAGCCCTTCCTGGATTAGAGGATCAAAATCCCCACCTCCAGGAAGGGCTGGGTGTGATTAGTTCACGAGCACTGGTTTTGATTGGCTGAACACGGTGCTCGTAAACCAATCACAGCCAGACCTTCCAGGAGGTGGGAATTTTGATCCTACAATCCAGGAAGCGCTGGCAGAAGACTTCAAGCAAGTCTGCCGGAGCTTCAGGGGAGAAGACGCACCAGAGATGACAGCTCCTCTTGGGTGAAGTTTTTGGGTTTTTTTATTATTATTTTCCCTGCTGCTAGGGCTTAGTTTAGGGCTTTCACAGTAGGATTTTCTGTCAAAGATGGTAACACAGTCTCTTTAAGGGGGTTTTCCAGGCAGCACACACTGGTATACACCAGGATCAGAGTGGAAGCACTGTTCCGATCGCTGTGTAGCAGCCGGATCTTGTAATTGCAGGCGCATCTTTCATTGAAATCAATTGGGGCTGCGCTTGTAATTGCAGGCTGGGGTCCCATTGATTTCAATGAGAGCTGCACCTGCAATCCTGAAACTACACATGTTATTGCCATATTATTCTTTATTGAACATTCAGTAATGGCTTATGCCCACAAGCGTCACAGTATACCCAGTGGATTTACACCACGGGAGTACTGCGATTAAAAACAACAAAGTGCCTGCTGTTGATCGCGGATTTCCGCATTCTTAATTAATGCTATATTAATAGAGACCTCCCGTGGCGTAAATCCGCTGCAAATAGAACATGCCATGATTTATTTCCCACTGTGGAAATCCACGGTAGAATTCCGCATATGAGCATTAGGCAGGCAGAAAGCTATTAGGTTCAATAGAACGTAATAGCTGCCGAATTCACACGCGGATTTACGCCGCCGGAAACGTGGTAGAAATCCGTCCGTGGGCATTCACCCTAAAGCATTCTTTGTTCACCTAAACTCGTATAAAGCCTTGCCATCACCGGCATTACATTCCATACCTGTCACCAGTTCCACTATCGTGAAGTCAGGTATATGTTATGACCCACCTGTTGGTAAAGATGTATAAGACATTAGAGTCAGGCCATGATGCCAGGTTACCTGCTATAACTATATCACGTCATCATTCATATTAGGCCAACTTCACATGGGCGAGAAAATCGTGCAAGATCAGTACGTTGCGAGATGATGCAACGCTATGCGGTTAACAAATCGCAGAAGGTTCTAGCATGCTCTCGCATTGCAGCGCCCATTGTTTTCAATTGGGCCGGCAGCAGCACTACACCATGTGCAAAGTGCACGCGATGCGAGATCTCCCATTGAAAACGTGGATTTCAAATCCATGACAAAAAAAAAAAAGAAATGGCGTGTCACTTCTTAATGCAGATCTGAGTCAGAAATTCCACATGCAGCCTTTGTCCATAGACAAGGGCTAAATCCACTGCTTAGCTTAGAGGCGAAATCCACGTGGCGAAAACAGACAAGAAATATATATGACTAAGAGATTTGCTGACTGTGTATATACGGATACAGCACTTTTGAAAATAAATTTCTGAAAAAAAGTTTTTTACATTAACGGCGTAGCGCGCCTATGCAAGTTGTGTAGCCCAACAGTAATTAAACATCATTGGCTACGCAAATAGTGTAATGTGCCTAACTAGTATTTGGAGCATTAAACAAAAGGATGTAGCGCAGCAAATTTTAGTAATATGATGAAAAAAATCTATTCTACTGTAAAATCGGAGCTCATCCAAACTGTTAGGGTTGTGTCTGACTAACAAGCTTGTTTTCTGTTTCCAATGACGACTAGCAGAATAGTGCATGCAGCTCTGGGATATAAAGTAGGCTGTAATTTAGAATCAATACAATAAACTAATAACATGTACTTACAAAGCTATGCTGCGTTCGCACGGAACGATTATTGTTCAGAAAATCGTTTAACCCTTTGAGTGGCGGGTTTTCTACCACCCTGTCGTGCCCACCAGGGCAGGTTTTTTAAAATGGTCTAATCATTGAATTTCAACTAATTTTACAGTTGCGTCTCAAGAGCCATAACTTTTTCATTTTTCCATTGACATGGCCATATGAGGGCTTGTTTTTTGCGGGACAAGTTGTGATTTTTTAAACAGGGGGGAGGAAAAAAAAGAAATGGGGAAAAAAGAAAAAAAGGGGCCATGTCATTAAGGGGTTAAATAATGCATTAACTTCCTTCTCTGGGTCATTACGACGCATGGATACCACATGTGTGATTGTATTTTTGATTTTTTTACAAAGTAAAGGGAGACAAGTGTTTTTATAATTTTTTTTATAATTTGTTAACTTTTTTTTTTTAAATTTTTTTATTTTTTTGTCCCTTTAGGGGACTTCCACAGGGACCCATCAGGACCCCTGATCACATTCCGGGGGTCCGATCGTGACAGCCCTTTACATGCTGCAGTGACAGCCCTTTACATGCTGCAGTCACATAGACTGCAGCATGTAAAGGGTTAACACAGCAGAGATCGGAGGTTTTCTCTGACCTCTGCTGTAAGATCTAGTACCTAGCTGTCCTCTGACAGCCAAGCACCAAGCTCTCCCTGCCACAGAGACCATCGGCTTGCTTCTGACAAGCCGATGGTCTCTATGGCAACCTGTAAACAAAGCAGGAGGTTGCCGACATATCGGCAATATCTTCTGCTGGTTTTTCAAAGCCCTTGCACTGCTCTGTGTGGGTCTGTGCAGGCAGAGCACACTGTCACAGCTTGTGGCATTGTGCTCTGCAGCTCCCATATTGATACATAGCCCGGAAATCTTCCGGGCTATGTTGCTATGAGCAGTGGAGCTCGTCCCGGAAATTTTCCGGGCGTGCCACTCAAGGGGTTAAACGAACGAAACTGAATGATAATCGTTCAGCTTAAACACGAGCCAATAACCTGAACAACCAATGAGAATCGTGTGCTTCTCGTTCAATGCTCAGTTTCAGCTGGTATAACAATCAATGTCAGTTCATTCACTTGTCGGGCAGATTAAACACTGGTCATTCAGTGCTTCATAAACGGAATGTGGGTCACAAACGCTCTCTTTTCTCCTTAGGGAGAGCACCTAGAGAGTAAGTAAGGAGACTTATAAGGCCATTCATGCTCCTCTGGGTAATATGTAAATAAGGGAGATGGAACAATACCTCTGCAGCTCCACCTATTGGAAGGCAGCATCCTGCAAGTTAATGTTAGACTCTTTATACAAGCCTTGTAACAATGACTGGGAATTGAAAGCCAAGCCAAAATTCATACACAGACAGCTGTTTCAGGGTGTTGGCCCCTCATAAATGTGCAGTAGGTTTCTGGCTTGGCTAGCGAAAGGCCTGTGATGGAAGTCAGGAACGTTATCTTTTCTCCTTAGGGAGAGCACCTAGAAGGGGAGTGTGAAACACCGAATGACTTATGCATGAGAACTACAGACATCAGCTCATTCGCTTGGGCAACAAGAATCATGAGATTTTCATTGTGTCTAAAAGGGCCTTTACGGGGTGTACTCAAAGTTAGGGTTGTCATACACATTAAATGTACAGAGCCCTGAACCCGTTGATTTCGACTAGTCTATCCAATCACATAATGTGTATCGTGGCTTCCCAACTCTCCCTTGAAAGCAGATGTTGGGGTAGATACAGATCAGGTATACTTCAACTGCCGTATCCTTTTCTTCTCAGGACAATAAGCTGCCATCAGAGGTGTCTTCCTCCCCTCTCTAGATTCTGACCACATGCTTGCTCAACTAAGACGAATGTGTATGGAAGTGTCTGGAGAGATAGTTGTTTGTTCAACCAAAATCTATATGATGTGTTTGCCTATCTTCACTCAACATATAGCTTAACCCCTTAAGGACCAAGCGCTGTAAATATACAATGCTTGGTCCTGGGCTTTTGTAACACATGGAGGAAATGAACATGGGGACTTGTGTATGGCCGGAGGCCTAGTCCTTGTCACGGTGTTGACGAGTGTCCTATAGGCCACATTATCTATATATCACCGGTCTTGGACATTGAGTATGCTCCGGAGGAGGTAAAAGGTAGGGGTCTCTCCATATACACTCTGGCAGGCAATTACTGAAGAAAAGGCTTAGCCTAGATGCACCCCGCACATCATACAAGTGGGTGTCACAATCACATACCTCTGTGTGGTGAATCTAATGGCGGACAGCCACACAGGAAAAATAATGCCTGTAGTGTGAACAGATACCTGGTTTAGTAAAACTGGGGTCTGGTGTGCTCTCTCTCTGTAAGGGACTAACTCCTCTCATATCCACTCTCCATGCACTACGGGAAGTGGTTCCTCCTCTTCCATCTTCACCAACATGGAAGCTAAACGTGCTTTCATGCGGCTCTGTGTTAGCATTAAAGATAAAGACAGACTCCTCCTCCCACTCTCAGACATCACTTTTATAACTTCACTTGTATCACATGATACAGTAGAATAGATACATTCAGCAGCAGAGCTGACAGGTAATGGTTTTAGGGGAGTTAACCCTTCAGATGCCACAGCTGTGCAACATACATGGAGAAGGGAGAAGTGGTTTTAAAAAACTGCTTTCCCCCTCTTCTTTCCATGCTACATAGCGTTCAATGAGCGCTATGTACTAAAGAGTCAAAGTGAAAGTATATCCGAAAGTGAAAGTATATCCCCTATGTGACCCAGCAATCACATGACTGCCAGGTGCCCTCCTGTTACAGCAGAGCTGCAGGGTCCTATCAGACTCTGATCAGTTCTGTTAGTGATTATTGTCACTACAGGGGGATGTTTTCCCTTATGAATGCTCCAGTTACAGTGGAAAAGGATGAAATAAAGACCAAAAATATAATATAATATAACCCCTAGAGATCTTATATGATGTCATGGGGGACATACATGGTAAAAAAAATATTTACAAAAATAAGTTTTAAAAAATTACAGAATAAAATAAAAATATTCATTAAAAAAATGACCCACCGCCGACACCAACCAAAACCGTCACCATGTGTGCCCTGTAATCCAAAACTATATAAATCAAAACGTCCAAAACCTAATGAGGAACCCAATCCCGTACTTTATATTAGTGTAAATATACTAATTAAAAAACTAAATAACTATAAATTAAAGATAAAACATTTTTTTCATCTCTTTACCACCCAAAAAACTAAAAAATGGGGGGAAAATAGTAAATGAAACAAGATATTAAAAAACAGCTCTATGTATCCCGGGAAAAAGAATGCAACAAAAATAATTTTGGTAGCTGAAAAAAAAAATAGGGCAGTAAAACTACCACATGGGTAAAATCCCTAAAAAGTGTCTGGTCCATTTAGGGCCAAAACACCCTAGTTTTAAGGGGTTAATTTTTAGCTATAGCTGAATAGTAAAGTAGTGCACAGAGGCTATAAACTTCATTTCAAACTTTAAAAAGTTTTTCAGTTTGGTATATTAGAAAATAAATGGGAAACCAGAAAATATTAGCTGACACTGTACCTGGATGATATATATTGTGTGTAAATGACCTAATAGTGTCTTATCATTTCTCAGTATAAGGAATGTATATCTTCAACAATAAGATGGTAAAGCAATGTATTAAGATTAGCTCTGCAGACTCTGCTAACCTGCTGAGCATGATAATTGGTAAAGAAGTTTGAATACCCTGCAGCACACATTAGATAAGTAAAGGTTTATGAGAAACTTTTGCAACTGATCACGTAGGGTCTATGGATTCCCCATCATTTTTCCTTATGCTAGAGCTGTATTTAATTAGTACTATTTAATGGGCTAACACATTTGTTAGAGAACGTTACAGATCATGAATGTTCCCACTAATGTTAGTGGTGCACTAAAGGGCCTTTTACACGCAACTGAGTATGCCTTGTACTCAGTTCAGCCACCTGTACATGGCCAGATTTACATTGCAGAATTTGGAGTGGGCGTTTGCCTCTAGATTTTACTGCAAATACCTTCCATAGTATGCTAGGAAAAGCGTTTTTTCCTGCACAGGAGCGGAAATCAATTGCGATTTTCCGCTTGCGGGGGAAAAAATTGCAGCATACTCTATTTGAAGGTGGATTCCGTGCAGATGGCTTCCATTGAAGTCAATGGAATCCATCTGACCCACAGCCCTGATTGTGGAAAGGTCGAGGGATCCACGTTATCGCCTAGCGACGGCTCGGTATTATCTGTACTGTGCATGTGCGCCAGCTGGACCAACTGCAGTACAGAATGAAAGAATCCGGACAGGTATGTGGGGGTCACTGGTCAGGCACAGGGTCGAATTCCGCTGCGGTCATGTGCAGCCAGCCTTTACTTGGTGAATCTGAGGTGCCATTTAGAAATAAAGCTCTACTGCAACAATTATTTATTTTCAGTTGATTATATAAGACCTCCAACTGGAAGTTCCACCACAGATCTGGCAAAAAATACTGGAAGAAAAATTGCTGCATGCAGCGCTTTTTCTTCCATCTGAAAGCTGATCAGCTGAGCGGAAACTGAATGGACCCCATTATAGTCAATGGGGACTGTTTTGCACTGTTCAATTCCGTCCTAAGATGGAGTTGTTCAGCCAAGGGGATTCTACTGTCCTGCTCCCTGAATGGAGAAGGAAATTGGAACTCTGGGTACAAGTGTGAAACCACCCTAACACCAACACATTTTGCAGCATTAGATTGTCGTCACTGACTTTAGCCCGAGTATGGCTCACAATCTAATTATCCCATCACAGATATACTGTACACACTAAGGGTAGATGCATTTTACGTTTTGTCTGGGGTTGCAGTTTTTTACCAGCCAAAAAGACAGTTTTACCACACTGTTTTGTCCAGTGCAAAGCTGTCATGAGCGGGCCCCCCATTGCCATGAAGGCCAGGTATTAGGGAACATGCAAGGTCCTTGGCACACATTTCGCCTCTATATTACAACTGTTTTGACCTCCCGCACACAATATATATCTCTGAGGCAATAGCTCTATAAAGCATGTTATGTCTGTACAGGGCTTATCCTTATGTGGCTTAGGCTGCTTTCACACCAGCGCTAGGGTTCCATTCAGAGTCGCGCTATTTTTCCATCCAAAAAATATGGAAAGCTGATGGAATAAAAGCAAGGGGAAGCCTTTTCGTTTGCTTTTATTTATTTTTTTGAATCCCCATTGAAATCAATTGAGTAAAAAGGGATCAATTTTTTCTGTTTTATATCAGTTTCTCTTCTGCAGAAACAGAGCAGAGAGACAGAAACCCTGAACTGACCCTAATGCTGGTGTGAAAGTAGCTCAACACAGTTGTAAATTTGATGTCATGAAAGGACCTGTAACATCCATGCAGGGCTTATAAATATGTGGCCTACACAGGTGTATATACTAAGAGAACAAATTGTTATACCCAGAAAGGAACTATATCCATGCTGGGCTTATCCATATGTAGCCTGCACTGGGTAAATGCAATATCCTAAATGACTGACAATATTCCCCAATTACAAGCACCACAAACTCAGATAACACAAATAACATAAGCAAGGAATCTGATGCAGATCTGCCGAACATGAAAACCCTATGTATACGTGGAGTGATTGTCCCGATAAGGATGGAACTATATTAGGAATACGACAAGACTCAGATTTAAACATTACACCTGACTGTGTTAATACAAGGAAGGCAGACAGGCATTATAACTGACTGAGTTCAGGCAGGACTCAGACAAGAAACAGACTGTCAGGACTCAAACCCAGGACCTTTTGCACTCCAGTCAGCTGCTCTTTCCTCTGGGCTAGTCAGGATTTAGACAGCTCCTTACTGAAACCGAGCCTTGTTCTATGTTTCCTTGCTCCTGCTAAATCCACTTCCTGTCTCCCAGTTCGGGATCCACTCTGCTACTAAATAGGACTTCCTTTAAAAGCCTGACCATGCCTGAGATCCAGTTCGTGATTATTGTGCTCCACCACCTCTTCCACCTGCTCATCTGCAATTGTACTGATACCTCCTGCTGCTGACCTCTGGCTTCCATTAGACCACGCTTCTGTCTCTTCCCATTGTACTGCATACCGTGACTTCCCGATAATGACTTCTGGCTATCTTAAGTACTCTCCATCTGCTGTTCCAATCCAGCGTCTGTAAGGCATTACAAAATAATCACGCCCCAAACATGGAACCCGTAGTGAACACCCTATGGTAGCAAGTTACAGAGCTCCGGGAATTTTGTGCCTCCTACCAAGAGAAGTTCACTGGATTACAAAAACTGGTGCTAGATCAACAGAAGGAAATCATCAGTTTACAGAAAAAACTTCTGTAATTGCATCACTCAGGTTCTGATGTCCGCATGGCATTGCCCACAAAGTTTGGTGGGGATCACTATTAGTATAGAGACTTCCTCAATCAATGGCAGATTTATTTTCAAATGCAGTCCACATTGTTTATCAGTGGCTGGAAAAAGGTATGCTTTATCATTAACTGCCTCACTGATGAGGCGCTTGTCTGGGCCTCGCCATACATAGACATCAACTGTCACTTCTTACCGATCAAACGAAATGTCACCTGGCTAATTTTTGCTGAGATTGGGAGGGGCCGATGAATTTTTGCTCAAGTTTGGGAGAGGGTACGTTGGCCTTCAGATTCTTAGTGGATAACCACACCTTCTCTCCAACCTGGAACATAGGAGCCGTTTGGCGGTGTCTGTCTGACGTTTTCTTATAAACATCCTTGGTCTCCTGTAAGACTTCCTTCAACCTCTTCTGAGTCTCTACTAATTCTGTCAGTCTGTGATTGATAGTTGGGACAGGAGTGTTGATCTCAAGACTAGGAATGAAGACTGGATGGGAAGCACAATTGGCATAGAACAGGCTCAGAGCAGTTGAACTGTGCTTGGCATTATTGTAGGTGAACTCAGCCATTGGTAGGTAGTCTACCCAGTTGTCCTGGAGATGAGAAATGAAGCAGCGAAGATACTGCTCCAGGGTCTGGTTAGTCCTCATGGCCTGGATGGTACTGGAAGGGGCTGCAGAAAATTCAGTGGGCGAGCTTGTGGCGTCTTGCTCGAGCACATACCTCTCAAAAGATGACATACTTCTTCCTATCCCTCCTGCAGTCAGGCCACTAGAAGGAACGTATTACCAGTTCTCAAGTCTTTGTGATCCCCAGGTGACCGGCCTGCTTAAAATAATTGGACTAATTTAAGGACTTCGAATCGTCCAGCCTCGGGAACATACAGTTTGTGTTCACGCCTCCAAAGCCCTTCTGTAAAGAAAAGCTTCACATCCTAAGAAGGACAACTCAAGAACGGGTCCTTTTCGTATCCTCCCTTAAGCTTTGTTAGGAGGTCTTCAGAGTATAAGATGCCCAAATACTTTGGGGGAGGGGGGGGAGGCGGGGGGGACAAAATTGTGTCATCTATATTTGCCTTCTCTTTGGACTCTGCACATATCCTTGACAATGAATCTGCCTTGCGATTTCAGGTACTGGGGCAGTAGGACACAATGAAATTAAACCTAGAGAAGAACAAGGCGCATCGTGCTTGTATCGCCAGCAACCTCTTGGCAGTGGAGAGGATAAATTTTTATGGTCAGTAAGAACCATCACTGGATGATGGGCTCCTTTCAAGAGGTGTCTCCACTTGGTGAAAGCCACTTTGATAGCCAGAAGATCCTTGTTTCCAACATTATAGTTTTTCTCTGCGGGTGATAACGTGTAGGTTAGAAATGCACAAGGGTGTAGTTGCATCTTATCTCCCATTTGTTGTGATAGAATGGCTACCACCACAGAGTCAAAGGCATCCACCTCCACAACAAACGGCAACTCTGGGTTTGGGTGCATCAGTATTGGTGCTGAAGTAAATAGAGTCTTAAGTTTCCCAAATGTGGTTTTTGCCTCTGGGGACCAGGAAAACATGTGCGCTTTCTTTGTGAAGGAGGTGATGGGAGAGATAACTTTTGAGAAGTCCTTGATAAATTTTCTGTAGAAATTCGCAAACCCAAACAGGAGCTGTACTTCCTTCAAATTTTTTGGAATAAGCCAATCCAGGATAGCTTTAATCTTGCTGGGATTCATACCTAAGCCCTCTGTGGAGATAATGTTTCCCAAGAATTGTATTTGGGTCTGTTCAAACTCACATTTCTCTAACTTGATGTAGAGGTTATTCTTTTGAAGTTGTTCCTCCAAATTGTCAGAGAATATGAGGATATCGTCGAGATATGCCACTACGAATTGATCCAATAGGTTTTGGAACACATCGTTGATAAAGTGCTGGGAGATAGCTGGAGCATTGCAAAGACCGAACGTCATCATTAGGGATTCAAAGTGTCCATATCTTGTCCTGAAGGCAATCTTCCACTCGTTTCCGGGCCGGATGCGCACCAGGTTATATGTTCCACTGAGGTTCAGTTTCATTAAGACCTTGGCTGCCTGAAGCCTCTTCAACAGCTCTGGGACTAACGGGAGAGGATAGCGATTCTTAATAGTGATCTTGTTTAGTTTCTGGTAGTTGATGCACAGAAGAGTCGAATCCTTCTTTTTAACAAAGAAAATGGGTGCTCCTGCCGAAGTGAAAGAAGGCCGGATGAAGCCTTTTTCTAGATTTTCATCCAGATGTTCCCTAAGGGCTCCTAGCTCTGGTTCTGAAGGTTAAAGATATGCCCCAAATGGACCAGAGGAACCAGGGAACAGCTCAATAGGACAGTCATACGGTCGGTGAGGTGGCAGCTGGTCAGCCTTCTTCTTGCTGCAAACATCCTTAAATATTTGGTAGTGTACTGGTAATTTCTCTAAGTTCTGTTGCTTGTCCTTGAGGTCTAGTACTGGTTTAGGGGTGGATGGTGCCATCTGGCAGTTTCCTTTACAGTATTTTGAGGGGAAGGCAATTGTCCTGGTTTCCCAGTTAATAGAGTGATTATGGGCATAAAAACAAGAAATCCAAGAATCACTGGAAATTAGGGGGATGAGATGAGCTGGAGGCTGATTGTCTCATGGTGGTTAGGGTTCATGTGGAGCTCCAGTTCAATTGTCTCCTGTGTGACGGGGCCTGAAGACAAGGGTGACCCATCCACGGTTTTCATATCGCTATGGACTTGAGTCTGGTTGCAATGTCTTGATCATGAGCGAATGTTAAGCCCCCCGGCTCTTGAGTCCAACATTGCTGAGCACTGTGTCTTCTGATCGCCCACTACAATCCCAATTGGAAGGACAAAATGGTGGAGTGGGGGTAGGGTTTCCACATCGTCCTGAACTACTTGTACAAAGGTGTTTCGGATGGCATCCCCTTGTTTCATGGTGGCTGGATTGGCCATTGGTTTGGTGAGGGCCAAGGTGAGAGTCCTTTGGGACTTACTTGGACAGTTTAGGGTAGAGAGGTCTGCGAAGGATGTCCACCTGCACATGTTCGGGGGCAGCTTTAGTCCTTGGTTGGGGATTAAACGTGGGTTGATTGAAAGAGTATAAGGTGCTGGTGCCTGAACCCCGCAATCTCTCGCTTTGCCACTTGAAAAGTCTTTGGTCAATCCAGATGCATAACTGGATGAAGTCTTCCAGGTTATTGGGAGTCTCTATTCTAGCAAGTTCATGCTTTAGATAATCCCCAGCAAAATTGGCTGTGAGGCTTCTTTCACATGAGCGCATATCGGCCGGCGTTTTCACGGCTAGCCGATATGCGCTGTGATCTGATGCAATGGTTTCCAATGCACCAGATCACTTGGGCATATTGGTGAGACGTAAAAATGCCCGGCCAAGCCAATATAACGCTAGGCGTTTTTACGTTGGAACCAAAACATAGTTCTGGAACTATGTTTTGGGCGGAATAGGTCTAGCCGCTGCATGGGCTCTTATGGGAGCCAATGGCAGCGGCCGTAGGTGGGAGGGAGTTTAGCAGCATGGCTGCTAAACTCGCTCCCTCTGTTCTCCCCCCCACCCATGCAGGCTTACCTGTCTTCCTCCCCTTTCGTTTTGTGCAATGGGAGGGGGTGGGATGGGGCGGAGCTAAGCGCTGGTCTGCCCCACCTCCTCCCATTGATGTTATAGACAAGGGGCAAAACTGAGGCGGAGCTAAGTACTCGCCCTTTCCCCGCCCCTTGTCCATAGCCATCAATGGGAGGAGACTGGGCGGACCTGTGCTTGGCTCGGCCCCCTCCGATTGCACAGAACAAAAGGGGAGGAAGACAGGTAAGCCTGCAATGAGGAGGGAGGGGAAATGGGAGATTTCCTGGTGAGGTTGGCGCATTTGCACCATCCTCACCAGGCCGTATGAACAGCCGCACAAACGTTTGATTTGTGCGCCCATTTACCCAATCTTTCACTTACAACGTAGCATATATTGACCAGCCGATATGCGCTCATGTGAAAGAACCCTCATGCAGCAGGATTCCACATGGTATGATTGGCCCAGCGACAAAACTTTGCTGTATATTCTGCAATGGAACGTCACCCTATGTGACCTCCCTTCAGCTGTTGGGCAGCGGTTCAGATCATCAAAGATTTACCCCACAGCAGCTATGAAGGCATCAAGGAGATTAGTGTTGGGACTTGAACCAGGAACTTCTTGTATGGCAAGCACTAACCCTACATATGTCTCAGCCTTATTCTCTGATCCCAGTTATCTAGCCCCTGCCTCCTGTTCCTTATCCCGCCTCTTGCCTTGATTGCATCTCCTATAAAAGCCTGGCTTTGCCAGTCCCTCAATGCATGATTATTGCGTCCCACCATTTTGATCAAGCTCCTGTTCTTACTACTGCATATCGATACCTCCTGCTGCTGACCTTTGGCTTCCATTGACTACGCTTACATCTCATCTATTTGTACCACATACTGTGACTTCCCTATAACGACTCCCATGTATTCTGACTACTTTCCAGCGGCTCCAATCCAGCATCGGTGAGACGCGACAATATAATCCCACCCGAACATGGAGCCCATAGTGAACGCCCTGCAGAAGCAAGTTACAGAGCCTCAGGAAGTTTGCTGGATTACAGACACTGGTGCTAGATCAACAGAAGGAAATTATCAATTTACAGAAGCAACTTCTGGACTTGCATCCCTCAGGCTCCAATGTCCACTTGACACTGCCTACAAAGTTTGGAATCCTGCTGTACAACAGAGCCAATGTTGCCGATTATTATTTGAGTGGGTAAGCACTTGCCAAAGTGGAGACTCCTGATAACCTGGAAGACTTCATGCAGTTATGCATCCGGATTGACCAGAGAATTTCTGAGCAGTGAAAGGAGAGACTGCGGGGTTTGGGCACCAGCACGCCATACTCCTTCAGTCAAACCACATTGAGTCCCCACCCAAGGACTGAAGCCGCTCCCAAACCCATGCAGGTTGACTTCATCCACAAACCTCTCTCCACCATGGAAAAAGAAAGGTAACAGGATAAAAATCTGTGCCTTTATTGTAGGAGCTCAGGACATTATGCCCTAAATTGTCCAAACAAATTCTAAAGGACTCTCGCCTTAGTGCATGTTAAGCCCATGGCCAATCTAGTTGTCATAAAACAAGGGAATGCCACCAAACACACCTTTGCACCAGTAGTTCAGGATGGTGTGGAAACCCTTCCCCTGCTCCACCATTTTGTCCTCTCAGTTGTGATTGTAATGGGCGAGCAGAAGACACAGTGCTCAGGAATGTTAGATTCAGAAGCGCGGGGGTGGGGGGGGGGGGGGGGGAACTTCATGGACTCAACATTCGCTCCATTACAACCAGGCTCAAGTCCATACCTATAGATATGGAAACCGTGTCTTCAGATCCCGTCACACAAGAGACAATTGAACTGGAGCTCCACATGAACCCCGACCATCAAGAAACCATAAGCTTCCAACTCATCTCATCCCCTAAATTTCCAGTGATTATCAGGATCCCCTGTTTTTATGCCCATAACCCCTCCATCAACTGGGAAACCAGGACAATTGCCTTACCCTCAGAATACTGTAAGGAAAACTGCCAAATGGCACCATCCGCCCCTAAACCAGTACAGGACCTCGAGGTTGAGCAACAGAACTTAGAGAAATTACCAGTACACTACCGGATGTTCAAGGATGTTTGCAGTAAGATGAAAGCTGACCAGCTGCCACCTCACAGGCTGTATGACTGTCCTATTGAGCTGCTCCTGGGATCTTCTATTCCATTTGGGCATATCTTCAACCTCGACGAACCTGAGTTTGGAGCCCTTCAAGAACATCTAGATGAAAATCTCAGGAAGGGCTTTATCCGGCCTCCTCCTCTCCAGCAGGAGCACCCATTTTCTTTGTTAAAAAGAAGGATTTGACTCTTCATCTGTGCATCGATTACCGGGAACTATACAAGATTACCATCAAGAATCGCTATCCTCTCCCGGTAATCCCAGAACTGCTGGAGAGGCTTTGGGCAGCCAAGGTCTTTACCAAACTTGACCTCAGAGGAAAATATAACCTGATACAGATCTGTCCTGGAGACAAATAGAAGACGGCCTTGAGAACAAGATATGGACACTTCAAATCCCTAGTGATACTGTTCGGTCTCTGCAATGCTCCCGCTTTCTTCCAGCACTTTATCAATGATGTGTTCTAAGACCTGTTGGATCAATTTGTAGTGGCATATCTTGATGTCATCCTCCTATTTTCCGACAATTTGGAGGAACATCGTGGACATGTGTAGATGGTCTTGGAACGACTCCAAAAGAATAACCTATACATCAAGTTAGAGAAATGTGAGTTCAAACAAACCCAAATACAATTCCTGGGATACATTATCTCTAGAGATGAGCGAGCACCAAAATGCTCGGGTGCTCGTTACTCGGAACGAAATTCCCGCGATGCTCGAGGGTTCGTTTCGAGTAACGAACCCCATTGAAGTCAATGGGCGACCGGAGCATTTTTGTATTTCGCCGATGCTCGCTAAGGTTTTCATGTGTGAAAATCTGGGCAATTCAAGAAAGTGATGGGAACGACACAGTGATGGATAGGGCAGGCGAGGGGCTACATGGTGGGCTGCATCTCAGGTTTCCAGGTCCCACTATTAAGCCACAATAGCGGCAAGAGTGGGCCCCCCCCCCGCACTGTCAGTGTAAAGATCGTTCTCCTCTGCCATAGCTGTAACAGCTGTAGCAGAGAAGAATGATGTTTGCCCATTGAATTTAATGGAGCGGCAATACAGCCGCTCCATTGAAAGCAATGGGCTGCCAGCGTGCGCGGGTCGAATTGTCGGGAAGGGGTTAAATATATAACCCCTTCCCTGCAATTCATCCAGAAATGTGTAAAAATAAAAATATATACCGGCGTATAAGGCGACGGGGCGTATAAGACGACCCCCCAACTGTCACCTTATACGCCGGTAATATAGCGGAGCAAAGAATAAAAAGCATTACTTACTTCTTCAGACGATCTGCGGCGCTGCTGCAGGATGTCGCTCCCTCCTGGTCCACGGCAGACTATTGCTTTCTCTACGAAAGGCTTGAAATCCCTGCCTCCAGAAAGACATGTGCCTTCAGCCAATCACAGCCAATGACAATGATGTCATTGAATGGCTGTGATTGGCTGTGGTTCTGGAGGCGGGGATTTCAAGCCTTTCGTAGAGAAAGCAATAGTCTGCCGTGGACCAGGAGGGAGCGACAGTTGGGGGGTCGTCTTATACGCCCCGTCGCCTTATACGCCGGTATATATTTTTATTTTTACACATTTCTGGATGAATTGCAGGGAAGGGGTTATATATTTAACCCCTTCCCGACAATTCACCCCGCGCACGCCGGCAGCCCATTGCTTTTAATGGAGCGGCTGTATTGCCGCTCCATTGAATTCAATGGGCAAACATCGTTCTTCTCTGCCACAGCTGTTACAGCTGTGGCAGAGAAGAAGGATCTGTCTTCTATATGTTCTCAATGGGGTCGGCGCTGCTGCCGCCGGCCCCATTGAGCGCATATACAGAAGATTTATGGCCTTTAGAAGGACCGTTGGGGTTCTTGAAGCCTATAATAACTCCTAACACTCTCCCTATAGCAGCTCCAACACGATAGCACTTTCCCTGAACTAATGTCAGAATGCATCCGTAGCGAGCCGCGGGAGGGGCAGATTTCAATACTCGGGTGACACCTAATCTCGCCAGCCACTCACAGCAGGGGGGTGGTATAGGGCTTGAACGTTGCAGGGGGAAGTTGTAATGCCTTCCCTGTCTTTCTATTGGCCAGAAAAGCGTGCTAACGTCTCAGAGATACAAGTGAAAGTAACCCGAACACCGCGTGGTACTCGTTAAGAGTAACGAGCATCCCGAACACCCTAATATTCGCCCGAGCATCAAGCTCGGACGAGTACGTTCGCTCATCTCTAATTATCTCCCCAGAAAGCTTAAGTATGGATCCTAGCAAGATTAAAGCCATCCTAGATTGGCCCATTCCAAGAAATTTGAAAGAATTACAGTGCCTAAATGGTTTTGCAAATTTCTACAGAAAATTTGTCAAGGGCTTCTCAAAAGTCATTTCTCCCATCAACTCCCTCACAAAGAAAGTGCACATGTTTTTCTGGTCCCCGGAAGCAAAAGCTGCTTTCGAGAAACTAAAAACTCTGTTTATCACATCACCAGTACTGATCCACCCAAACTCAGAATTGCCTTTTGTTGTGAAGGTGTTGTGATGGCTCCCAACTCTGCTGTGGGAGCCATCCTGTCAAAGTGAGTCGGACATAAGATGCAACTACAATCCTTACAAATTTCTGTCCTATTCCCTATCACCCACAGAGAAAAACTATGATGTCAGGAACAAGGAACTTTTGGCCATCAAAGTGGCTTTCACCAAATAGAGACACCTTTTGGAAGGAGCCCATCATCCAGTAACAGTGCTTACTGACCATAAAAGCTTGGAATTTTTCCATTGTGCCAAGAGGTTATCTGTAAGAGAAGCATGATGGGCGCTGTTCTGTTTAATTTAGTTGTGTACTACCACCCTGGTTCCTGAAATGGTTAGGCAGATGCATTGTCCAGGGTATTTTCAGAGTCTGAAGAGAAGTTAAATACAGACCACACAATTCTGTCTTCAAAGAATTTTCTAGGTATCCAGCATTCAGAGGACCTCCTAACAAAGTTTAAAGGGGGCTACAAAAGTGAATCTTTTCTGAATTAACTTTCTAAGGGCGTGAAGCTCTCTTTTGAGAATGAACTTTGGAGACAGGGACATCAATTATATGTCCTTGATGCTGGTCGACTCGAAGTCCTCAAATTAGTCCACAACTCTAAACTTGCCAGTCACCTTGGGGTCACAAATACCTTGGAACTTCTACTTCACTTTTTCTGGTGACCCGACTGCAGGAAGAATGTAAAGATGTACGTTACATTTTGTAAAGTATGTGCTTGGAACAAGACACCATAAGTTCGCCCTCTTGGTTTGGTACAGCCCCTTCCAGTCCTATTTAGGCCATGGGGGTCTATATCTATGGACTTAATAGTGGATCTGCCCCCCTTGAGGGAATAACTACCATTCTTGTGGTTGTGGACCGACTCGCGAAGATGGTTCACTTTATCCCCATAGAGAAGATTCCCATCGCTGAGCACGCCGCAGAGTTGATGACCCGAGAAGTGTTCCGACTACATAGAATTCCTGAGGATATGGTCTCTAATAGAGGGGTTCAGTTAACCTCAAGATTCTGGAAACACTTCTGCATGGCCCTGGGAACCTCTGTGAATCTTTCCTCTGCCGTTCATCCACAGTCCAATGGACAAACTGAGGGAACAAATCAGACTCTGGAGCGGTATCTTCACTGCTTCATCTCCCATCTCCAGGACGACTGGATGGACTACCTACCAATGGCTAAGTTCACCTACAATAATGCTAAACACGGTTCTACCGCCCAGACTCCCTTTCATGCCAATTATAGTATGCATCCTGCCTTTATTCCTGGCCTACGTATCAAAATTCCAGTGCCAACTATTACGCAGAGATTGACAGCATTGGCTAGAACTCAGTAAAGAAAGCCTTACAGGAAGCCCAAGAGGCCTACAAAGAGGCAGCAGATAAACACCGCCTGCCTCTCAGGTGATAGAAAAAGTATGGTTATAAACCAAGAACCTCAAGGCCCATGTGCCCGGTCCCAAATGTGGGCAAAAATGTATTGGAACCAAGAGTGGGCCAAGTCACCTTCTGCCTAAGACTCCCTGGCAGTCTTTGAATCCATCCACTGTTCCATGTATCACAGCTCTAGCCGTGTGTACACTTTCCCTGGAAGAATCCCACCACCTCAGGGTGAAGAGGAATTCCTGGTAGAATAAATGCTGGACTCCAGAAAACATAGAGGGAGGTTGCAGTACCTGGTCCGATGGAGGTGATATGGCCCAGAGGGCAATTCCTCGGAACCGTCCTCCAATGCTCAGTTTTCTCAGCTGACCAGGTACCCTCGAACCAAAGACCTCTTGCGCTCCAGTCGGCAGCTCTCTCCCCTGGACTATCCAGGATTTGGACAGTTCCTTACTGAAACCCAGCCTTGTTTTATGTTTCCTTGCTCATGCTAAATACACTTCCTGTCTCCCTGTTCTGGCTTCACTCTGCTACTAATTAGGACTTCCTATAAAAGCCTGACCATGCCTCAGATCCAGTGCGTGATTATTGTGCTCCACCACCTTGATTAAGCTCCTCTTCCTCCTGCTCATCTGCAATTGTACTGATACTTCCGGCTGCTGCTGACCTCTGGCTTCACTTTGACTATGTTTCCGTCTCATCCTATTGTATTTTATACCGTGACTTCCCGACAACAACTCCCGGCTATTCTGACTACTCTCCAGTGACCAACACAGCTACTGCACCTGCGGCTCCAATCCAGCATCGGTAAGACATAACACAGACATGACTCAGACAAGACATAGACAGAGATCTGACCAGCATGCTTGTTTAAACCAGACTGGAAAATAACTGGCCCACTCTGAGAGGAGGAGTAAGAATAAATTGGTACAGACAAACTGTGATTGCCTGACTAGGCTAATCGACCTCACTGACAGCCAAATTAACCTACACCTATAGGGAAGTGTACCTGTGTGTGCCTAGAACCAGTAAGACAGGACAGCACATTATGACGTTACATGACAGGCACATTTTATAATACAGCAGGCTTAGATATAAACAGTAATAATTCACCCATATGCCCACCACAAGGAATAATGCCTCCTTTCTGTCTCACAGTTATAGTATTCTCTTTTGTGTCCCCATACCATAATTATTCCCCTTTATACCACTCCCAATATAATACTGACCACTTGGTGCCACTGAAATGTAATACTCCCGTACCCATAAAGTAATTGTGCCTCCTCTATATGCCTGCAGACTAATATTCCCTCTGTGCCCCCAAGTAATAGTGCAATTCCATGTGTCCAAAATTAATAGTGCCCTCCATATATCTGCTTAAAGTAATACTGCTCCCCTGTGCCCATATAAAGTAAAAGTGCCACTCTGTATCCCCAGAATTAATATTGCCCCTTCTGTGCCCCTCAAAAAGGAACAGTACCACAATGTGTCATCAAAAAATAATAGTGCCACTCTGTGGCCCCATAAAGTAGTACTGCCTGCTTTATGCCCCAACCCACCGTCCCTGAAACTGAAGCCAGCAGAAACAAAATTTCCTTATTTTTGCGTACCTTTTACCCAGAATCAGCTGTATTTCTTTTTCATTTTTCACAAGCAAAGAAAAATCTTTATTTTTCTTACTGATACCGGACATCGCATGCGGTTTGTACAGTCCAACTCCTCCCTAATCATCTGGTCTGAGTTCAGTGCAAGCACTGGAGACTGCAAGACAGTGCAGGAACAAGCCCTTTTTCTGTTGCTTAACGTAAAAAAACAGGGGTCCATAATACTGTTCAACTGTATCTGGATCCTGAAGATGCAGATACAGTTGAAAGCAGTGTCAGTGCCAGCGAACTTGGTGCAAGAGTAGCATGTGCCTTATGGTTAAGGCAGCCCTGTTTGGATGCACTAAAATGATTCAGTGACGAGTTATTACATTTTCGTAAATAGTATGACGCCACCTGGTGTTCAGAGTATATATCAATATAAATGTCCACCTACTGGGTTGAGTACCATGGCTACAAAAGCTCAGTTGCTCTCTTCAGTGCTGGAGCCTTATTCCTATTTCCATGTAGTGTTTACTGAACAGTAGCCAATACAAATTACTTCTATGCTGTTTATCAGGGAAGGACCAAATCTTGTGCAAAAGCAGAGCAAAAGCCATCTAAGCTAAGAAGGCTCTCTCTGGAACTGACTTGTGAACAAACTGCTGCAGACTTCATGGCACAAGTATTATCTACCTGCAGGACAACTTACTGGGAACTATATTTAAAGCTGCCAGAGGGGGAATGAGACTGACTAGAGACTTGCTGGAAACTATTTAATAGCTGCCAGAGGGGGAATGAGACTGACTAGAGACTTGCTGGAAACTATTTAATAGCTGCCAGAGGGGAGTCAGAGGAGACATCACTTGCAAGCACTGGAGGTAACTGCACTATAATCACTATCACTGCATAGAACTGATACCTGACTATTATATGGTGACTGCATTATTTTGAGCTTTGCTAGAACAGAGCTGCTGTATCTGAGCCTGCAGTCTCAGCCATTGAAAAATGTGTGTGTATACATGTATAATTTTTTTTTTTAAAAGAAAGGGGGTTAAGGCAACAGTTAGTATCATCCTTGGCTGCTAGTGCTGCTTTGATAGTTCACTTAAAAGACCCAGTGATGCAGTGTAAAGGTCTTTGCAGTGCTTTTCAGTACCCATAGAAGTGTCCCAAGCTGAACTTGGGCCCATTAGCCTTTAGCTGCACGTCTGGTAGTCTGTATATAGCTATGCCATCAGATACAGATGCAGCAAGTTAAAGACTCTCATGTTGGGGGTGTGGGAATGTGCTACAGTCTGTAACCTTGCAGTGTGGGGGAGGTTCATCCACCCACGATCAGTATTAGTATCTCTCAATGGAGTCTACGTACATAGGCCAGGGCGTAGCTAAAGGGTGCACAGCTAGGACTGAGGAGATTAGGGGGTGCCATCTCAGCGAAACACAGCTTTAGAAATCAGCAATCATCCCTACCACATAAGGATACAAAAAATTTGCTAAAGGACCTTTGAGATATGGTCACATGATCAATCTAAAGTTCCTCAAGCAGGAGCATCAGCTCAGTGCATCTTTCTGCAGTGTGTATATGTGAAGCGTGCCTATCAACAATGGCAGATTATAATATGATCAATTTGGTTGGCCACTCAGGGTCCAGAGCTCCCAAGGGCCCATGGCTGCCAAACTGCAATAGATAGTAATTAGATTGCGCAATGTTAGTTGTTTCTAGTAGCTACACTGTGACTGGTGTATCACACAGATGACAGGGGGTCTGGTGTTCTTTATCTTGATACTCCTCCCTCCTGACTCCTGGCTGTTCCTCTGCAGGCCCAGCTGCTCTTCAACTCTAGGCATTAGCACAAATAGCGTCCTCGCACTGACCAGCAGCAGGACGTCATGTGTGGTGGCACACAGAATGCACTGGTACTGGTTGTCCTCAAGCATGCATGTCTAAAGGAGCTTTGAGAGAAATAGCCAGTGGCTGAAGAAGTCATCTAAGGGAGCTTTTGAATGTAGTGCAATTTGACAACGCAGAAATCCAAATGTGGTTTTGAAGCAGAATTGTGGGCAGAATTAAGCCATTTGCAATTCCACATCCAAAAATTCACGTTAGGCAAAGATTTTGGTGCAAAATTTTTCAGACGGCAGCAAATTTCACAGTGAATTCCAGTATGTGTGAGAGTGGCAATAGATGAATAGCCAACTCCAGTCTGTCACGTCCCAGTGTCCTGAGTCTGGACCTGCCGGGCTTACTGTCCCACCATTCGTTTTTTTTAATAGAAGTAAGCTAAGTATATAATTAAAGGGGTTATCCATTATTTTTTTCTTTAGGCCTCGGTCCACGGTCTTTAAATCTGCAGCGGTTCTCCCGCACACGGATCCGCGCGCCCATAGGGATGCAATAGACACCCGCAGGTAGTTAAATACCTGCGGATGTCATTTTTCCCGCCAGGTGCGGATCCGCGTGCGGGAAAAAAAATGGACATGCTCCATTTTAGTGCGGGTCTTCTGCGGGGACGGCTCCCGTAGGCTTCTATTGAAGCCTATGGAAGCCGTCCAGATCTGCGGGAGACCCGTACCAGAATTAAACTCACATGCTCCGGGCGATGCGGTTCTTCCCTTCTTCGCGGCCGGATCTTCTTTCTTTGGCAGATTATAATATGAGCAATTTGGCACATCCGCCGGGCCGAAAAAAGAAGATTCGGCGGCGAAGAAGGGGAGACACGCTTCGCCCGGAGCAGGTGAGCTTATTCTTATTTTTAGGCATCATGTCCGCAGGGCAAGAGGGACCCGCTCCGGATTCTACATATAGAATCCGCGGCGGGCCTGATTTTCCTCGTGGACATGAGGCCTTAAAATCACATTTTCCATCATATAATATAAGAGACAAGCTTATACTTGCAACAAAGTTAATAAAAAAACAAAAATGATAAAAATCCTGCGCTCATAGGAAAACCACATGATAAAAGCCTAGGACCAAAATGGAATTTCAAGTCAAACAATGGAGACTTACTTCGAAGGAGGAGGATATGGCATACACAGAAGCCCCCTCCTAATGGTGGGTGTCCAGATCGTCAGTCTGATGGTATAGATGAAGTGCTCCAGCAGATGTACAGATTTAGTAGATTCTTTATTTTTGAAATGCAAATAAGTACAATAACGACAACGCGTTTCAGTGCATGCTGGCACGTTTATCAAGTCTACCTATTTCTTCAAAGTATAAGCTTATACTTGTATTTCCTGGCATCTCTGGTGCCACAGCTCCATCCTCCATGCCCGGTCTTTGTGTACATGCTGTAGTCAGCCTGTGTACTAATGTTGTACTATACAAATTGTGTAGACACACTACAACAATGGCGTAGCAGGCTGCAAAATTCAATTTCAAGTGCTGGACCTGGTTCTCTGTGGCCCTTTCCACATGCACATGTCACTATGCTATCTGGTTGTGTGCCAAGACATTACCGGACATATTCAGCATTAGAGATGAGCGAGCACGCTCATTTAAGGCTGCTACTCGATCGAGTAGCTGTCTTATCGAGTAACTGTGTACTCGCCCAAGCAGCATGTGGGCGGGCGTCGCGGGACAGCGCGGGGGGGGGGGCAGTGGGCAGTGGGGGGGAGAGAGGAGAGACAGAGATAACTCTCACTCTCCCCCCACTCCCTCCCGCTCCCCCCCGCATGCTGCTCGACCGAGTACACAGTTACTTGATAAGCAGCCTTAAACGAGCGTGCTCGCTCATCTCTATTCAGCATATATTTTTTTTAAGTGACAAAACATAAAATAACAACAATAATCTTTTTTTGTACAGCCTAGACTCATCTAGTGTGGGCAGCCTGACCTTCCCAGCAGACCATCACGCCAGTGGTTCCCGCAGGCATGACAAAGATGGTTGTTACACTCCGACAGTAAGACATCCACAGTGAGAGAGCGCAAAAGGGAGGGCCCAAGAATAGACTAACAGATCATAGACTAACATGAGTCAACAATGTGATGCAGCAGCTAAAAAGGCAAACACAATTCTGGGATGTATTAAGAGAAGCATAGAGTCTAGATCACGTGAGGTAATTATCCCCCTCTACTCTTCCTTAGTCAGACCTCACCTGGAATACTGTGTCCAGTTCTGGGCACCCCACTTTAAAAAATACATAGACAAACTGGAGCAAGTTCAGAGAAGAGTTACCAAGATGGTGAGCAGTCTGCAAATCATGTCCTATGAAGAACGGTTAAAGGATCTGTGAATGTTTAGCTTGCCAAAAGAAAAGGCTGAGAGGAAATTTAATAGCGGTCTACAAATATCTGAAGTGCTGTCACAGTGCAGAGGGATCAGCCCTATTCTCATTTGCACAAGCAAAAACTAGAAGCAATGGGATGAAACTGAAAGGGAGGAGATACAAATTATATATTAGAAAAAAAATTTTGACAGTGAGGGTGATCAATGAGTGGAACAGGTTACCACGGGAGGTGGGGAGTTCTCCTTCAATGGAAGTCTTCAAACAAAGGCTGGACAAATACCTGTCTGGGATGATTTAGTGAATCATGCACTGAGCAGGGGGTTGGACCCAATGACCTTGGAGGCCCCTTTCAACTCTACCATTCTATGATTCTAGAAGTATGAATAACAAGAAAAACATGATAAACTCCCACACTTAGGGTCTGTCTCTAAAAGCTGATTTAAAGGTGATGGTAAAGCAGCATGTAGGAATCCAATAATTCTTCAAAGAATGTTGATGATAAAATCCAAGTGTTTATCTTTAGATCCAATACATCAACAGACGTGACGTTTCGACCAGCACACTATGACCTTTGTCAAGCAAAACCTACATGGTCTTGTTTAGTTTTCCAGGATTCACTTGATCAGGACCTGAGCAAGTAATTCCTTGAAAACCAAACAAGACCTTAATACACTCTGCATTCTTGGATTATAAGGAGGTCCGGGTGTCCATCAGACCCCCTCCCCTCTTAATTAAGTGTCCATTTGTTCATTTGACCAATTCTAGACACCTTTTGGAGATGGACTCTTTAAGTTTGTTTTTTTCTTGATACTTATACTTCTGCATTATTGAGATTAGGGAATATGGTAGGCCTCTCTTAAAATGTGTTTTTAGGGCATGCTTAAAACTGGAATTAACTTGATAGTCTAGGGTAGCGCATTCCAGAGAACTGGTGCAGCTCATGAAAAATCTTGGAGATGTCAGTGGGAGGCTCAGATAAAAGAGGAACTTAGTCTAAGGTCATTAGCAGAGCGGAAATGGATGAGAGTGATAGGTTTATATTGTATTCTATATTTAATGGATGCTAGTGCAGTGGTACAGGGTGCATATATCTATATTACTCCCCAAATGCACACCATTCTCAACCTGATTATTTGTTTGGATTTACTCATTCCCGGTGATTGGTTATTTGGGTTGCCTGATTCACGGTGGTTGGTTATTTGAGTTGTCTGATTCACGGTGATTGGTTATTTGGTTTGCCTGGTTTATGGTTGTTTAGGTTTGCTTGTGTAGAAGTGGGGAGTAATAGGCTAATATGCGTACAGGGTGGAGGCATAAATGTAGCAGTTGGACAAAAGGATAAGCCTTGCTGCTGCATTCAGGATGCAGGTGCATTGAATACCCCTTGCAAACTACAGTATGATTACTTATTAGTAAGACACCTACAGTGTGTTGTAAAGCTGGCTTATGCATTACTGTGCATTTACACTTATATAAAATGAGGGGTACCATTGCAGAAACCGAGTGTGCAGATCACTCTTTATTAAATATGATGCTTTCAGATTACAAGTGAAATGTTGGAGCCTCCATGCAGCGACTGATGGGTGGCAGCCTTTCGTTGAGTTTAGAATCCTTATTTACCCAGGTGCCTACAGCACTATTACCTGTACATCCTGTGATGACTATTAAAGGGAAGCCCTGTTACCAAAATGGAGTTTTCCATTAAAATTAACTGATTATCAACCGGTGAGTCCTTTAGGCTGTGTAGTAAATAATTTTTCCAGTACAATGTTAGCAGGTAGCGCCTATGGAGATTAGACCACGTCACTCTCTATCAAGAAGAAGGGTTGGGTTGATGGTGCATATTGATGCCCACCACAGGTAAATTTCACCCACCAGTGGAAGATGCCCATTGGTGTCCAGTCGTGTTTTCAGAGGCATTTTTTGCAATGCAGTAAAAGAAGGTCTAGTTCAGGCAAAAGAGACATAATTCCCCCTTAAACCAATGTATACTCATGAAACATACACTTACCAGCTTACTCGGCCTCATATCTCATTCTTCCTCATGTGTCATAAAATATTAAAGCACGTCAATGTTTTCCTCTTTAGACATTTCCTCTCTCGCTTTAATTGATTTTATTTCCGGAAGCTCCGGCTCACTAATTTTAGCAAACAAGCATGTACTCCATCCTGACGATCTATGGAATATTGTAGATTAGCCACTAATTAATTGTGCGTGTACACTGCTGAACAGTACCGTCCAATGTGCTGCAAAAGCAAGGTTAAAATCCTAACATTATACACCTCTCAATACAGACCCAACTTTCCAGTGGGTGGAATATTCAGAATAGTGACACATACCAGCAATAACACATATGAGAAATCTTATTCCTTACAGTCATTTTTTTGTCCTATTTAACAAAAAAAAGACTATACAGTCTGCAGTTTGTGTGCGGGGAGGCGTGTAATTCATTATACATGGTAAGCCATCCATGCATATCTGTACATTTTGCCTGTAGGTAGGCTGTGCACCTGGCGATACAACATCTAATTCACTTTAAAGGCACAGTTTGATAAATATTCAGCATACATTAATTTTTCTTTGTAATTGGATAATGAGAAGTCCGTCCTGATAGATTTGCATATGGTGGAAGATATATAATATCAGCGCTGATAGAACATTGTGGAGGATAATAAAATATTTGTTAAACTTATATTAATAATGATTATTATTACATATAATATTAACATTACTGTGCTTGTGTTTTTTCCACACCTGCCTCAAACTGTTACACAGTAGTGTGTGTGTGTGTGTGTGTGTGTATATATATATTTTTTTGCAACATATTTTCCACACTTGCCTCAAACTTTTGCACAGTACCGTGAATGTATGCTTGTGTGTGAATGTGTATATATAATATACACAGTACTGTGCAAAAGTTTCAGGCAGGTAAGGAAAAAATTCTGCAAGGTAAGAGTTCAAAGGGTTTCTGATTGACTCCACATTTATTCTGCCGCAGGGTAACAACCCCAAACATCCAGCCAATGTCATTAAGAACTATCTTCAGTGTAAAGAAGAACAAGGAGTCCTGGAAGTGATGATTTGGGCCCCACAGAGCCCTGATCTCATCATCATCCGATCATGAAGAGACAGAAGGATTTGAGCATCTGCAGAAGATCTGTGGATAGTTCCCCAAGATGTTTACAACAACCTCTCTGCCGAGTTCTTTCAAAAACTGTGTGCAAGTGTACCAAGAACTGATGCTGTGTTGAAGGCAAAAGTTTATCACACCAAATATTGACTTCTCTTTTCTTGATTAACTTCATCAACCTTTTTCGATCACCTCTGTTTTTGAAAGTGCTCTTATATTGCAGCATTTTTTCCGCACCTGCCTACAAAATCTACAGAATATGTTAGCGCCATATAGGTGAAGGATCATTAATAATACATCTATAGCATTATATAATATATTAGTGCCCTGGTGCTTGTACAATACATATGTAAATACTCTGATTTTGCATAACACCTTAGATATCAACACGCCCCAATTAAACTTTTTGTATCTAAGTGCACTTTAAAATCAATGGTAAACAGGAAGTAGGCTGTAAAGTAGCAATTATAACCCTTTATTCTGTATTGACTGTTATTCATCCTAGGATTGTATTAGCATGGGACACTATAACCCCTTGACCTGCTCAACTTGACCCCTTCTGGAATTGTAGTTGACAATGTCCTTGCTACTCAAGACTTCCCGATAATGTCATTGACTAGCTCAATACTTAAGACCTGAACCGAAATAACCATCATAATGAAAGAAGATCTACCCAAAACTTCTTAAGATGCACTGGAGTAGAATAGGCTTGCAGCAAGCAAGGGGTTAAATGATTACCAAGGAGAAATGCAGCGATACTTTTCATTGCGGTGTAAACAGAACTTGCTGTAGTACTATGCTAATCTCAAATAATGGTAGCGTTTTGTGAGCGGTTAGATTAATGGATGCTCAGCGTGCATACAATGGAAGGAATGCACAATAATAAAAGCAGACGGGAGAAGGGAAAGGAAGAAGTGTTTGGATTAATAACTGAGAAAAAAATATATATTTCCGGAGCTGCTGATCTGTTTTTTTTTTTTTTTTTTTAAGGCAGAGATCTGATGCACAATCTACCAAAGGGATTCCTCCTCAAACCGAAATTAATAATTTATTCATGGTCTCAAGTCACTTAGCCTGCATTGATCTAGCAAGGCTGCATTTTTTCCTTTCATTCATGAGCATTTAAAAAAAAATCTGGATCTCTCTAGCAGCAGCTGCTGCTGTAGCCTGCGATACGATGCAGGCATGCCTCTCTACACGGGGACAGATGACTTAATTGAGCCAAATCCGGGTGAGAGTGTCCGTGACACCGAAAAACTGACTGCGATACCAACATGACATGTCAGCGAGGGTCCTGCTCTCGTCGTCCTCTCCACTCCGTCAACGAGCTGCTGCTGCTTGGGTGCCTTTACTGTAGCCGCTCGTACAACAAAAGCTGCTATGCAGTACGGTTCTGAATGAATTGGGGAAACTCTCCGGTGGGTGTTCATTGTCCCTCGTGTCAACTCCCCCCCCCCCCACCATCCTTCTTCCTTACTCCTCACTCGCTGTCAACACAACACCCCCAGCAACTGTTCATCGACCGTCCCTCCGAGAAGACTTGCTTGCCATATAACTGCTCCCTCTTCAACTCTTTGCTTCTTGTTTTCGATATATTTTCCGCTTGGTCCATTTGCACAAGTTCTCTTCTTTTTTTTTTTCCATTTGTCAGCACTTTTCCATTAATGTCCGTTCCTGCTCCAGTGAACCAGCACTAGACTTGATATGGGATGAAAGCTGGAGGTTACCGGGAACAGAAAGGAGACCTGAAGGCAGCTTCCCCATTTGTAAAGTGAGCAGTAATTGTGAGAGGACAAGGCTGCACAGTTGGAATCAATAGTCTGCTTTCTTGCAGCTAAGAGCTCTCTAGTCTCGCAGTAGGTCAGAGAAGTAACTCCAGTGCACTGCTTACTGCAGAGTTGTACAGAAGTAAAGGCACGAGGCTGCAGTGCTGGTACATCACGCTTCCTGTTACCAAGGACACAACTTTTCAAGTCATCGCCGGTTTCTCTACATACTCTTACACCACAATCCTGAAGACTGTTATAGGATGGATGATGATGAATGATCAACTCTGATTCCCCTTAAATTCCCTTTCGAACAGAGAATCAACCAGAGTTTTCATCTTACTGTCCAAATCTCTACAGACACGAGGAACCATGCAAGGGATTTTCACTATTCCACTAGCATTTAGGATCTTTTTCTTCTTCTGGATAGCCTTGAATACAACGCTAAAACCAGCAACCGGATCGGAGCAGCAGATCCCCTTATCTATGTAAGTGACAAGTCGTTCTCTTTTTTTTTTTTTCCGCTGCCCTGCGTATTTCTTTCATGGTTGAAGACGTTGCGTAAACTTATCTGTTAGGAAGCAAGTTTGAGAGACTGCAGATATTTTTCTGAAGGCTATTTTAACGTATCCAATTAAATGCAGTCGTGCGGTGAAGGAGAATATGGTCTTTTTTTTTTTTTCGTGTTCCCTCTTGCCACCTCCCGTATCCTTTACCTGCTTCATATTTTTGACCTTGCTTTACGGGTTTTGCAAGCGCCCTTTTTTTTAGATATTATCATTTTTATCCGCATTCCGTTGCGGTATGAAATTGGTGGTGAATGAACCGGATCTGTGCACAGCTAGCAATGTAATTTCTAAGGGACTCAAAAGCAGAAGCTTCCTTCTTACGATATAGAAAGATAGGAGCTGCAGCAGATGCAGGAGAAAGAAAGGCCTTACCTTGCTCTAGACAGCTAGATGCAGATTTGCTTTGGATTTGCAAGTACTCCTACGTCCTTTTTTGCTGTGCTGTTAGTTTTTCCTTCGTAGGGTTGTTCAATGAGAATTTCTCTCTTGCTCGTTGGAATGAAGCCGGTGCATTTACCTTTCTTTCTATGTCTTGTCGTCCTAGGGTAAAGCTCTGGGCCTCTGCTTTCGGTGGGGAGATCAAATCCATAGCAGCAAAGTACTCAGGTTCCCAGCTCCTGCAGAAGGTAAGCGCAGTGTGTTTGTGCTATTCACTGATCGCAGCAGTTTGCGCGCTGCTAGAGCGTATCGATAACAGACAATGCCGGAGGTTTTCTCCTCTATGCAATCAGCCTTTATTATAGCATTGCATCTAAAAATAACTTGTTAATTAAGTCATTATACTTAATTGCAAAACTGGCTAAATGAGCAGACTGTGTAGTAGTGGCGTCCAGGAATTTTCGTAGGGTGTGTAGCATTTTGGTTCCCAGTTTTTAGATACAAACAGCTGGTAGACTGGAAATTACTAAGTTAATTCTGAGTCGAATTAGTCTTTATTTTCATATTCTCTTCGCCTGTCCATGTCAGACGATTGCACGTTACAAGCGACAGGAGGCATTGCTGTGTTGTCATCTCTGCAGTTCTTACAATCCCATTATTCCCCAATCATCTCGACCCAGTGCTGGGATGTATTACATCATTACAGATAAGAGGCTGTGGATGTGGTTATCTTCCCGCTCAGCCGCACAGCTGGGTAATAACCCAGAGAAGTCATGTACAAACTTGAGGAATCTGTCTAAGTTGAAATTATTGCAGACAATAATGAGCAAGGTGAAATTGTGATTATCAGCTCTGAAGCAAAAGCTGCACCTTTTCGGAGATTAAAAGAATATATCATCACGCTATAAACCATTCTGATGAACCTTTCACACTGATATGTCCCAAACATGCATCTATGAAGATTGCATGACGGTCGTAGCTCTACGGAATGGCAAGAGTTAATACGGAATGCATGTTGATTGGACATCAAAATTAACCAGGACTCGTCCAATTACCTATATAGTGACTCCCTAGTATAGGTCTATCTAGTCTTCACGTGGCTCCACCAGGTCCTACGACCTATTGTTAATTCTGTGCATTGTCTAGTAGAGTTGATTAAGAAGTAACCCATATCCTCTAGTCTTGCATATATTATGCACATCCGTCTGGATTTCAAATAGAGACAAAAGCATAAAGAGATCTGAGCAGAAGAAGAAAAAAAAAACTGGCTAATTGCTGATGGTTGCACACTTCTAATGGCTGGTACTTCATTAAGACTCTCGGCTCACACAGTCCTGAAATGATCATAAAGCAGCATCCACCTCCAAACATCCTCGCTTCCAAAACGCCAACGTGTTTAAGACACATGCTCACTTCTACAGTACAAAAAAACCACAACCCTCATCGTCATTGGCAAGTAGACACTCAACATTTTTTCCCCCTCGAACAGGTTCTTTGGCCTTTTTTTCCCTGTAAATTACCCAACATTGAAAAAAACGCGAATAAAAGAAATGAGTGATTTTCTGCAGCTGCCGAAATTACAGTTAGAAGAGAAAGAAAACGAGAGACATTATTTAGCAAATTACAACTGATCATTAAGAGTACTTTGATCTGATGAACAGCACTGAGAAAGCTTGACAGTATTCAACTGGCTTTCCTTCCATGAGATGTTTTGCAAAATTGCGATGGGGTTTGATTCTTTTTTGTTTTCCCATGATCTGCAGTGCAGGAACATTACATAAGTTCACAGGCCGTGACAACATTAACATGTATGGGAGCTTTCTTAGCTAAGGCCTCTAGGGAAAGGGGGCATTCGGTCATATATAGGTTAGAATGCACGGGATACTGTGAAAAATTGCAAGTGTCTACGTCAAATGCCTTATATAGAAAGCTAGTGTATGCTTCAATGCTTGGTGTATATTGAAAATGCACGCATTTCCCTACTAAAGATGGACAGATTATGTCAGTAGGCATCTTCTTGTATTCGTGTCTTGTGGCACTATATTCCCATTCTTTGCGCGTAGAGGTTGTCCACTATCCATATGCACCAATGGCATTATTTGACCACTATATTGGTAATTTAAGAGAGCCCTGGGTGTATATGCCCATTCTAGCTGAATATTAATGTTGCAAGGTAGCTACGTGTTCACCAACCCAAGTAAAGGAGCCGAATGATATTTCTGTATGGATTTTAAAATTCTTCTTCTTGTCTTGTCTTTATAAGTGCTACGAGCCAGTTACAGAGGCAATCACTGATGAACAGTTAATGTGAGTGCCAGTGAATTGCTTGTCACTCATGCAGTAAGTGAAAGACATAATCTGCTTCATGCAAATACATTTGTGCCTTATCTTTTTCGTGGGGCCCCATGTGGTAATAATTGCAGTCAAGCAAACAGTATAAAAATGTCTCAAGTCCTGAGGGCTCTCTTTGATTTACGCTTATTTTGTGCAAAGACCCCTTTTCATGGTTTGTATCCGGCTAATCTCCTAATAAATTGGCCTGAATTTCCACTAATTTTGGACTATTAATCTTTATGGGACATTGAGCACCAGACTCGGTCCTAATTTTTCCAGCAATGTAGATGTTTGATGGAAAAATTAAGAAATACATGCCAATCGATGAAACCCTGATGTGCACTTTATAGTGCACAGCTAATAAAATAATGGTAGGTTTTTCTCATAATAAAATGGAAAAAATTAGATGTGATTCCAAAAAAAGGTATACAATAGCATTAGAGATAAGTGAACACGCTCGGTAAGGTCAGTTACTCGAGTGAGCCTCGCTCATCTCTACATAGCATGTATGATATTCTTTGTCAACCGTTCTGTACCTATCGGATATCACAGTCCCCTACAGTTATTTTGTCTTTGGATGCACACCTTTTCACAATTCAATTTTGGCTCTACATGTCATTGGCGTTCAGATTCCATATCTAAGTTTCAAATTTCTAGGAGTGGCCATTCTCATATATCTCCCACTTGCATGTGTTTTCAGTCCTACTTTTTACCCCCAAATCTCTTCATTTGTTAGGTCCGTTTTTTTATATAATCAATACATCTACTTGATGAAAATGGTAAATTGTCTCAAAAACATGTACATTCACACCTGTATTCCATTTTTTTTGTGTATTATTTTAAGTTCTTTGGCTCTTCTATCTTGGAACCACTTTTCCTTATGTAGAACTGTAGGAATTTAGGTTTTCTTCTTTGCAAATTTAAAATATTATAAACTTAGTGTTGTCCATGAAGTTGAGCATTGAATGAAAAAGAACACTTTAAAATACTCTTGAAGGTCATTAACTGAGATTATGTTCCTGCTTTGTAATATTGTTGTTAGGTTGAACATAACTTCTCTTTTTTATGGGGCTGGACAGGACACGCGAAGAAAGGGGTGGCCTTGTGGCTTTACTGCTAGTTTAAAGGGGTTGTCCAAATTACAACATCTCGGTACAATCCCTTCCCCATTGAGTAACATAACAAACACTGATATACTCGCATCTCTCCGCTCCTGCTGTGAGCCACGCCAGTCTTTGTCCACCACTCTGGATCGCGGCACGAGGTGCTCTGCTTATCAGACGGTCTGCCATTAATTGACATACAGTGTGGGAGACACTTGTTAGGCTATTCTCTCCCAATGGGCACCTCAGTGGGAGAAAGTAAAGGTACAGTTTCATTCATTATGCAGTCCCACATATTCTAGTATACAGAGTTTAGATTGCCAAAAAGACTTCTTTTAAATATACTTTGGGCCTTCAACTTTTCTTCCAAATCATTTAGCTCAGATGGCAACAATGGAAAACACATTCTACAAATATAATGGGAGAACTACTTAGCACGCTGGTCAATGCACTGCAACAGCGGGTTTAAGCACTGACATCGGGGGAATGGTAGGGGAGGTAAGTATAAAAGTTAGCATGTCGGCTACCTTAAGCCCATAAGTTTAGCATATAGAGCTCAAAGTAGCTGACAGAATCTCTTTGACTTGTTAACCTATCCAAAGAAGAGTGTTCCTAGATCTGGGGCAGAGGCTTCCAATATCTCAGAAATCAGCCCAGAAGTGTTTGATTAAGGTTCAATTGTCATAAGTCATGAGAATATTGTTATATCAAACACAAGCAGTCTTTTGGGTGAACGTAACTACTAAAAATATGACTTTGTAGCAGGTTAATGGAAAATAATATTAAACGCTTCTCCTATTTGAATAACTAGAACTCTGATCGAACTTGCCCACCTGGCTATCAGAGGTTCATCCAGTAGGCCCAAAGTAGCTGACAGATTCACTTTAAAATTCCGCTATTATGATCATAGTTTGCAGGAAGCCTTCTGAGTGAAAAAGTTAGTAGATACTTCCAAGCAGTGGCCTAGCTATGGGGTCGTATTTGCAATCTAGCCCCTAAGCTAGGGGGGCCCGGAGGCTCCCCTTACCTCTAACAGCATCTGTCACCCCGTACTCCACGCCAGTTCGAATCATAAGATTAGAAGACAAAGACCTTCTTAGTTTTAGCACACAGTGCTCACACAGCTGTCAGGTTATAAGGACTCCACCTCCTTCTGATCGCTATATACTATCATTTTACTTCAGCAGGATGGGGAGGAGCCACCCTACACTCTGACCTCATAAGCCAACAGCAGGAAGGTCTCTGTCTTGTAAACTTACTTTTCAGACTAGCGAGGGGCAGAGGGAGATGTGGGGACTGTATTACTTATACATATACTTCAGAAATCCTTGGGTGAAGAAGCGGACTTGGTCTGCTGGACCAGACACAGGTGTAGACAGGAATAAATTATTTTATTGAAACAACACATTTTGGAGCCGCATTGGCACCTTCATCTGGCTTATACAAAAACACAACAAGACTGATAGGATATTTAAGAACTGTGGGATTAGCAGTGAGTGATGATATAGTGGTCATGTGATCATGTCACATAATCGCTGGAATCTTAAGAATACTATTAAATATGAGACAAAATAATAAAATATGATCAAAACTATGTAAAAACCAAGAAACACACAGGAGGGCTGATATGCGGGAGAAGACATAAAAAAGACAAGGATTAAAAGAGATGATATCAGTGGGGTGCTGTGGCCAGTCACGTGATTGGTGGGATGGGATGAAATAAATCCATCTTGTAACAAGAGAAGCAGAGGGAGAAATAAATGAAGGAACACTGGGGCACACAAAGATGTCATGTGATTGAGCGCCATGACCGCCGAAACCTTCAAGATCATGGTTGAAATGTAAAATTTTATGTAAAATAAAATAATAAATTTAAATGGTCAATCAATATCAAATATAAATTAAAAATAAAATATGCCTAGGCAAGGACAGAATGAATTGTCAGTGCATAGCTGGAATGAAATAAAAACATAACAAAATAGTATCTAAATAATCAGAATAAAATGATATAAAACTGGTATGAAATGAGACAAAGAATCTATAAATAAATATGCATAATTAAATATGATATGATGTACACAAAATATCTGGTAATAGTTTCCGATTCATGGATAAAGTTAGGACCATAAGAGTGAGTGATTAGTATAGATTACAAATGGCTTTTTATTAATTTACGTCTTTATTTTTTATTCCAAGGGTGCTATCTCAATATAATGATTACTCAACCCAGAACGTGATGAGAATGGGAGAAGAAAAAAAATATATAGTTTCTAAAAAATACTGTTTATTTTATGCTTTCATCAAGCAGCCCAAAAGTGGAGGGAGAATAGGGGAAATAAAAAGATAAATAATGGAAGACCAACATCATCATTAAATAAAATGATAAAACGATAACAAATATAAATAATAACAGATAAGAGATGAATACATAATACTTAATAGCCTGTCTCTATACATTCATTAGGACCGTTAGGGACCAGAGAGCATAACTTGAATATCCAGCAGGCTTCCCATTGCCTAAGGCGCAGGAATCTATCATGGGAGGCTGGTGGTACTTGCTCAATTGAGGGGACCATAAAATGTTTAAAATCAGAATTGCGTGCCAGCATAAAATTGCGTGATACGCTATGTAGAACAAATTTGTAAAGAACATTGGAACTGTTTTTATTAAGCCGGTTACATACATGAAGGCCAGATGGATATTCAATTATCCAAAATTTAGACCCACAATTTAAAAAAGACTCTGATGTGATTCTTGATGTAAAGGATTTGTGTTTGTGGACAATATTGAGACAGCAAAGGAAATGGTTTTTGACGCATTTAAAGTAACCCGCTATAGAAGGTAAAAGGGAAAAAGATAATCCAGATTTTTTGTGCAGTCAGCTAGGGGTTAAAAAGCTGAGCAATGTGGTGTATTTCCTAAAGGTAACTTTTGGACAGTGTTTCGGCAAGCTGAGGGTTGCTAAGCAAAACAGGCCAGTGTTTCAGTACCCATAGCACGGCCGCTGACTTGTCAAACAAAGTGCCATCAAATTCAAAGACATTAGTGTTTAGAAGGAAGAAAATGGCCTTCAGCAGAAAATTTTTCTGCGAGGCGGGCAAAAGAGGGTCATGCGAAAGAAAAAAGTCCATTGCTGTAATACCATCGGTATAAGTTATGTTTGAATGCAATTCTACTAGATCTGCTGTCAAGAATGCTATGGGGGAAAAGGGGTCTTCCAAGCCTAGCTCCATCAGATCCTTAGTCAATTGAGTAGAATCTTTTAAATAGAATGGTAGTTTAGTCTTCATTTGTGCAAGTGCAAATGTACAAAGTGGTTTAGTTGCTGGTTAGGGAATTTATCCCTGACACAATGGATCTTCTTGTGGGTTATTTAGACTTTAATGGATCTTCGAAAAGTTGAAAAATGGGGGTAAAAGAGACTTGAGGGTTCAAGTGCTGACCTCTACGATTGGCTGTAAGTGCCTGTGATGTCACATAAATAGACTAACTGCAGCCTGTCAAAACAGTGACCTCGTGGACATCTGAGGATATGACTTGAAGCTGTGGTGGAGTCAGGAGAAGTTGTACTTTTGTATCTGAGTCCATGAGCCTTTAGCTATGCCCTTGCTTCCAGGAAAGTCAAAACTGTTGTACATGGCTTTTTGGAGACACAATAGACTTTGAATGCCATTATATATATATATATATATATATATATATATATATATATATATATATATATATATTAGAAAAAATAATGTCTGCCTAGTGCTTTACTGGGAAGAAAACAAAACACCTTATCGTATCACTTCAAGTAAAGTTTCTCAGAGGGCATACTGTTCTTTGCCAAGGCTGTAAAAAGCAGATGACATCCATAAATAGTAATTGCTAATATTTTCTTGACCAAAGTGCTGTAGTAAGATTTTTATTAATATCTGGCCTACATGGCTGGTAGCTGCTAAAGGAACTGATGTAAACTAGTTGCATTTTGGTTGCAGTATTTTCTTGAATAGTGCAACTGTACGGTGAATGGCGCCAAATTACAAATGTAAAAAAAAAAGACAAAATAGCTTTTTTCATTCTCTACATAAAGAGTTAATAATAAAATATAATCAATACGTTATATGCACCCCAAAATGGTGGCATTGAAAATGACATCTCGTCTTGCAAAAAACAAACTCTCATATGACTATGTGGACAGAAAAAATAAAAGTTTATGACTTTCAATATTACATCCTTAAAGGGAATTACAGGCAATGTTTATGGATGACCTATCCTCAGGTCTTCAATAACTGATTGGATGGGGCTCACCGCTCGGGACCACGACTGTTCAACTATTCCGGTGCTCACTGTCACAAGGAAAGTACATGACATGGAGTGGAAGATGAGGCTCCAACACCTGTATAGAGATCGGCACTGTAAGAGATTTGCACCTTCAATTATCAGTGCCAGACACTACTTAGGGGTTGGCTTTCGCTCCATACCCTGTGTATTTTGCCGGTGCCAGCAGGTGCCAGAACATCTGATTGGTCGGGATCATAAGCAGAGGACCACAACCAATTAACTATTGATAACACATCCTAAGGATAAATCATCAACAAAAATAGCCCAGAAAGCCCCTTTAACGCCCAAAAGAGCTGTATCCTTCAGGAGTGTACTAGCTGGGTGAATATAGTACTAATGTGGTCCTTGGGAACAAGGTTGCTCCTTGAGGTAAGGGTAATTTCTCCTTTCAACTTATATTGAATTCTTCCTGATATTTTGTGGACCAATTACTATCTGTGTGGTCTTGTGTGATCAGATGGTTGTGTGGTTTCACAGCTGACTCAGCCATTATAGATAATTAAGTCTTAGGCCTCATGTCCATGGGGAAAATCAGGCCCGCTACGGATTCTACATGGAGAATCTGCAGCGGGTCCCTCCTGCCCCGCGGACATGAGCGCTGAAAATAGGAATTTAAAAGAATTTACCCATCCGGAGCGGTTCGGGAAAGTCTTCTCTTCCTCACGGCCGGATCTTCTTTTTCGGCCGGCGGATGAACTCGGCACGTCGCCGGCGTGCCGCGCGCATGCGCCGGGCACATCCGCCGAGCCGAAGCAAGAAAGATGCGGCCGTGAGGAAGAGAAGACCTTCCCGGTCCGCTCCGGATGGGTAAATTCTTTAAAATTCCTATTTTAGGTCTCCCGCGGATCCGGACGGCTTCCATAGGCTTCAATAGAAGCCCGCGGGAGCCGTCCCCGCGGGAGACCCGCATGAAAATGGAGCATGGTCCAGATTTTTTCATGCTCCATTTTTTTTAAAATCCCTTTTATTGACCATCCGCGGGTATTTATCTACCCCGCGGGTGGTCAATGCATCCCTATGGGACGCGGATCCGCGCGCGGGAGAAGAGTTAAAATCCGCTGCGGATTTTAATTCTTATTTTGCCCGTGGACATGAGCCCTTAGGCTGTGGGAACATTTAAATGGGGTATATGTACACTGCAGCTTCTCCATTCATATCTATGGGACTGTAGAAAGAAGAGGAGTATAGTCCTCGGCTATTTCCCTCTTTATTAAAAACAAATTAAGGTGGCCACATCGTCCTCAAGTGGACAAAAATTCTCACTGAATTATGTTGCAATATGCAACAAAAAATAGCTTTCCTCAAGGAAAAGTCATGTGGCAAAGAGGTTCCAGAATGACAAAAAATCGAAGACATGTGCCAGGAAATATTGGTATACATGTATGTTAGCGTTGACGTGGCGTAAAGAAGAAAAGTATGGAGAACATGGCTAGTTGCACTAAAGCTATTATGCCTCCTGTGCCAATTTTCACCACTTAAACCAACATATAAATTCATACAGCTACAACTCTATTATTAATTCTCATCTATCATTTCACCCACAAGATTAGTATTTGGTAGAAGGTTGAAGTTATTAACATCTTTAAAAAGCCATATTCCATATGGTTGTTAATGTTTCACAATATTTTAGGTGGTGCTATTACTATTGGCTGCCCTGTGATCTTTGTTTACATGCTGCTAGTTATAACATGACCATTGCAACCAAAAACTGGCCAAAGTGGTCATGCACCATTCTTTTGGTGGTCATGCACCATTCTTATTGGCTGACAGCACTGTTAGGGCATGCAGCTGCTGAGGCCAGTGACCAGGTGCAGCTGCAAACAAAGAGATGCAGACGGCCACTGGAGCATCTGCTCTAATCAGCGTAAGATTGAAGAGGCAAATTATTTTGGGGGGTGTTGTAGTTTTTGTTTTAATTTTAAGGCTGGGTTCACACAGGGCGGAATTGCCGCGGAAATCCTGCGTGGAATTTCGCCGTGGCAAATCCATCTGTGGCCGCTAATCTCGGGATTAGCCAGCCATGTGGACGAGATTTCTCAGAAATCTCGTCCACACGGGACGGCCAATCCGCTGCGGTAAGTCAGGCTGGAACCACGGCTGCGGCGGCCGCAGCCGCGGTTTCGGAATATGCAGCATGTCTATTTTTTTTTTATTTCCGCCACGGCCGCGCTCTCCTCTATGGGAGCGCCGGCCGCAGCGGAAGAGCGAGCGGCTGGGCCGCTTCAAAGCCGGCGGAAATCTCGCGGTTTTTGCTGCGGCCAAACCGCGGGATTTCCGGCGGGAATACGCCCAGTGTGAACCCAGCCTAAGACTTTTTCTGCTTCCTTTTTTTGTTTGTTTTTTTAGAACTCCTATACAACCCCTTCAAATAAACATTCACACCAACAGCCCTAGTGCTCTTGGCATAAAAAATACTTAACTCTCCCAGAATGTACAAAAAGTCTGCAGCTTTCAGGACTTGCTGGAAGTTGTACTTTCCCAATATGTGGAGGTTCACACAGTTATGAAAGTTTATTTGTTATCACACAGTTATCTATTCTTCTGTTGGTAAACTATAATTCCAAGGTTATTAGACATCTAGTCCTATAAAGGTTGCGGAGAGTTGCAGTTGGGAAATTTACATCTCCCAGCATGCACTGAAATTCTGCAGCTGTCATGATATGCTGGGAGCTGTAGTTGGAGAGTAATGTGTGTATAAAATCTTAATTACCTGCAGACAGTGGACGTGTGGGGACTGGAAGGTGTGGAACAGCAGTGAGATACTTTTCTTCACTACCAGCTGGGCTGCTTCTCTTTGTGCTTCCACCGCCGCATTGCCTTTACTGAAGTCAGCAGGACGGCAGGCAGCTGGCAATGGGAAATTTTCTGAAATAATGTTCTGCATGATGTGCTAGTGAAGGGCAGCAAGATTGATGAACAGTCTAGAGTGGGGCCATGTGTATATGGAGGTAGATAAAGTAGGTGGGGTGTAGAGAGAGGACACCTGCCCTCCTGACCTCAGTTGTAGTCATCTCAGTCAACTATGTGCTCATATAATAGCCTACTCAGTTTATTACATACCTGCATAAGTAACTGAGATAGCAGTCAGTGTCAGAGTACAGCAGGGGTCAGTATATACTTTTTACATTGGCAATGCTGTGGTCAGATCCAGTTAGCAGTAGTAGACATGGACCACTACAACTGACAATCAATTTCCATTTTTTATGGGGCTGGGTGGTTTGTGCTGCTATGTGTCCCAAAGAGTCTGAAGCCCTAGAATAGCCTATATTATAATTTGCCATTGCATATAGTTCTACGACATGAGACCTTGAACTTGGAGCCATACATCCTCCGAGACATTCTTCCCAGGAGCAAAGGAATCTGATGGAGTATGCTACAATTTTATTTCCGTTAGATTCAAAAAGACTTTGGCAGCAAAATCCTTCTTTTGCCTCTCTATGAAATTGCAGGCATATGGAGGTACAGTAGAAGACTCATGAACCTCTATGGCAGCCCTATTGTGAAGCTATAATACACCCGTGTGTATTAGCCCGCTTTGAAAAGAATCCGCGCTTAGGAATAATAAAGTTTCCAATAAGACTTTTCATTCCATTATTGTACAAATGGAACAAAATTGTACAACAATTTCTTTCTTTTGAGACTTCCAAAAATGTATTTAAGGCTTTCCATCATCAATATTGCTTGCACCTGCATCAAAATATACACACAAAGCATTAAGACTGCGCACAGGTTGTTGCAAGAAAATAGGTCACATCCTTGCTTGGAGTTAGTTCATTGCAACTTGATATAAGTGAAAATCCGTTTAGTCTATGTACACTTAGAAAAGTTAACCTCATTTCACCTGGAACACCTATAGGCATATTCTGCAAGTGCATATCTACCCGCTGTTACTATGTCCGCTTTATATGTAGTTGTATATGCTAAATTATTTGTGCTGATTTACTATATTTATGATTTTTTTTTAAAATAAAGCCATAAAATGGTCACATGGGTATTTGTAACACATAGAAGAGGTGACCATCCAAGTATTGAGAAGGGACTGTCTCATTATCAAGCCTGGTGGAGATTCCTTTCACAACCCACCATCTATGTATGTCTTATGTATATTATTTGTAGTATGTAAGCTCGTTGGAGCAGGGCCCTCACCCCTATTGTTTCCATCAACTGATTGCTATGTTACCGTGGTTCTGTAATTTTCGTACTTTTGTCTTTCTGTATTCCCCCTGTCTATGTAAGCGCTGCGGAATATGTTGGCGCTATACAAATAAAGATGATTATTATGTTCTATTCAAACCAGCACCATTCTCTGTTCCATGAGGTTCCTTTTCTTTTTCTGATGGAAAGAATATCATAGTTTGTATTGCTGGATCAGACTGGCAAAACAAGAATACCATAGGATTTAATTGAGTGGATGAAGTAAAATGGGTCAGGAGAGTTCCAGAATTCCACACTATTATAGTACTTTTGGGGCCTAAAAAATGAGATCCATTAAAATTCTTTAGGATCCATTAATTCACAATGAGTCGGTAACAGCCGTTAATAATGGAAGTCATGGAGCTAATGTGAACAGAACCTTATAACATGTTAATATGTCATATACGTTAATTGTTGGGAAACTCAGTTGTTATGATACTTGATGTTACCATTTTACAATTTTCTACTCTTAAGGGCTAATTCCCACAGGCGGATTTCCTCCGTGTATAACGCAGCAGAACTCCGTCGTGTTGCCCCGCAGCTATTAGGTTCTATTGAACCTAATAGCGCAATGCTCACGGTGCGGAATTCCACTGTGGAATTCCGCCCCGTGAACTCTCCCGTAGTCACCCTCGGCATGTTCTATTTGCCGCGGGCGTACGCACGGATGGCTTCCATTGTAGTCAATGGAAGCCAACCGTCACGCTATCTTCCGCTGTAGCACAGCGGAAGATAGCGTGAAAACGCTTCCCCGCCTACCGCCGGCCACTGTGGGCGTGTCATACGACGCGGCCGGCACGTCACATGACACTGCTAGTGCGTCATGCACTCTACTGCGCATGCGCGTCGGAGCGTCATGCTGGACGTCGGGCAGTGGATCCGGAGGTAAGTATAGGGTCTCTGGGGGGTGCCATGATGGGCTCCGCTGAGGTATTCCGTTTACGGAGCCCATCACGGCCGTGGGCATTAGGCCTAATATAGATGCTCTGTCCAGACTTTTGACTTTTTTTAGATAATGCATTATGTTATTACAGAGATTTTTCTGCAGCAATATCCCCCTGGGTGTGTAGGACATGCTTATAGAATGTTTCAGTTCCATAGTAATAACCTGTCTAGACATTGGTTCCGCTGTATAATTCAGGTTTCTTACATTAACATGTGCGTAAAAGAACTTGGTTTTAAATTAAATGAAAGGAAACCTTTTTGGCACGACTTTAAATGGTTTAAATGGACAATTTAATCAGTGACAAGAGTCCTCTCATTGGCCCTTTGTAGTTTGCCTTATGTCAAGCAATGGCTCGGACGTTGCCTAATTCCTTGCTTGCCAGTACAATATTTTGGCCATGTAGTCATTTCGCGCTTAGGCAGGATTTGCATATATTGTGTCTGGTCAGCTGTTTTAAGCCTGGGCTGGACACAACTGATGATATGCTAGATACAGTGAATGATCCTATAGATAACTATGGGATCAGCTCTGGCAAACAAACTGGCATGCTCTATTTCTGTGCGAGGCTCAGTCGCCGCCGGCTCCGGTCTGCGCATGCGCTGGCTGCCTGGCAGCCGGCATATGAAAGATCCGGAGCTGCGGGGCATGGGTGGGTACGCGCTGCTCTCTGCAGGTGCTCGGGTCGGGACCCGCGGCGAGAATTCTCGCTGCCGGATCCGACCCGGCCATCTGCAGACGGCCTTAGTCTCGACTAAAAATGTCCTGTTCTCCTGTTTTGTGTATACAGTGCCTATGCAGACCTATGTATTTTTATGGTAACAGACTACAAATAAACCTTGAGTGGTCTGAACCTGCAATGACCTTAATGCAACTCTAGCATCTCATGGGCCAAAGAGCTAAATTGGCATGTGGCTTACTAAAGTGCATAGTGTGGCAGGGAACTATTGGCTCCCTGCTCTGCCATAGTATTCAACTATATCTGCACCCTGAGGACATGGATACAGTTGAATGCGCTAATCACCCTATAAGCGATACAGGGCACTGGGGCAAAAATCTGAGTGTTGGTTCTTAGAGGCGCAGTGTGAGCAACACCAATGCACTCAGCTAATCAGTTCACACTCTTCTATTTCTTTCTTACCTACTTGTACTTTAGCAAGAAGTAGAAGGCAGATGGACAGGAATATGACTACAGAAGGGTTTATGTGTAGTCTGTAACCATGGAGACACATCAGTTTTCAAAGAAGCTGTAGACACAAAGCAGTGGAACATTTCATTAACACTGTCTGTACGTTGCTGTATTTTAGATGTATTGTAGAAATTTAAAAAAATGGTTGCAAAGGTGTAAATATCAGAAATGGTTAACTGAAAGTGGAAAAATACTTTTCGACATCTCTGTATCTATGCATAGGAGCTACCTTGACAATATTTCATGTAGGCGCTCCCTGTGTTCTACTTTGGCTTGTTTTCTATATTTAGAAATTATTGTTCACTACATTGTTAGATTTCTGATTTCATATACTACTGCTCTTTTCTTTTACTTGCAATTGAATTTCTCTCCTTGTAGATGCACTGTGCTGTTGATTTGCCTCTACGCTCAGTGGATAAGTGAACCGCTGCTTTTAAATCAATTAGCTCTTTCAGAGATTTTCACACTTGATTTGGGATTTATTATTAAGAGGAGAATGAAAATTGAAACCACATTATGCACCATCTGCAATGCTGTTAATATGTACATTAGAACGCTGATAGAAAAGCCGTATACAGAATCCAAATCTCATTAAATTATTGCCAAAAACAAAATTATACAGATACATATTTGAATAAAACGCAATTAAAGGGTTACTAAGAGCTCGCTCAACAGCTCCATCTTCCCACATACTCCCACATACACGAGAAACAAATTAAGAGCATATCCCCTAAAATGAAAACCTCTCCTGTAGATAACAGTATTACTGCCCAATATCATCAAGTCACTTCTGAGTTATATGAACAACATCTAGCTTGGTTGCCTTTATAACTTCCTCAAGGGTTTCAAAGGCAGGCATTTGTCTTCTAAATGGTGGAGGAGATAGCTATATATATATATATATATATATATATATATATATATATATATATATATATATATGGCATGACACGTTTTTACACATTGTGGTTTAGTGGATAGTCATAATAGTCCTGGTGGTCTAGGGTGGTGAAGGGAATAAATCTAATAATCTTGGTGTTCTAGGATGGTTCTAGGTTAATAACTAATATCTCTAGAGGTCTAGAGTTGACATAAGGGTAACACCTAATATTCCTTGTAGCAGAGGCATAACTTGAACCTGTAACAGGGCTCCCAACTATAATGCTTTATTCATAGTACTGGGATCCCTATATGGAGAAGAGAGGCCTTATAGGCCCCTAAGGCTCCTGAGCCTGGGTACAACCACATCCTCTGCATCCCCTATAGTTACACCCCAGCCTGGTAGGATAGTGAATGGGGTTGATGGTACAAGTGAGTGCAAGTGCTAGTTTATCTCCTGCAGTCTAACAGAGAAGAATGGAGTGGCATGCTCAAGCACTACTCCATTTACCCAAGGGATCCCTATTCTTGTGATTGCTTAATCCTCACTCATCAGACACTTATTTTATATCCTGTAATCTTATAATCCTCTTAAGGGAATTGCCTTGTCTTAAAGGGCCACTCTGGTGATTTTTTTATTCATTATATTACTAACCCCACAGTATATATAAATCAGCTAGTATTGCCTTGAATATTCCTTTCCATCTGAAACTCCTGGTATCTTTTTCCTTAGGTGGTCATGTGATCTCATTTCTGACTAGATGAGATCTACTTGAGTTTATGTATCCTCCAATTAGTCATTTTCTCCGTTATCGTAATATATGTGTGCAATTGTTCACAGTAAGAGAAACCAAGTAATCTTGTAGATATGATACCTTATAATGTCTAACAAAAATACATGATGTTATAGCAAGCTTTCGGATCGTCTATGGACCCTTCGTCAGGCTAAATTAAATACCTTTCATAATATCTGTGTGATGCTATTACATGGAACCTACCACACATGCTCTTCAGAGGGGACACAGACACTGATATGACAGTTACTAATGATGATCATACAGTTATAATAGGGGAGATCACAGCTCATCTTCTTGACTGCATAGTTATGGTCTGTAGCTTATTTAGGTGAATACAGAAGATAAATCGCCAGGCCCAGATGGAATACACCCAAGGACACTAAGGGAACTAAATGGTGAGTTAGCTAGGCCGCTATACCTAAAATTTCGAGACACTATCAAGACCGGTGTTGTACCATTGGATTGGCGCATTGCCAACGTGGTTCCAATTTATAAAAAAGGGGACCAAAAGTGAGCCTGGCAACTACAGGCTGGTAAGTCTCACTTCAGTAACGTGAAAAATTTTCGAGGGGATTCTGAGAGACGCCATAGATGAGCACCTCAAGGAGAACAAGGGAATAACTCCTCACCAGCATGGATTCATGAAGGGTCACTCATGTCAGACAAATCTGATCAGCTTCTACGATGAAGTAAGCTCTAAGCTGGACCTGGGAGAGTCTATTGATCTCGTATATTTGGACTTCTCTAAAGCGTTTGACACCGTGCCACATAATAGGCTAATATACAAAATGAGGCAGCTCGGATTGGGTGAAAACGTGTGTAATTGGGTAAAGAATTGGCTCAATGATAGAAAGCAGAGGGTGGTAATAAATGGCTCATACTCCGATTGGGCCACAGTCACTAGTGGGGTGCCACAAGGTTCAGTATTGGGCCCTATTCTGTTCAATATATTTATCAGCGACCTGATAGAGGGGCTGCACAGCAAAATTTCAATATTTGCAGATGACACAAAACTATACAATATAATTAATGCAATGGAGGACAATGTGCAGCTACAAATGGACCTGGATAAGCTGGGGGCTTGGGCAGAAAAATGGCAAATGAAGTTCAATGTTGATAAATGTAAGGTTATGCACATGGGCAGCAAGAATGGATGTTACCAGTATTCGCTTAATGGGGTACCGCTAGGGAAAAGTGATATGGAAAAAGACCTGGGGGTACTAGTGGACTATAGACTAAACTGGAGTAACCAATGCCAATCAGCTGCTGCAAAGGCAAATAAAGTTTTGGGATGCATAAAAAGAGGTATAGGGGTGAAGGACGAGAACATTATCCTTCCATTATATAAGGCACTTGTCAGGCCTCACATGGAATACTGCGTACAGTTCTGGTCACCGGTGCTCAGGAAAGATGTTACGGTATTGGAGGGGGTTCAAAGAAGGGCAACTAAACTAATACATGGAATGACTGGACTGGAATACCCAGAGAGGCTATCCAAATTGGGACTATTTACTCTAGAAAAAAGAAGGTTAAGAGGTGACCAAATAACCATGTTTAAGTACATGAGGGGACAATACAAGGATCTCTCCCAGGATCTGTTTATACCCAGGACTGCAACGGTAACAAGAGGGCATCCTAGAGGAAAGCAGGTTTCATCACCAACATAGAAAGGGATTCTTTACTGTTAGAGCAGCTAGACTGTGGAACTCTCTGCCTGAGGACGTAGTGATGGCAAAATCCTTAGAGGAGCTTAAAAGGGTACTTGATGTCTTTCTGGAGAGGAAGGATATTATAGGCTATAAATCTAAGATTATTTGTTAATCCGGGTATACAGGCAGGTAGGAACTATTAGGGTTGATCCAGGGAACAGTCTGATTGCCATTAGGGAGTTGGGAAGGAATTTTTTCCCCAAAAGGGCTAATTGGCTTCTGCTCTTAGGGTTTTTTGCCTTCCTCTGGATCAACAAAACAGGAGGCTAGACAGGCTGGACTAGATGGACATTGTCTTCATTCAGCCTTACAAACTATGTTACTATGTTACTTTTTCTGCAGCAGAGATTGTACAGTCTCTAACTACTCAAGCAATGCTGTATTGTTGCATCATTGAATTGACAGCACAGAACAGGGAAATAAGGAATCCCAGCATCAAGTTGGTGGTTGATAAGCATCAAACAGGATCCTACACTGCATGGAGGTGACTGCAATATATAGGCAAGACCTCCAGAGTACAACAGGCAATCAAGTGAGTTGTGGAGGGATGGAAAACTGTGTTTTTGTCGGAGTGGCCCTTTAACAAATTTTGTTACAAAGGTCCTCAAACAAGAAGCCAATAGCAAGGTATTCTGCTGCTGTTATACTTCAGAGATGAACTGTAATTTGTGGGGGAGCCTTGTAGTAAGGGTTTATTTTCCCTACAGCACCACTAAAGGCCAAATGGAGTACTACATATGTTATATTAAAAGCAATGTACTGTACCTGAAGAGCACATATATCCAAGTTCTTCAAAGCGACAGATAGAATTTGCAACTGGTCTCCACTTTAGCTAATAGGTGATGGCCCTAAACAAAGGACCCCCATCAATTATACACAGAAAAACTGTAATGGAACTGTTGATTGACCCAGTAAATGGCCTTTATGCAACTAATAAAAAAATATTGTAGCTCTTCCCCTTTAAGAGAATAAATATTTGTCAGTACATATTGAAATGAAATATAGGATTTGTGTTATTTCCTATATAATAAATACACGGGTCATGCAAAAATGAATTACAAAGGATGGAAGATTCATTGATTATCGTTTTCTCAGACAAAGCTAGTGTAGATGCTATAAAGCAAGACACAGATTAAGGCCTTAAGGGAATCTTGTAAAGAGGTATTAGACTTTTAAATGTGACATCATCCCTTGTGAAATGGAATATCATAAGGCAATCATGTAGCTTGTTGTCAGCTTACAGGAGATGAGCATTTTCCTTACTTAACGTGAGATTGTGACTTCTATGACTCACAGGATTTGTAGTACAGTATGTCTCATCATGTTTGTCCCAATTCAGATAGAAACCATTCATTAGAGCAAATTCAAATCATAGTTGCTCAGTGTAAACATGGCCACCGACAGGGTGATGAGTGATAAGTCGCTAGTTATTTTGTTTCAGCTTACCAAAAATATAGTCGCTGGTTGATCAAAAGTTGTCTGGTATAAAGTCACAGTTGTTCATATTTGAATGACTTGCAAACAAATTTGCATGGAGATGCCCGCTATGAATGATATCTTGGCAAACAACCAATGAACAATCATCGCTTTGCGTAAAAAGCAAAGAAACAACTGTTGCTCGTACGCTTTAACAAATTTTCTGACCGACTAACAAAGGTCTACAGTGCTGCCATCATCAAGGCGTTTATAATGCTCTGTAATAGGTGCCTCACTATTTACCACACTGACATCCATTAGGGTCAGGAAGGGTATCGTTTCCCCTTAGGGAGAGCACCTAGAACCCGTGTGAGGAGACTTATAAGGCCATCCATGCTCCTCTGGGAAATATTCAAATTGAAATATGCAAATGAGAATATGCAAATGTACCATCTTTCCATTTCAATATTTAAAAATTTTAATTGACCACAAGGGGGACAACATGAATACATAAATTAGTTCAAAAAGGTTTTTTTAAAAAAACCTAACATAGTTTTACAAAGGAGTAATGCAACGTCCAGTACAATAGATATAACAGAATTTGTAGTACTGGGTATATGGTGTGAAAAACAAACAATGGCGGAACTACTATTTTGGCATTCTACCTTCCCAAATGTTTAATATTGAGATAAACAGAAAACACATTTGCGGGTTAACGAACCTTTTCAGCCCTTATGCTAAATCTGTTAGAGATCTCCCAAGAATCACACATAACTTGTAGTACTGGTTTCTTCATATGGCATAGTAGGACTTGTTGGAATCTTTGGACTTCAGGGCCTGACTGTGGCCACAACCTCTGCACCTCCTATTCCCCTCATCCAGCATTGTTAACCATTTACATTGATGAAAAAGGCAAGAATACATGCTCACCACCAGCATTGTTAATAGGAACAACCAAATTCATCTCCCTGGTGGCCAGGTCCATAAATGCTGGGGGTGCTTTTAGATAAGGTCAGTCCCCACTTCCCTTCTATTTACAGCATACATCATCCCTGGCTTCTTTCATGCTATAAAGAAAAATGCCTATCTATCTATCTATCTATCTATCTATCTATCTATCTATCTATCTATCTATGTATCTATCAATCTATCTATCAATCTATCTATCTATCTATCTATCTATCTATCTATCTATCTATCTATCTATCTATCTATCTATCATCTATCTATCTATCTCATTATCTGTCTATCTATCCCATATCTATCTATCTATCTATCCATCTCATATCTATCTATCTATCTATCTATCTATCTATCTATCTATCTCATATCTATCTATCTATCTATCTATCTATCTCATATCCATCTATCTATCTATCTTTCTATCTATCCCATATCTATCTATCTATCTATCTATCTATCTATCTATCTATCTATCTATCTATCTATCTATCTCTATCAGTGATTGATCAAATATTAATTTAATGTATCTAAAATTGATCTAAGATTAATTCATCTGTCGAGATTAAAGATAAATAGATAGAACACAAACTTTTTCTAATATCGATCAATCTATAAATCTCTACCTAAATTTGATGTAAAATTAATCAGTCATGTGTATTCATTTCCGTACAGGTGCTTGTACTGTTATTAGATTGGCATTTCTGACATCTTATCACTTGAATACCCCGTATAACAGCATAAAAGGAAATGTGAATCTAATGGCACCGTACTACCGTTTTATCCAGATATTTATTATGGAGGATGAGCAGGTTCTTATTATTACACCTCAATAATTGATATCCATTAGTATTCAGCCAGTGAATCCCATTCACACAGTGCATCCATCTTGTAGTTCTTAAGCACATTTGTAGATACTTTAGAGTCCATTTTGTATTGATTTGGTAAAAACTGTTAATTTCTCTTGACGGTAATTGCTATTTTATTATTGCTCTTGAAACATGATTTTTTTTCTCCCTCCAGGGATCTTTCAAGTTATTTACAATAAAAGAGCAGCGACCGAATGCAAAAACATAATTTCATTTTCTAAATATTTCTGCATTCCTTCATTGACTGTAAACTTTTATTTAGTATGGAGTAACACCTAATACACCATTACAATTTACCTTCTACAGTAGCAAAATTGCCTGAAACCTTGTTACAAAGAAAACTAAACCTGTAAAATTGTCATTTATTACCTAGTCCGTGGACGGAAGACATCAAATGTAGTCTCGTTTCCTAGGCTTATAGTCAACTGGATATGAATGTATAGTTAACCAACTAGAGAGGTTGGAGGGACTTCGGCGAGCAAGTCATTGGTATAGGTTAACAAAACAAAACCAGAGTGCAAAGCCACCTATGAAGCCAACTCCATTACATGGAGAAGGAAGGTATCACATAGTGCCAATCAAAACAAAAACAGGCAATAATATTAGTCAAAAAAGACAAGGAAAAAGGGAAATATAACCAGATAGCGCCTCAGGATCGTTAATCAGTGGAAAACGACACAATTCTGATCCTCCAACAAGGGGGAGAGCTGCGGAAATAATTGGGGTCTCTCATAAGAGAGTGATCCCAAAAAGATAAAATATAGAATAGCTATCAGCAAAAAGAAAATTTTTCTGCGCTCAATGAATGGTGCGTTTCCACAAATAGTGGTTGTCAAGTACATATAGGAGTTACACTTACTGGGGAGGAGGGGGGTATGATGACCATGAGTGGACAACGCGTTTCTGTGCTCAAAGGCACTATGGCTTGATAAAGGTGCCTTTGAGCACAGAAACGCGTTGTCCACTCTGTAGCGAATTTTGGAAATAAAAAGTGTTGTTACTACATCTTTGGCGTGTGGAAACATCCATTTGGAGGAAAAGGAGACATCACTTCAAGGAGGGGGCTCATGGTCATCATACCCCCCTCCTCCCCAGTAAGTGTAACTCCTATATGTACTTGACAACCACTATTTGTGGAAACGCACCATTCATTGAGCGCAGAAAAATTTTCTTTTTGCTGAAGGAAAAAGGGAGGTCTCTAGCCAGAGAGGAGGAAGAGTAGGTAGAGGGATGAAATGAAAGAGGAAGAAGAAGGAAGAGATAATAAGGGAAAACAATGGAGGGGGAAGAGGGCAAGAGGAAAGGGTTGTATGGTCTAAGTGCACCTCTTCTGCTCAAATGACATGCTGTAATGTCATGGTTCTAAACAAGAAAATCAAGGTACCTACCAGTCATTGACAACATTAGGAAACTTTAATGAGTCTTTATAAGAGATCTAGCCCTGCCAGGTTGATAAAATTCATCCACCTCATCTTTATCTGTGGTGATGAAATTCTTAAATCCTACAACGAAAATCAACTTCCGTGATCCATTCCTGAAGTGTGGGAGCTCTGTCAGAGCGCTAGTGACTAGGAATTATCACCAACACTGCAGTGAGAAAATGGTTTAACGACCCCCTGTTTAGCTGAATGGAAGGGATGAAGGGATCATGGACAAAAGGGCGATCTGTGGAGTTCCAAAAAATGCTTTACCAATGATATGTGAATAGATGGAAAATCTTTTGTCCCACAATGAGTGTATCTGTAGACAAGTCCACCAAATGTGGAGCTTGGAGCCTATCGCATCGGAACAACAACAACACTCCTCGGAGACAAGGGAATACATCTTTTGGAAGTCAGATGGACCACAGTATCATCTGGGGATGATTTTATAATTAGCTTCCTGAGCCTTGCATGCCATAGGTAATTTATGGGTAAAAATGAAGCCTTTCGACCATTGCTCTAGGGAGAACTGTGTGTTAATTTCATGTTCCCAGGCATCCACAAACCATAGAGAAGCAGTTTCAGTGGCTAAGTGTAAAATACTACATAACTGGGATATAGTCTGGGCAGGTTCCAGTGATATAGGTAGTGAAGTAAATGATGTAAGGGGGGGGGGGGGGGGGGAGGAAAGAAAAGATTGCCATTGGTTAAAAGATAACCATGAAATGTAGCTCATGGGTTAGGAGGCTCAAAGTTCCACTAGTGAAGGAAGAGCTCTAGGGTTGGTTAAGGCATGGCATAACTGTAATTCAGGTCATTTTGGCCACACTAGAAACTGATCCATGCCTACACCGTTAGGGAAGCCTGAGTTGTAAAATAGGGTGATGACAAGTTCCATAATGATAGGAAATTTTGGGTAAGAAAAGGTAACATAACCCTGATAGCCCTGTCACCGTAAGGAGTGCGAGGCTAATGGAGAGAGAAAATATTCAACATCCACCCACTGTTTATGCCAAGCACCATGAAACTAGTCTGCCAGCTGTGTAAAAATGGAGGCTTAGTGATAATGTAGAAAATCCAGGAGGCCTGTGCCGCTTTCTGATTTAGCTCTCAGCATAGGTCTGCGTCTCAGGTGTGGCTGCGTCTTGCCCTACAAAAATGTGAAAACTGCATATGACATCTGGACCCATGTTCACCAGTATTTCAAACAGAAATGCACTAAACCAACATGTGTGATATTTGCCACCCTCATACCGTAAATAGGCGACAAAATTAACACCTGTTATTGCACAGTCCAGACATTTTTCTGATGACAGATGTACTTTGATTAAAAAATTGATTGGAGAGGGAAAAACATAGAGAAGTGCAGTAAATTATAGGCTGCTCAGCTAAAATGATCTGAAATGCCTTGAAGTGGCAACCCAAACCTAAAGGACATGGAAGAAAGCCGGGAACTACTGTTTGAATGGATCTAAGAATAGCTAAAATGGCAAAGACTCATTCAATGATCACTTCCAGAAAGATGAAAGAAGATCTGAAGTTACCAGTGAGTACTTCTAAATGATTAAGTGAAGCCAGGTTACAAGCAAGAACTCCCTGTAAAGTCTCTATGTTGGAAAATAACATGTCCTGAATAAGTAAAATTTTGCAAAGCAACACGTTGACTTGCCCAAAGAGAAATAGTGCAACATTTTGTTGACTGCTGAAAGCAAAATTGTACTTTTTGGGTCTAGTGGTCCAAACAGTATGTCAGACGACCCCTGAGCACTGTACACTGTGAAGACAATAAAGTATGGAGGTGCAAAAATCATGATATGGGGATATTTCTCATAGCTTGGTGTTGGGCCTATTTATTGCATACGTGGGATCAGGGATCCGTTTGAATGTATCAAAATACTTGAGGAGATCATGTTGCCCTATTTTGAAGAAGAAATGCCCATGAAATTATTGTATCAACACAACAATGACCCAAAACACACTAGTAATTGAACAACATCTTGGTTACATACAGGTTTCAGGTAATGGAGTAGCCGGCCCAATTCCCTGACCTTAATCCCATAGAGAACCTTGTGGGGTGACATAAAAAATGTGGTTTATGAGGCAAAACCAAAAAATTAAGAACTGTGAAATGTACTACAATCTTTCTGGAGTGGAATACCTGTTCAGAGGTGTCAAGTGTTTGTAGAATCCATGCAGCTTAGATGTCAAGTACTTCTCAGAAAACAATCATTATGCCACTAAATATCAGTCCAGTAATTCAAAGTAAAGTGTAATTAATCTTAAACATTATTTCAGTTTATACATTTTTTTAGTTTTTATAGAAAAATGCTGGCACTCCTATTTTTTGAGACAGACAAAAATGTATTTTTCTTTACTTTCTGTAAGGGATTAAAAAACTGGATAAATTTTGATTTGGAAATGAATGTGCAATATTTTCAGTGCATTTACATTTATGGAAATTAAAGTTATTTTGTGCTTTATTTGCTTTTCTAAGCTCACTGCTATTTTTTAACCCCTTAATGACTGCCCCATCGGGAAACTACGTCCTCAGAAAGTGGGCTTTAATCCTAGAGGACGTAGTTTTATGCATTCTCTTTGGATTAATGCCCACTTGCCTAAGGACGTGACAGCTCCATGCTGTCGGTGCCCGCAGGTAGCCGACAGCATGGAGCTGTCATCCCAGGATGCGGGCAGTCCCCCCCCCCGGCATTGCGATCGGCGCTATCCAATGGATAGCGCCGATCGCAAAAAAGTAAATAAAACAGTGAAAAAAAGTAAAGATTCAGCTGCCCCGATGGATCGGATCCATCAGGGCAGCTGAAAATGCTCACCTGCCTTCTCCGCGCTGCCCCCGATGAATCTGGTCCTCCCAGACCCGCCGGTGGTCTTCTGCACATGCGCGCCAGACGATGACGTCACTCGCATGCGCAGAAGCCCGGGAGCCCCCGGCAAATTTAAAATCTCCTGGCTCCCGGCTCCTGAAGGTAGCCGGGCCCCCGATCGCCACTATCTATTGGATAGCGGCGATCACGAAAAAGTTAAAAAAAAGTTTTCAAAAAAGTCAGTTTCACCTCCCCTCATGGATCCGATCCATGAGGGGAGGTGAAAATACTCTCCGATGTTCCGGGACCCGAAGTCCCCCTCTGCGCATGCGCGCCGATGATTGACATCGGGCGCGTGCACAGAGGGGCTAGAGCCCCGGGAAATTTAAAATTCCTCCGCTCCAGGCTGCCATGTGTAGCCAGGAGCAGAGAGATGTCACCAGGGACATGATCGCTGTCATCCAATGGATGACAGTGATAATGTAAAGTAAAAAAAAAGTGTAAAAAAGTTTTTTTTAAAAAGGGTAAAAACTAAAAAAAAAAAAAAGTTTAAAAAAGTTAAAAAAAAGTTTAAAAATCTTACGTCTCATCACCCCCCACAGATCATATCCATGAGGGAGGATGAAATGACGTACCTAAGGCCTGCGGATTTATCCGCGGACCTTACCCCAGCTTCTGCGCACGCGCCCGTCGTCAAAGTGGCGGACGCATGCGCAAAAGCTGTGGATTGCCAGCGTAATTTAAAATCTCCCTGGTTAGCCGAGAGCCTGGAGATTTTACGGGGAGCTGCGGTGAGCGGTTCCTGGTCACGTGTTCGCCGTTATCCAATGGATAATGGCGATCATGTAAAAGTAAAAAAAAGGTGAAGCTTCATCTCCCCTCCCTGATGCGATCGGTGAGGGGAGATGAAACTTTTTAACGGAGGCCTCCGTATTTGCACCCCGACGCGATCCTCATCCGTGAACTTTTCCAGATTCTGCGCATGCGACCGCCGGCAAAATACCGGACACATGCGCAGGAGTCGGGGAGCACAGGAAATTTAAAATCTCCTTGCTCCCAGCGACCAATGGTCGCCGAGAGCCTGGAGCAGTGACCGGTGGCCTCGTTGAGCCTCACATAACCGGATAGGAATTACAGATTCTGCATGCGTCTGGTCCGCGGTATTACGCAGATCAATCGCATTGGATTACACAATTCCGCTCACATTAGCGGGTCGGAATTGTGTAATCCACTCGCAGAAAAGAGAACCCAGCATGTTCTATTTTACTGCGGATATCCGCAACATAGAGCCCATTGTGCTCCGTGGTCACGGATATACCCGCAGCCCATACGCAACTACGTTGTATACGGGCTGCGGGTACCCACGTCATCGCTAAGCGACGGTGCGGGAAATACAAACAAAAAAATAAAAATACTGAGCATGACCGCCTGTGTGAGTAGGCAGTTATGCGCAGTACATTACATGGCCGTACGCAGGGTCACACCCGGGCTCACAGCTGGGATCTGCTGCTGGCCTCCGCAAGCGGATTCTACCTACGGCAGCGTGAGCCCGGCGTTATTCAGAGCGCTACCTGTAATACGTATTTTACAAGAAGCCCTGGGAACGCTCGCCTTCCTGCAGTTCCAGGAGCAGCTTGTTGAGCGTCTTCTGTGCGAGACCGCCGCACCTCAGCAGGCTTACGGAGACTCACAGAGCGCCACTTTTTACATCCCATACCCGCTACTGAGGTCAAGAAATGACCCCCAAAAAGCACGAGAGGAGGGGGGATACCAGGTTTTATCGCCCCATGGGCCCATCCCAACGAGCCTCCGTAGTTACCCCTGTCTTCGGAAATACTACACAGTTCACATTATTACTTTTATCTAAGATTTGGGGAAGGGCGCGGAGGGGGGGGGGGGATATTTTTAGGGAGTCAATTTTTATTCCGTACAAGTGGGCAATGGGTCCTGGAATTTATTCACTTGTGCCCAGAAATCCAATGGGTGTTCCCTCCATTATAGGCCCGACCATGTGTCCTATAAGTAGATTAGGGCCACAACGAGAATGTTTTTGAACATGGGACAAATGGGGGGATCCATTTTGGGGTGAACGTCTTCATTCCTATGTACACTGTACAAAAAAAACTGTTTTTAAATTGACAAAATTGCCCCAAAAATGAAAACTGTAATTTTTTCCTTTGCTTTGCTTAGATTCATTCAAATACTGTGGGGTCAAAATACGCAGTACACCCCTAGATGAATTCGTTAAGGGGTCTAGTTTTTAAAATGAGGTCATTTGTGGGGGTTCTTTATCGTTTTGGACGCTCAATGGCTCTATAAGGGGGCAATGGGGCCTGGAATTTATTCCGTTGTACCCTGAAATCCAACGGGTGCTCCTTCCATTATAGGCCTAGCCATGTGTCCTTTAAGTAGATTAGGGCCACAAGGGGTATGGTTCTGAACACGGGACAAACAGGGGTATCTATTTTGGGGTGAAAGTCTTCATCCCTATGTGTGCTGTGCAAAAAAAAACAGTTTTTAAATTGATACAACTGCCAAAAAAATGAAAATTGTAATTTTTTTACCTACTGCTTTGCTTAGATTTATTCAAAAATTGTAGGGTAAAAATACACAGTACACCCCTAGATAAATTCGTTAAGGGGTCTAGTTTTCAAAATGGGATCATTTATTTGGATTCTCTGTCGTTTTGGCCGCTCAAGGGCTCTACAGGTGGACAATGGGGCCTAAATCACCTTCATGCTAAATTTCAGTTCTGAAAGCCACCGATTACTCTTTTCATTTTGGGCCCTGTTGTGCATCCAGACAAAAGATTAGGGCCACAATAGGTATGTCTCTGAAAACGGGAGAAACAGGGGTATCCATTTTGGGGTGCAAGTCTTCATTCGTGTGTGCTGTACAAAAAAAGCAGTTTTTAAAATGATTGAATTGGCAAAAAAAGAAAATTAATTTTTTTTCCTTTTGCTTTCATTTAAAAACTGTGGGGTTAAAATGGTCAGTACACCCCTAGATAAATTCGTTAAGGGGTCTAGTTTTCAAAATGGGGTCACTTGTGGGGGTTCTCTTTGGTTTTGGCTGCTCAAGAGCTCTACAAAAGTGCTATGGGGCCTAAAACGCCTTCAAGCAAAATTTCAGTTCTGAAAGACACCGACTACTCCTTTCATTTTAGGCCCCGTTGTGCATCCAGACATAAGATTAGGGCCACAATGGGTATGTTTCTGAACACGGGAGAAACGGGGGTATCCATTTTGGGGTGTAAATCCTCATTTTCATGGGCACTATAGGAAAAAAATATGTCTTTAAAATGACATATTTGCAAAAATATGAAATTTTATTTTTTCTCCTCTAAATTTTATTAGTTCCTGAAAAAAAACGGTGGGGTCAAAATACTCATGACACCCCTCAGTGGATACATTAAGGGGTGTACTTTTTAAAATGGGGTCATTTGGGGGGGTATATATTATTCTGACACTCATGAGCCTTTGCAAACTTGGCTTGGTGCAGGAAAACAAAGTGTTCCTCAAAATGCTGAAAAGTAATGTTAAATTTGTACGTCATCTAAATGGTTAAAAAAACACAAAAGTTTTTCAAATGTGCATTCAGAATAAAGTAAACAGATGAAAATATACACTACCGTTCAAAAGTTTGGGGTCACATTGAAATGTCCTTATTTTTGAAGGAAAAGCACTGTACTTTTCAATGAAGATAACTTTAAACTAGTCCTAACTTTAAACAAATGCACTCTATACATTGCTAATGTGGTAAATGACTATTCTAGCTGCAAATGCCTGTTTTTTTGTGCAATATCTACAAAGGTGAATAGAGGCCCATTTCCAGCAACTATCACTCCAGTGTTCTAATGGTACAATGTGTTTGCTCATTGGCTCAGAAGGCTAATTGATGATTAGAAAACCCTTGTGCAATCATGTTCACACATCTGAAAACAGTCTAGCTCGTTACAGAAGCTACAAAACTGACCTTCCTGTGAGCAGATTGAGTTTCTGGAGCATCACATTTGTGGGGTCAATTAAACGCTCAAAATGGCCAGAAAAAGAGAACTTTCATCTGAAACTCGACAGTCTATTCTTGTTCTTAGAAATGAAGGCTATTCCATGCGAGAAATTGCTAAGAAATTGAAGATTTCCTACAACGGTGTGTACTACTCCCTTCAGAGGACAGCACAAACAGGCTCTAACCAGAGTAGAAAAAGAAGTGGGAGGCCGCGTTGCACAACTAAGCAAGAAGATAAGCACATTAGAGTCTCTAGTTTGAGAAACAGACGCCTCACAGGTACCCAACTGGCATCTTCATTAAATAGTACCCGCAAAACACCAGTGTCAACATCTACAGTGAAGAGGCGGCTGCGGGATTTTGGGCTTCAGGGCAGAGTGGCAAAGAAAAAGCCATATCTGAGACTGGCCAATAAAAGAAAAAGATTAAGATGGGCAAAAGAACACAGACATTGGACAGAGGAAGACTGGAAAAAAGTGTTGTGGACGGATGAATCCAAGTTTGAGGTGTTTGGATCACAAAGAAGAACGTTTGTGAGACGCAGAACAAATGAAAAGATGCTGGAAGAATGCCTGACGCCATCTGTTAAGCATGGTGGAGGTAATGTGATGGTCTGGGGTTGCTTTGGTGCTGGTAGGGTGGGAGATTTGTACAGGGTAAAAGGGATTCTGAATAAGGAAGGCTATCACTCCATTTTGCAACTCCATGCCATACCCAGTGGACAGCGCTTGATTGGAACCAATTTCATCCTACAACAGGACAATGACCCTAAACACACCTCCAAATTGTGCAAGAACTATTTACAGCAGAAGCAGGCAGCTGGTATTCTATCGGTAATGGAGTGGCCAGCGCAGTCACCAGATCTGAACCCCATTGAGCTGTTGTGGGAGCAGCTTGACCGTATGGTACGCCAGAAGTGCCCATCCAACCAATCCAACTTGTGGGAGATGCTTCTAGAAGCGTGGGGTGCAATTTCACAAGCTTACCTCAACAAATTAACAGCTAGAATGTCAAAGGTGTGCAATGCTGTAATTGCTGCAAAAGGAGGATTCTTTGACGAAAGCAAAGTTTGATGTAAAAACAATGTTATTTCAAATACAAATCATTATTTCTAACCTTGTCAATGTCTTGACTCTATTTTCTATTCATTTCACAACGCATGGTGGTGAATAAGTGTGACTTTTCATGGAAAACACAAAATTGTTTGGGTGACCCCAAACTTTTGAACGGTAGTGTATATCTTATCAAAAATTTGTACAGTATGTTTGGACATATTTGAGATATTACAGTTGAAAATGTGAAAAAATGACAATTTTTTCAAAATTCTCCCAATTTTGCAGCTTTTAATAAATATACACAAATTATATCGGTCTCTTTTTACAACCAAAATGAAGTACATGTGGCGAAAAAACAATGTCAGAATCACTTGGATATGTAAAGCCTTTACGGAGTTATGCTACGTTGAACGACGCATGTCAGATTTCCAAAATTTGGCTCCGTCACTAAGGCGCAAACAGGCTTCGTCGCTAAGGGGTTAAACTACTGTACCTTCATCTCAGAGGACTCAGTCTAAATCTCTGGTGTTGTCGGCAGAGATGATGGAGAGTGCAGTGTCTTCAAAGAGAAGGAGGCATATCTTAGAATTGACCTTTAATGCTGTATAGGGAATGATAGCATTCCCTAAAAACAGCAGAACCTCCATGCAAGAAGTGGATTTAATTTTAGGGACATAGATATGGAATGATCTAGGATGTAGATTTTGAGCTAAAAGTCAACTGCATTTGGCTGCAAACTCATAAAAAAGCATTTGCATTTCTGAAACTGAACGTAACTACGATCCAAAAGATTTTTCTGATCTACTCTAGTGCTGCATAAGTCAGTTAAAAGGGAGGGAGTAAGGTTAGATTTATGGGAGTGTTCCAATTGATGTACAAGTCGAAGGGTTGTGTCAACTTTGGCCACTTTTTCTCTTTTCAGTCTGCTGCCTTTCTGGTAGAACACCTTTGACTGCCTCCCAATTAGTCGGGAGAGGTGTATCATCATCAGCATGATAAAGGAGAATCTCTGAAATGGCTTGCTGGACAGCTGTCATACACACAGAATCTTCTAAAATGCTGGTGTTCAGGCACCATTGCCTAGAGCAAGAAATAGAGCCTGGGAGCTGTAGAGTAAGATAAATAGGGGCATGATCAAACCGTACCATAGGGCCAGGGGAGGCAGAAGGAGACCAGTTTAGGAGATGTACTAATAAAATAGTGGTCTATATGACTGTACATGTCGTGTACAGTACAGTAATACGTGTAGTTTTGTTCCCCAGGATGGAGGACCCGCAAGACATCAACATGCTGCGAGTCATATAATAGCTGTTGAAGAGCAGTCAATTGGGAGGAAATCAAAGACCTACCTGAGAATAAGTCCATTGATTGATCCATAACCAATTTAAAATCTCTGCCTACAATCAATATACCTTGCACAAAATCTAGTAGATGCCGTAAAAACCGCCAGCAACTTCCCACCTGCTCCTGATTATAAAGGTATAAGTATATGAGAGTATAGGTGTGACCGACATGACGGAGTTTAACAAAGATGTATCTACCCTCAGAGTCCTGCTCTACTGCTTCAACAGAGCAGGCAACGCTCTTATGGAGCATAATACTGACTCCCTTGGATCTAGAGAGAGGATTTGTACTATGGAACCACCGATTATGGTACTAATTGACTACTGGAATGAAATGATCTGTTTTAAAGTGAGTTTTCTAAGTGAAAGAAGCCAATGTACTTGTCCTGTACATTTCATATAGGTTCTGGGCATGTTTTTATGGGGTATTGAAACCCCTGACATTCAGTGAGGCAATTTTTTTTGTAGGCAATATGTTGACCCATCATGAAGAGGCAGAAGGGTAAAGGGAATAAAGGAAGGGGGAAAAAAGGAGGGAGGGGTAGAGAAGAGGAACAAAAAGAAGAATAAAAAGTAACGCACAAGACCTAAGTCAAAAACAGAGGCCACCTACTCTAGAGCTAACTTAAGGAAGAAGGAAAGAGAACAATGTAACAGAACAATAAAGCCCTATCTAATGACAAAGTGTCCTAAGTGTGTGTGTGTGTGTGTGTGTGGGGGGGGGGGGGATGTCTTTCAAGGGCCAAGGGGGATTTTTATTCGGCCCTGACTGCTGGGATGGAATATTCAAGAGAAGAGAAAATTAAGGACAGAAAAACCGCACATGCTTAGTGGAAAAAATAAGCAGATAGTAGGTATAAAGCATCTTAATAATAGAAATAACAAATAGCCAGTACAAATAAATACTGTTATAGGTGACAAATGGGTCAATTATTATAATGTCACCTATTAACGATGTGTCTACATACCAAGAGAATCAAATGATAAGTCTAAATTATTTAAGATAGTGACGAAAAGATGTGCAAAGGGCAAGTCCAAGAGCTGTGGTTAGCAATACAGGGTTAGCAGTGAAACCCTAGATCACAAAAAAATGAAACAGAGTTTAGTGTTACTATATTGTTGTGCATGTTCACTGTTCAACTTGAGATGGGTGGATCAGAGAAGGCCTGGAGTATGGTTGGGGTGGTCTCACACAGCGCTGCCCTGGAGGTCTAAATGGTAATGGTGGTCCGGAGGGCCATTTCGATATCAAGACCTCTAGAAGTTCAAGTGCAACTGAGAATTCTGCTATTTTGTTTGTGTAGAGGTATTAAATTAAAGCTGAGGCATTCTATCCGAGATCTGCCCCGTAACAGTTGTTAGGTTTTGAATCTCCATTTTATACATAAACCCAAGCAGATGGATAAAACCTTCCATAACAGATTTAGTAAGCATAGCACCAACCTGTGAATGCATTTTTTTAATTCAGCAAACATGATGGAGGTTTCATGGGCAGCATATGATGTGTGAGCATCTTGTAGTCTAGGGGGTGCATTCTGTGTAAAGTGCCAGCTATAAAGTTAGGGTGGGCACTGGTGAGCCAGGGCAGGAAATGAAGACTCAATATCTTAGTGTCCTGTAGTGCCAGGAGATGCTGGTGGTGAGGCAGGTGCATCAGTGGAAGCAGTCCCTGTGTGAGTGGGACCTGCTAGCAGCTGTGTCCATCAGGAATGCCGCTTGGATGTGCTAGAGCCAGAGCTGGATTGTTAAGATTAGCAGAGGGAGTTCTTTTGTTGAGCACTGAAGCAGGTTATTGGGATGGTCAGGGGCCAAGGATGCAGAGGAGCTCTCACTACATGTGGTCGTTCGGGACCATAGCCAAGCCAGGCCTCCATGAACTGTGTTTTAATATTAATGCTACATTAAAAAGGAATGTACTTTTGTCATCACTCCTTCAAATAAATCTAAAAAATATTCGCCCCTATCAAAAACAATGATTGTGATGATAATAATACATACCGAGAAATCAGAGGAGCCTTCCCTTTCTGGCACTGGCAGTGGCCCTTGTGTCACATAAGACATTACCCGTATTGTACATAACACATGTTAGGTGGGAACCTTGTTACAGATTTTGCATTAGCTTTAGGTTTATTGCTCCATGTGTAAAAACCTAAATACCAACAAGCTTAACAAATCAGGTGCCTAAAATTATTCATTACAGAGTTTTTGACTTTGGATAATCCTTTTGTTTGTTAGATGGAGCCCCTGATGATGTTCTGCTCTTTGGACCCTAAGTGATCAGCTGAAATCAATGAGGAACCCAGCAGCTGAAGTTCAGTTTCCTGACACTACACAACAGGGGATATGAAACATTATACGGTGCTGAGGAAAATCAATTGGCTGTCCATGTAATGAACATATGTAGAAAACAGGTCCTCTAGACCAAGAAACACTCTTTGTAGCCTCAATCTGCTCTGGCCAAGAGATGGGGACTCCCTCTATGAACTCAGAATTCCCTATTAGGGTATAAGAAATGGGTTTTCTAAATTGGCCAACCCCTTTATGGAAAATCAGAAATAAAAACTCCATTCCAAAACTTACTTTTGTGAGGTATGTTGCCAACAGTAGTTTTAGCTTTACTTTCTAACAAGGGCAAATATAGGATAGAGGCAGCTAATGTGGCTGCCATTTGGCCCTTGGAGAGAGAAGCCAGTCCTCGGTGGGCTCCTCACCTTTGCTATTAGGTGGTAAGAACCTGTGCAGGACTTCCTTCTCCAGAGGTATTATATCAAACGCAGGTATGAAAAATTGTTTTAGATCAGGATTGAGGGAGAACATGCACCAGGACCATTTATTCTAGGTGGGAAACCTGGCTCTTTAAAGGGCTTGTGCCATCATATACAACCCCTTTCAGAGCACTTCTGGCACCCCAGACAAACAGCTGATTTTGCAGGGAGAAGCCATGGGCAGCCAGGCATTTCCACTGCAGTAACTGCTGAATAGTCAGATGAATGGCTGCCCTGTAATACAAGGATGACACAAGGTCCACCAGAACTGGAGCCACTATTCTGAGATGTTCTTAGTACCAGCCATAGAGGGGGATCTTGAGTAGGGCTCCCCACTCTATGAAACTCATAGAACAGAAGTTGCCTTCTTGACACAACTGCTTTAATAAGGTCCTAGTTTGATCTTCTTTCTATTCTGTGTACACCACCACTTTCTAAATTACATAGAATCATAGATTTCGAAGGCACCTGTAGGATTCACTAAATCATCCCAGACTGATGTCTGTCCAGCCTCAATTTGAAGACTTCCATTGAAGGAGAAGTCACCACCTCCCATGGCAACCTGTTCCACTCATTGATCATCCTCACTGTCAAATATCTAATCTGTGTATCCTCCCTTTCAGTTTACATTAAGAATATCATCCTTTTTCTCTGCATCATTCTCCATAAATGTTTTTTGCTAAATGTAATAATACTAATAAGTGGAAGTCACAAAGCACACAATAGGGTGACATCAGATACACCAGTCGGAATGAGGGAAGGATGTAAATATCACATCTTTTAGGATCATGTGAATTTAGCACTACTCTAATGCATACCATTCAGTATAAAAGAGGCGGCTGCAGTTATCACAGCATGGACAGGTAGTTTCAATGAATCTAATGTGAAAGTGCAGAAGAGAGAATAGTACAATGGAAGTGCTGCCAAGATCTAAAGGTATACTGTGTTTTGTAGTAAGACACTGCTTTAGATTCCAATGGACAATGCATTCTGAGATCAGACAGATCTGTCTCATAATTGCGTTGTTTACATTGCAATGGTAATAATGGGCATTGAGGTCTGCAGAGCGTCAATATTGGACTTTATAAGTGCAAGATTAATACATTGAAAGATGCAGCATACTGTAGATCCAGTCTGTTCCAACTTCTTGAAAAATCTACTCCTTCTTTGGTGGCATTTTTGGTTCTGCTGCAGATTATAGGAAAAAACATGATCTCAACTTACTACTGAACTTCCTTTAGAACATCCCCTTTCCGTGACTTCAACTTTTCCATTTCCTCCAAAATATAGCTTGACTCTGTCTCATATCATAAGAAATTAAAATCTAAGTAGCTTTAAATAAATCATGAGAATTTGAGGACATCAAGATCTAAACTGACCATAGATGGAAAGATGTATTGGCAAACATGCTGTATGTGGTTGGCAAAGTTCAGAAAGACGTTTCAGTTAGGGATGTCAGGAAAAAAAGGATGACACACGAATCACACATGGTCATAAAAAAGCGGACATACGCAATGCAGATGGATGCCACATGGGCATACAAATGCATTACGATCAGTCAGTTTTCCCACCGAATAAAACCTAATATTAATGACTTTTTCTTCATCAATATAAAATTGGTGGGAAGCCAAATTTCAGCACCCTCTCCAATCAGCTGATTGAAGGGGCCATGTCATGATCCAGCCCCCGCTGCCTCTTTAGGCCTTAGTCAGACGGGCGATTTTTCGCGCGATTTGCGGATCGCATGACGGATGCGCATCCGCAAATCGCGTGACCGGTGCACGCAAGTTGCCCGCAAATCGCCCGAAAATCTGCTCCTAGCCGCGTTTCATTAGAAACGGGCCGGAGCTGTCCAGCGCATTGCATTCAATGGAGACGGCAATACAGCCGTCTCCATTGAAAGCAATGCGCTGCGGGCGAGCGTGGGATGAATTGTCGGGAAGGGCTTAAATATATAAGCCCTTCCCTGCAATCCATCCTAAAATGTGTTAAAATAAAAAAAAATTGTATACTCACCTTCTCCCGGCAGCCGGAGCTCCGCGTGGCCGTCCTGCAGTGGGTGTGAAGGGGGTGTGAGTCAGACCTGCCCCCTGATTGGCTCAGCGCTGAGCCAATCAGAGGCATGCCTCACTCACACCCGTTCATGAATTCATGAATGGATGTGAGTCAGACCTGCCCCTGATTGGCTCAGCGCTGAGAGGCAGCAGTCACTCACCCATTCATGAATTCATGAATGGGTGTGTGAGTGTTTTCAGCCTCTGATTGGTCAGGGCTGTGACCAATCAGAGGCAGATCATTCAGCAGGCGGGGATTTTAAAGCCCCGCCGGCTGAATAGTGCCAAGAAGCAGTTCAGGAGAACTGACAGCGGCCGCGGCTGGACTCCGGCTGCAGCGGAAAGGTGAGTATACAATTTTTTTTTATTTTAACACATTTTAGAATGAATTGCAGGGAAGGGTTTATATATTTAACCCCTTCCCGACAATTCACCCCGCGCACGCCGGCAGCCCATTGCTTTCAATGGAGCGGCTGTATTGCCGCTCCATTGAATTCAATGGGCAAACATCGTTCTTCTCTGTCACAGCTGTTACAGCTGTGGCAGAGAAGAATGATTTGTCTTCTATATGTTCTCAATGGGGTCGGCGCTGCTGCTGCCGGCCCCATTGAGCGCATATAGAGAAGAGAACAGGAATCGCAGATCGCAGATAGGTGCGATCTGCGATTTTTTGTTCTATAATTTATCAAACGAGCGCATAAAAAGCGCTCATGTGTCCGATACCATTGCAAAGCAATGGTTTTATAAAATCGCCGGACGCATGCGCATGCGCAAATCGCGCGAAAAATCGCCCGTCTGACTAAGGCCTTACTGTAACATTATGTTCATCAGTCACATGACCTTTTTGTAGCTTAGTCCTATTAAAATGAAATGCAATACTACACATAGCTCCTATACAATGTATGACTGTGCTTGGTATATGATAAAGAAACCGCAGTGCTCGCCTCCCAAGCGTTGCGACCACTTCAACCAGCTGATCGATTGGACTGCGGAGTGTCTAACCCCCAAGGAAAGGCCATCAATATCATAGTCCCAGATTATTATAAAATACATTTGCAATATCATGAAACCTTTTTACTCATGAGCTACGATGGGAGGGTTAACGTGTACATAGTATATACGCATATTTGAAAAGAGTGCATTAGGCAGCTGCTGTATGTCAACAGGCAATATGTAGGCTTTGAAATTGCCTGCAGTGCTGATTTCACAGAAGCCATTATCTGTGAATTTATCAGAATAGGTACTTTTTATGTGAGAGGGTCCACCAAGAAGGATGCGCCTCTTGAAGGGAAATTAATGCTAATTCCCCTGCTTAATGCATTTAGGTTTGTCTGTTTCTACATCCTGTATTGGGAGCCGGTAACATTTCAAGGTTAAAAATGCTGATCTTCATGCAAATTGCTCTGACAGGGATGGGAGATAGATCGGTGACTAGATGCAGCTTTCGGAGTTTAGCTTATGGTGATTAACCTTAAGCAAAGAAACTACTAATCAATATTCTGCATGAATGACTTTTGTCCACATACAAAAATGCTAATTATTTCCAAGTGGAAAAAAACCCCTCTAAACTAGTTCAGGGCGCCAGATGGATGTTGTTGGATTATTGCTTCAAATGGTATTCAATAAAATATAATATTATCAAACATGCACTAGGTTTATTTAAGGGGCTAAAAAAAATTAGAAAAATATGACTACTTTTTTCCAGAACCGGCGCCACATCACTGATGGCTATAGAGTGTGTTTATAACTGCAACTCTGCTACATTTAAAGTGACCCTCCCATTTTGGGACTGAATTCTGCCCTGGGACAAGAGGAGGAGGGGGAGCCATTGTTCTTCAGTCTGCCCGTTTGGCACTGTTTTCTGCTGTTTAAGATGGCCACAGCAATTTTCTACCTAGTGTATACTGTGCACTGCTTTCTGATTGGCCAGGGTTAATCACGTGAGCAGTTCTGGCCAATTAGTTAGAGTGCTTTGGTAGTCTAACATTACCAATGCATTGTGGGGATTAGAGGGGTTGCCCACTTACAATTAAGTTTTTAACATTACACCCAAATGGGTGAAAATATTAAAACAAACAGATACTTGGTCTCCTTAGCTTCGGTGATCCAGCGTTACAGCACCAAGATTCTCTTGGTCTCTGTTGACAGGAGAGGTCAGGTGACCGATGACAGCCAATCAGAGGCCGCAACGTCACCGTACTAAACTCTGTTTATAACTTTCCCTTCCATCAACAGAAGTTTTACATAATTTGGACATCCCTTTAAAAGTAATGAATTCCATTATGGAATCCCCTGCATAAACATATCCAAACTGTGCAGAATGGACCTCATTGACTACAATGGGGTCCATTTGGTTCCTGCACCTGTCCAGCATTTTTACTTGGGGAATAAGTCCCGCATGCACAACTTTTTAGTCTGTCGTTCCATGTCAGATATACGCTGGAGGCTCTGAACTGAGCCTCCGACACAGATATGAACAGTGCCTTAGCTGTCATTGCCCTATCACTTTTATGCTCTATATTAGAAAACTTTAAAAGTGTATGTATTCCTTTGGCCAGAAAAATAACAATGGGCTCCTGTATGCCTCAGTTTGGGCTTGACAAATGAATGGCATGTTCACGTCAATTCTCATGAGTTTACCAAACCCAGTGGTTCCTGGCATATGATGATGCAGAGATAGCAGTTACACTTGGGCCCCTCTGCCATATAAGAAGACATGAGTATTACATATGGCACATGATAGCTGGGGTTCCCTTTTAAAGATTTTTAATGAGGATCCAGGAGCTTATAGTTACACCTATGCATATAACCAGGTTTGTTTGGTACAGTTGTAAGGGGCTATGGTTTTCTTTAATCCTTGTATTGCTGTTCTATTGTTTGTACTGTGTTTTATCAAGCAAGAGTATTGTACGATACTGTAACTTTAGGAGAGGGACGGGAGCGAGGAGCGTCGCGCAGAGTGGGGAGATCTGAGCCTGGAAACCAGAAGTGTTATAGGAGTAGCTCCGTTGCTGGTGAGCGGATGTGTGTGCTTTGGAGTAACTGCTGTGGAACTGCGTGTTTGCAGTGGCCTAGCCCTATGTGTGAAGAGTTCTCAGATGCTAGGTGCGAAAAGAAAATTTCAGTCTGCCTTCTCCTCCCTCCCTCTCTGATCCACCCCACAAAAGTAGAATTGTTCGGTTACGCTGCAGGATGGAAAACTCTCGTTACTGGGTAAGGACTTTTCCAAAACCCATTACACAGGAAAAGAGGACTTAAATGGGACTTCTGTGTCAGCCGATCCGAAAACGGTTGAGAGCAAGAGAAGCGTGGAGAGTTTATTTCTTCTGATTCATTAAAGTTATTGTTCAAAAATGTTGGCTTAAGAACCATATGGAAGTTAACCCTAGAGCCTATGGCCTGTTGCCATGAGTCATGCTTACTTCTGGACCTGGCCCTCACTCGAACCGGTTTAGCCAGAGCTGGGGCACGAGTCCCTACTGGCGCCCCTGCCTGAGTATGTGGACAGGGGCACCACGGTAACATTTAAGGAATTAGGCTTGGCTCTCCTGGTCCAAGAGCCTGTACAGCCTACTAAACCAGAGACCACCTCTAGAGGAAGGGGAAGACCCTGACCTTGTACCCTCTCAGACAAATGGTGGCTCTAGTCCCTATTTCAGACATTATGCATAAAAAACTGGTTGAACAAAAATTGACTTAAAAAAGCCCTAAAACAAACATAAAATATGCATGTCAATACATTTACATTGCAGAACTGCCCATTATTGCCTGCACTCTCCTACATGTTAACTCATCCTTCTTCTGATTGCTGTGGGTAGATATATATGTAGGTCATGCTTTGTATATTTCCCAAGCAGCTTCATTTTCTGCAAAACATTGTCTGTTTTGTGCATTTTATTTGGATGCATCATGAACAGAAATTTCTCATCAGGTTACTCAATTAAACAGATGGTCAGTTAAGTAGGCCAGCAATCTTATACACAATATTTCACAGGGCTGAAAATTGGTTTGATGTTCCCCCAGCAGTGTTTTGTAGATTTTACTGCATTTCTATGAACAGATACACATATCTAGATTGGGGTAATAAACACCACTATATCACCACAGTAGAAGGGGCGAAGGGTAACACCGGTTTCAGACACCTGCAATGTGGCCTCATTCTAGAGCCTTCATTATGACTTCGAGGCTTGGACCCCCCCATGGTTCTACTGAAATGAATCACCATGAAACCTTGGTCCAGGTGTTGCGATCTAATGCATACACTAAAACGTGGCCATATCTGCCTGCAGCTATACAAAATCTGTATCCATGGAGGTTGTGCCTCTATAAACTGAGTAGAGAATTCTGAAATATTTTGCCACCATAGAAATAATAGGAAATATTGAATATAATCATGATTGTTGTACTGTATGTGCATACTGGGATATCTGAGCAGGAATAAAAGGTCACTGTAGAACTAGCATATCATGATGTACACATGATTTTTTTTAGCATTAGTGGCTTTCCAATGGAACAAGCAGCCATACCCTGTAAAAATAAGTATGAGTGATGTAAAGGGGTCTTTTAGACAAATCAATTAGCGTTTTAACGTGCAACTGACGGCACCGCTAACATGTTCGCTCTCGTGCAGCCTGTTTAGACAGGCAAATGCATCGTTGGCTCATTCAGAATTGTTCATTCTTTCACACTCACTGTATAAGTGTATGAATGGGAATGACTGAACGATTGCTGTTTAAAACCGAACTTTTTGTGATCGAGCCAACTTTTTTTTTTATGGCTGCAGAAAATTAATGACGAGCGAGCAATTCTAGTTTGCTGTTCATCCGTTGGCTCATGTTTAGACGAAACAATATCATTCCTCTTGCTCGTTTGAGCGAATTTTGACTGATAATCGTTCCGTCTAAAAGCCCCCTAAGAAGAATCATTCACTTTTCGTTTGTCGTTTATTCTATACAGACAGAAAAATCATCGTTGGCTCGTTCACTTATCGTTCAGTTCAAAACGCAATCATTTTGTCCCTCTTATTCATTTATACATCAAATGTGAAAGACTGAACAATTCTGAACGATTCTCGTTTAAACGAGCCAACAACGCTTTTGCCTGTGTAAATAGGCTGCATGGGAGTGAACAAGTTAGCGGTGATGTCACTCGTCTGTTCAGACAAGAATCGGCTCGTTTAAAAGGACCCTGAGTCAAACAGAAGCTAACATCAAAGTAACTAATGTAGATTTTGGATCATCAACATAAATAAGAACTATAGAAGGACCATTAAAGGCTATCTGTAATTGAACAGAGTGTATATAATTTCCTGTTGAGATGGGCACACCATTGACGGATGATCCTTCAGTAGGCTCAGGCTCACACAATAATGGGTGTCTACTAGAGATGAGCGAGCGTACTCGCTAAGGCAAACAACTCAAGCGAGTAGTGCCTTATGCGAGTACCTGCCCGCTCGTCTCTAAAGATTCGGGTGCCGGCGGGGGGCGGGGAGTGGCGGGGGAGAGCGGGAAGGAACAGTGTGGAGATCTCTCTCTCACTCTCTCCCCCCCCCCCCCCAGCTCCTCCCTGCTCACTCCCGCAACTCACCGCTCTCCTCCGCCGGCACCTGAATCTTTAGAGACAAGCGGGCAGGTACTCGCATAAGGTACTACTCGCTCGTGGTTGGACTGGCGTGGACAAAGTTGGTTCCTTTGGTAGACCAAGCTTCTAACAAAAGAGTGACCCCAAAGATCCAGTAGAAGACATCTTGGAGCTGACTTTCGAGGCAATTACTTACCACCAAGGTCTATATTTTATGGAGAGAACCACAAATTATATTTTAGATCTTATTGATTATATGTCCTTTGTGTACGATAATAAGAACAAAGTTTAAAGATTAAGAAAATAAAAAATGGATGTGTATGCGTTTCGTGTGCATAGGGAGTAGACCCTCAGAATGAGTTACTCACAAGGAACCCCAGTCCTATGCTGTCAAGAGGGTCCATGTTCTAAAACATAAAGCAGACAAATGAACTCATTATATGAATTATGTATGCAACGTAAAAAAACATCAAAAAACTAAACTACATCTATGGGGAATTAAAGGTTATCTGACAAATCATTTTTATACTCAAAGACTTTAAAGGCTGTTAATGACTGCTTTAAAGTAATTTGCAAAAATTTGTTTCTAGCATGAAAAAATACCATTTCATTTTTTTTTCTGTCTTCCCTTTTGTGCTGCTAATCTGTGCTGCTGGAGGCAGGTTCTTGACAGAATCAATCCACTCACCCCTCTGGCAGCTGACAATATAATCTCTTCTTAATCCCGCTACAGCAGTCTCCTTGAGTACACTGCAATGTAGTGCAGGGGATCTGCTCCTTCCTGACAAGCAAGGCTGAAAGTAATTTCTATTGGCTGCCCTGTATAGTAAACAGAAAGCTGGTTTTAGGAGAGTGACTTGAGCATGTGTCCTCCAGCATTCAACTCATTGAATACCAGGTAACACCATATTTTGTAAGTATATATCATAACTCTTCACTTGATTATTTTGAAAAGCATATAAATAGAAAATGCTGTTTATTTTTTAATTAATATGATATTTAAAGGGGTTATCCAGGGATTGTAAACAGTCCCCCATGTTAGTGGAGTTGGAACAGCAACTTCTGGCTGGGTTCCAATGAGCTGTTACCTGGGATTGTGCCCCCTCCATTGTTGGTGACGTCATCACTAAGGGTTTGGCTGTTGGCTCATTATAATAACTAAGTCAGCCCCTTTCTATCATGGCCTATGCAGAGACAGAATTAGGGGATGACTTAGTTATGGTAATTAGCTGACAGCTAGACACTCAGTGATGACATTCCGGACAATGCAAGAGCCTCAATACCATGTAATTGTTCGTTGGAATTCCGCCAGAAGTGGCTATTCTGACTCTACTACTCCGGGTGAATTTCTACAATCCCTGGATAACCCCTTTAACGGTGGGACAACCTCATCCTCTTTGATGGGCTTAATATCCAGTACTCCAGACTGACAATGTCTAAAAACTATTGGACATAGTGCATAAAGCCGACAAAAATCCAAATTCCATCATTGATGTGTTATGAATTTACTCTTTCATTGAGGCATTGCTTCTACAGGAAAATATGGTGCCTCACATTGGTACTCCACTTGGAGTGCATATAGGCCCATAATATATAAGAACTCCATAATATACCACCTGGCAGCCTTCATGCCACTATTTGTAGAGCAGAACAGTTTGCAGCACATCAATTACAGTGCGAATCGCTATTTTATTGCAGATTAAAAAAAAAAACCACAATTCTAAATAAAGGTTTTTAAAAGTTTCAAAATCCATTATTTCCCTCTATTTCAAAGATGAACAGTTCTAGAAATGCATCGCTTTGTAAGATGTAAGACAGACACGGTAACACTGCTGTCCAGCATTTATCTGAAGAGTTAGTAGAAATAAGTAGCTTGTGTCTTCGCTTGTATATTCCAGAGAATCTGGCAGATATCCCCTGACTGATCGCAGCAAGGAGTTGCATATTTATGCACAGAGCTGCATTCTGAACCCCTTTATCTGTAAGAATGAACTTTATATGAGCTGTTGATCACCCCTAGTAGTAATCAAGGGACGCTAACAGCACAGCCATATGTGTCAGAAGTCCTGTGGCCACGTGTTGCCCCCCATGGTAAGGCTTTCAGCAGGATAATGCTCGCCAACACATAGCAAGGGTTTCCTAGGAATACCTTCAAAAGGTTGCTACTAGAGATGAGCGAGCATCAAAATGCTCGGTTGCTCGTTACCCGAGACAAACTTTTCGCGATACTCGAGGGTTCGTTTGGAGTAACGAACCCCATTGAAGTCAATGGGCGACTCGAGCATTTTTGTATATCGCCGATGCTCGGTAAGGTTTTCATTTGTGAAAATCTGGGCAATTCAAGAAAGTGATGGGAACGACACAGAAACGGATAGGGCAGGCGAGGGGCTACATGTTGGGCTGCATCTCAAGTTCCCAGGTCCCACTATTAAGCCACAATAGCGGCAAGAGTGCCACCCCCCCTCCCAACAATTTTTACTTCTGAAAAACCCTCATTAGCAATGTATACCTTAACTAAGCACCACACTACCTCCAACAAAGCACTGCCTGCATGACACTCCGCTGCTACTTCTCCTGGGTTACATGCTGCCCAACCCCCCCCCCCCCCGCACGACCCAGTGTCCACAGCGCACACCAAAGTGTCCCTGTGCAGCCTTCAGCTGCCCTCATGCCCCACGCTGGCCTCATAGCCACACCACCCTCATGTCTATTTATAAGTGCGTCTGCCATGAGGAGGAACTGCAGGCACACACTGCAGAGGGTTGGCATGGCCAGGCAGCGACCCTCTTTAAAAGGGGCGGGGCGATAACCCACAATGCTGTACAGAAGCAATGAGAAATATAATCCTGTGCCACCGCCATCGGGAGCTGCACACGTGGGCATAGCAATGGAGAACCTATGTGCCACACACTATTCATTCTGTCAAGGTGTCTGCATGCCCCAGTCAGACTGGGGTTTTTTATAAATAGTCACAGGCAGGTACAACTCCGCAATGGGAATTCCGTGTGCACCCACAGCATGGGTGGCTCCCTGGAACCCACCGGCTGTACATAAATGTATCCCATTGCAATGCCCAGCACAGCTGAGGTAATGTCCGATTAAATGCAGGTGGTCTTCGGCCCACACTGCATGCCACAGTCTGACCGGGGTTTTTAATACATAGACACTGGCAGGTACAAATCCCTAATGTGAAGTCCCTGTGGACACAATGCATGGGTGGCTCCCTGGAACCCACCGGCGGTACATAAATAAATCCCATTGCATTGCCCATCACAGCTGAGGTAACATCAGGTTTAATGCAGGTGGGCTTCGGCTCACACTGCATGCCCCATTCAGACGGGGGTTCTTTAGAAGTGGACACATGGAGTTACAACTCCGTGTGGACCGACAGCATGGGTGGGTCCCAGGAAGCCACCGGCGGTACATAAATATATCCCATTGCAGTGCCCAGCACAGCTGAGGTAACGTCAGCTTTAATGCAGGTGGGCTAAAAATTTGTAGGATTACACTGTAGGTGAGGGCCCCAAAAATTGGTGTACCAACAGTACAAATGTACTTCAGAAAAAATGCCCATGCCCAACCAAGAGGGCGGGTGAATCCCATTAATCGCTTTGGTTAATGTGGCTTAATTTGTAACTAGGCCTCTAGGCAGCCCAGTTCAAATAAAAATTGGTTCAGGTGCAAGTTTCAACGCTTTATTGAATTGAGAATTGAAACGTATAAACATTGTTTACAAAAGTTATATGACTGAGCCTTGTGGGCCTAAGAAAAATTGCCCGTTCGGCGTGATTACGTGAGGTTTCAGGAGGAGGAGCAGGAGGAGGAGGAGGAATATAATACACAGATTGATGAAGCTAAAAGGTCCCCGTTTTTGATGGTGATAGAGAACGATGCTTCCATCCGCGGGTGCAGCCTATGTATTGTTTATGGTGCAGCCATAATTGGTTCAGGTGCAAGTTTCAACGCTTTAATGAGCATTGAAATGTATAAAAATTGTTTACAAAAATTATTTGACTGAGCCTTGTGGGCCTAAGAAAAATTGCCCGTTCGGCGTGATTACGTCAGGTTTCAGGAGGAGGAGCAGGAGGAGGAGGATGAATATTATACACAGATTGATGAAGCAAAAATGTCCCCGTTTTTGATGGTGATAGAGAACGATGCTTCCATCCGCGGGTGCAGCCTACGTATTGCTTAGGTATCGCTGCTGTCCGCTGGTGGAGAAGAGAACTCTGGGGAAATCCAGGCTTTGTTCATCTTTATGATTGTAAGCCTGTCGGCACTGTCGGTTGACCGGCGGGTACGCTTATCCGTGATGATTCCCCCAGCCGCACTAAACACCCTCTCTGACAAGACACTACCCGCAGGACAAGCAAGCACCTCCAGGGCATACAGCGCGAGTTCAGGCCACGTGTCCAGCTTCGACACCCAGTAGTTGTAGGGGGCAGAGGCGTCACCGAGGATGGTCGTGAGATCGGCTACGTACTCCCTCACCATCCTTTTACAGTGCTCCAGTCGACTCAGCCTTGACTGGGGAACGGTGACACAGTCTTGCTGGGGAGCCATAAAGCTGTCAAAGGCCTTGGACAGTGTTCCCGTGACTGTGCTGTACATGCTGCCTGATCTCTGCGCCTCCCCTGCTACCTGGCCCTCGGAACTGCACCTTCTACCACTAGCGCTGTTGGATGGGAATTTTACCATCAGTTTGTCCGCCAGGGTCCTGTGGTATAGCATCACTCTCGAACCCCTTTCCTCTTCGGGTATGAGAGTGGAAAGGTTCTCCTTATACCGTGGGTCGAGCAGTGTGTACACCCAGTAATCTGTAGTGGCCAGAATGCGTGTAACGCGAGGGTCACGAGAAAGGCATCCTAACTTGAAGTCAGCCATGTGTGCCAGGGTACCTGTACGCAACACATGGCTGTCCTCACTCGGAAGATCACTTTCAGGATCCTCCTCCTCCTCCTCCTCCTCAGGCCATACACGCTGAAAGGATGACAGGCAAGCAGCATGGGTACCCTTAGCAGTGGGCCAAGCTGTCTCTTCCCCCTCCTCCTTATGCTCCTCCCCCTCCTCAATGCGCTGAGATATAGACATGAGGGTGCTCTGACTATCGAGCGACATACTGTCTTCCCCCGCCTCCGTTTCCGAGCACAAAGCGTCAGCCTTTATGCTTTGCAGGGAACTTCTCAAGAGGCATAGCAGAGGAATGGTGACGCTAATGATTGCAGCATCGCCGCTCACCATCTGAGTAGACTCCTCAAAATTTCCAAGGACCTGGCAGATGTCTGCCAACCAGGCCCACTTTTCTGTAAAGAATTGAGGACTCTGACTCCCACTATGCCGCCCATGTTGGAGTTGGTATTCCACTATAGCTCTACGCTGCTCATAGAGCCTGGCCAACATGTGGAGCGTAGAGTTCCACCGTGTGGGCACGTCGCACAGCAGTCGATGCACTGGCAGATTAAACCGATGTTGCAGGGTGCGCAGGGTGGCAGCATCCGTGTTGGACTTGTGGAAATGTGCGCTGAGCCGGCGCACCTTTCCGAGCAGGTCTGACAAGCGTGGGTAGCTTTTCAGAAAGCGCTGAACCATCAAATTAAAGACGTGGGCCAGGCATGGCACGTGCGTGAGGCTGCCGAGCTGCAGAGCCGCCACCAGGTTACGGCCGTTGTCACACACGACCATGCCCGGTTGGAGGCTCAGCGGCGAAAGCCAGCCAGACCCTGCAGCAGTTCGTGGGCCGTGTGCCTCTTCTCTCCTAAGCTGAGTAGTTTCAGCACGGCCTGCTGACGCTTGCCCACCGCTGTGCTGCCACGACGTGCGACCCCGACTGCTGGCGACATGCTGCTGCTGACACATCTTGATTGCGAGACAGAGGTTGCGTAGGAGGAGGAGGAGGGTGGTTTAGTGGAGGAAGCATACACCACCGCAGATACCAGCACCGAGCTGGGGACCGCAATTCTGGGGGTGGGTAGGACGTGAGCGGTCCCAGGCTCTGACTCGGTCCCAGCCTCCACTAAATTCACCCAATGTGCCGTCAGGGAGATATAGTGGCCCTGCCTGCCTGTGCTTGTCCACGTGTCCGTTGTTAAGTGGACCTTGCCAGTAACCGCGTTGGTGAGGGCGCGTACAATGTTGCGGGAGACGTGGTCGTGCAGGGCTGGGACGGCACATCAGGAAAAGTAGTGGCGACTGGGAACCGAGTAGCGCGGGGCCGCCGCCGCCATCATGCTTTTGAAAGCCTCCGTTTCCACAAGCCTATATGGCAGCATCTCCAGGCTGATCAATTTGGCTGTGTGCACGTTTAACGCTTGAGCGTGCGGGTGCGTGGCTGCGTACTTGCGCTTGCACTCAAACACTTGCACTAGTGACGGCTGGCCGGTGCACTGAGAGACATTGGTGGATGGGGCCGAGGACAGCGGAGGTGAGGGTGTGGGTGCAGGCCGGGAGACGGTCGTGCCTGTGTCCTGAGAGGGGGGTTGGATCTCAGTGGCAGGTTGGGGCACAGGGGGAGAGGCAGTGGTGCAAACCGGAGGCGGTGAACGGCCTTCGTCCCACCTTGTGGGGTGCTTGGCCATCATATGCCTGCGCATGCTGGTGGTGGTGAGGCTGGTGGTGGTGGCTCCACGGCTGATCTTGGCGTGACAAACCTTGCACACCACAGTTCGTCGGTTGTCTGCACTCTCAGTGAAAAACTGCCACACTTTTGAGCACCTCGGCCTCTGCAGGGTGGCATGGCGCGAGGGGGCGCTTTGGGAAACAGTTGGTGGATTATTCGGTCTGGCCCTGCCTCTACCCCTGGCCACCGCACTGCCTCTTCCAACCTGCCCTGCTGCTGCACTTGCCTCCCCCTCTGAAGACCTGTCCTCAGTAGGCTTAGCAAACCAGGTGGGGTCAGTCACCTCATTGTCCTGCTGCTCTTCCTCCGAATCCTCTGTGCGCTCCTCCCTTGGACTTACTGCAATTACTACTACCTGAGTGATAGACAACTGTGTCTCATCGTCGTCGTCCTCCTCACCCACTGAAAGCTCTTGAGACAGTTGCCGGAAGGTTGGGCATCGGTCACGACAAACTCCTCCGGTGGGAGAGGAACCATTGCTGCCCATTCTGGGCAGGGACCTGAGAACAGTTCCTGGGAGTCTGCCTGCTCCTCAGAATGTGTCATTGTAATGGAGTGAGGAGGCTGGGAGGAAGGAGGAGCAGCAGCCAGAGGATTCAGAGTTGCAGCAGTGGACGGCGTAGAACTCTGGGTGGTCGATAGATTGCTGGATGCACTTTCTGCCATCCACGACAGGACCTGCTCACACTGCTCATTTTCTAATAAAGGTCTACCTCGTGGACCCATTAATTGTGAGATTAATCTGGGGACGCCAGAAACGTGCCTCTCTCCTAATCTCGCAGCAGTCGGCTGCGATACACCTGGACCAGGAGCTCGGCCTGCGCCCACACCCTGACTTGGGCCTCCGCGTCCTCGCCCGCGTCCACGTCCTCTAGGCCTACCCCTACCCCTCAGCATGGTGTATTACCAGTAGTGCAGAAACAGAACGCTGTAATTAAATATGCCGCTTATTGGCCTGTGGTTGGAGGCTGACTTCGCTTACGGAACACACAGCAGAGCCAGCAAAGAATTTTGCGCAAGCCTGTAGTGAGACGTAGGTGCGTATGACTGAGCTAGTGGAATTCACAGCGCAGAAGCAGTCAAGTGTCCAAAGGCCACTAGTAGGCCTTAAGTATTTTGCTTCTATTTTTTTAAAGGCTGAGCTGAGACAGCAGACAGATACTGTAGGCAGCGTATATATGTATACTGTTTCCCTCTGGACGGGATGACGGCGGTGATGTAACGGGCAATGCAGAGCCAGGAAAGAATTTTGCGCAAGCCTGCTGTAACACGTAGCTGCGTAATAATTAGGACTACTACCCCCAGCAGAGACGCAGTACACTCAAGACTATCACAGGCAGCCCAAAGATAGTATTTTTCCCAAATTTGTTTGAAAAAGCCCACTGCCTATATAGACAGTATATCTCTTTCCCTGCCTCACCAGTACTGGCCCTATACTATGTACAAGGACTGCAGACTGAGGACGCAATGCTCTGCACGCCCGATGTACAAAAAAAAAAAAAATGTGCAACACTGCTCACAGCAACCTCAACAGTACTGCACACGGTCAAATGTGGCCCTAAGAAGGACCGTTGGGGTTCTGCCTAAAATAACTCCTAACGCTCTCCCTATAGCAGCAGCAGCATCAGCAGCACTTTCCCTGATCTATGTCAGAATGCATCTGTGGCGAGCCGCAGGAGGGGCCGACTTAAATACTCGGGTGACACCTGATCTCCCCAGCCAGTCACTGCAGGGGGGTGGTATAGGGCTTGAACGTCACAGGAGGAAGTTGTACTGCCTTCCCTGTCTTTCTATTGGCCAGAAAAGCGCGCTAATGTCTCAGAGATGAAAGTGAAAGTAACTCGAACATCGCGTGGTACTCGTCTCGAGTAACGAGCATCTCAAACACGCTAATACTTGAACGAGCATCAAGCTCGGACGAGTACGCTCGCTCATCTCTAGTTGCTACTCTTCCTCGGCATGCCCAGATGGCAAATTTTCCACCAATTGAGCATGTATGGAACCAGCCGAGACGCCAGCTTCGGCAGCCTACGAGTGTGCAGGATTTAGAGACTCAGTTGCAAATCTATGGGCAAATGGGTTGCATGATAACATACGAAGCCTGTGCGCCCCCATGCCTGACCGTATCTCATCATGTATCCAGTCTAGAGGAAGTCCAACAGGGTACTAGAGCCTCCATGCTCACCAGTATCTCATCATGTATCCATGCTAGAGGGTACTCAAGAAAGGTGACCAGATTTTCGCAGGGTCAAAGCGGTACAAGGGCGTGTGGTCAGGGGGTGGAGCTTATCACTGTATATATTTTGTTATAAAAAGTACAAGGCCTTTTTTAAAAAAGACAGTGTGCAAATTCCGCAGCATTTATGCATCTAAAAAAGTCAAAATCTGTACCATTGGTGCTGATTTTGACTGGAAATTGGCCATGTATCTGCAGCTGTTTTCATACTATGCGGCATCACCCCTCACCTCCTCCGAAAGCTACCCGCTGTCAGCGCTCCCTGGCTAACGGTTCCCAGCGGCCTAGTCAGGTACAGCGCCACTGGTCAGGTGATGCACCATTATATGATTTCTGCGGAGCAGCTGTCATGTTATTCCTTCAAGGGTATAAAGTTAGAGGCACTTGGTGATATTTGATCTATATTTTTCACTCTTAAATCATTCCTCAAAAGAGGGCAAGCATGGAAAAGAATTTATGCATTTCTCCTAACACCCATTAACTCACTGCTCCACTATCACTCACTATCTCTCTGCCTCCTTCTGGATTGTAGATGGCATTACTTGATTCTACTAAGTGACAATGTCCTTTTTGTCATACTTCATGTTCATTTGATCAGACAATAGGTCACATCACCCACTATGAAAGATGGGGATTAGGCCATCATCAGCACCCGGCAAACCTGGGCAGGTGCCGGGGCTCATTGAGCGTGGAGTGGCCCACTCAGAGGTCGGATTGATCCAGCCCTCATTCTTTGAAATTGATTGTATCCATGTCTTAAAGATGCAGATACAATTGACTGTGACAGTGGCAAGTGCTTCCTGCTCCACCACCAGGTGCCTTATCTGTCATACAGGTACGATGATGTCATCATGTTACCTGCATAATTCCAGAAGATGCCAAGGCAGAGGATAGAGGGTGCACAGTGGGCCCTGCTAATTGGTCAAGTAGCACAGTGAGACCTGTAAATTACTAAGGGGGCACAGCAGAGCCTATAAATGACAGTTTTTTTATAGACTGCTACCCTGCTTGGTTTATGTGATATCACAAGAGCTTCAGCCCATAACAGAGCTCAGTGATTGATCACTGAGCTCTGTTATTGGCTGAAGCACTTGTGATGCCACAGGGGAGACCCGAAGCAGCGTCACGGGACACAGTGGGAGCGGGAAGAGGTACGTTTTTTTTTTGTTAGTTATTTTACTGCATGGGAAAGCCCTTTTAGTCAAAACCCAAAACTCCTCACAACTTGGACAGCCCCTTTAAGATAACAACACAGTAACATGATAAAATATGAAGTCATCCATACAGAGTAAACAATATATAATAAATAACAACATAATAACAGAATAAATTACATCTAATAAAATATTACGTCCAGTGTAAATACAAAGGCGCAGCAGCACTCCCAGAAAAAGCACCAAAGGTGGGAGGCACAGAACAAACATGCGAAGCTCAAAAGAAAGGTCCCGACTCCAGGTTCTACAGTCCACTTGAAAGTTAATAGGAATAGAGCAGCATGCCCGGGTTTAGTAAATATTTCTCCATACACATAAATGACATGCAACGTTTCAACCCCCATCCGGGGTCTTTGTCACTCGACCCCAGATGGGGTTGAAGCATTGCAAGTCATTTATATATATGGAGAAATAAAGAAGCATCGTTTTGATGCATATTTACTAAACCTGGGCATGCTGATGCCAATCTCAGTCTTCGGATATGTTCACACGTGATGGAGTCATCTTGATTTTTTGCTGTTCTTAGGTAAAAATAAGAGGAAAATATATTTTTGTCATTTAAAAAAATACACTAAAACCATGACAAAAACATTGCATGTGAATATACCATTATGGCAGATAGACAGATGTTAACCCAACTTACCAAACAATGGTTTGGCTTTGGGCTATTTGCAGACACTGCACCTGAGGAACTCCAGTTTTCACCCTTGATTCCTCCAAGTGGGATACTCGCACAGGCATTTCCAGTGGTGTGGCTCTGACGCTATGCAGGAACAAAGTGCGGTACCTGATGGTGTATACTAGTGTGTACTAGTTTGACTGGCAAAGGTCTGGGCCAGCAGTGTAGGTGTAGAAATGAGATGCAGGCAGTAGGTCGGGACAAGCAGCAAGCGAGAGTATAGTCCAATGATCAGAGCTGAAGCCACAGAGCACAGAAGTCAGAGTAGTCGAGGGTCAGGCAGGAGTCAAAACCAGGATGTACACAAACAGGGTTTTTTTTTTACAATGGCTACAATGCCTGATTGTTTAGGTATTCTCTCTGGGAAGAGGATACCTAATATTGGAGGAAGTGCCTAGGGATTGGTGGAGGACTTAATGGGAGTTCACTTAATGCCCCATTTAGAAGAAAGGTCAAGAGCACGCGTGCCCTATAGGCCAAAGATAGTGAGGAAGCTGAGACAATGCAGTTAGGAGAAGATTGGGATCGACAAGAAGGTTGTAGGGAATGAGTAGCATCTGACCGTGGCGCCTATGAGAGTTGAGCCTCAGCGAAAGTGTGCCATGACACATTATTGCCATTGATGTCATTATCAATGTATGAATGAAAGAATTGGAGGCGCAAGGAGTCCACTACGACTTTTTTGTACATTCAGGCGAAAATGGAACAATACTTCATAAAATGTACTGAAACACTAAAAACAAATTCAGTTACCATCTAACTGTAGGAAACATGGTCTTCAAGGTTCTTCATAACATCTCATCTTGGCTTAGATACATCAGCCCGAGCCTCAATAAAACAGTATTTAATATATAATTAGCTATGTGTTCTAGAAAATGTTTTTTCTGGGGTGAATAAAATGTTTAAAGTGTTCCCAGTAAGTGTCTCAGTAATCCACATGTTTCTAAGACCTAATATTCCACTGAGCAAATCTGTGAGTCTTAAAAATAAAATCTGTATTACACTGGAGTTTGTGTATTACATTATAGCCTCCGGAGATTTTGTCTTTTTTGACTGAGAAATGTTAAATCTGTAAGCACATACAAAGTCTGTAAAATTCCTAAAGGATCTTTGAAACAACCGTGCTGAAATATGTATAAATCTCAGTCATTTAGAAGTCGCTTGTTAACTAGGAATCAGCTGCCATTTCTAGGACTAATGCTAAAAATAGGGGAAAAAAGAACCAAGAACAGTTTCAATTTTCATAAAAAAATTCTAATCTTTTCACCGTGACACAGCATTACCGGGGGATGTGGAGGAGTTTTTGCAATTGTGGTAAACACGATGTTTGATTCCATTTTAGCTATTAAATGGGTTAGAGCCTCGAGCTACATGTACTGACATAAGTGAACAATAGAGAGAGGCAGAGGCCATGTGGTACGTTCACTTCCTTTGTATAAAGCTCGTTCAGAGAGCTGGACCATCATTTCTGCATAAGAAAACATATTTTTATGCTCGTGTGAATTAGTATTGTAAATACATAGACTGCGGAGACCAGCAAAAAACGTTACCAGTTTATGATTCACTTTGGCGTGTTTCAGATGTTCTACAAACTTTGGTTAAAGAAGTTGTCCAGTTTAGAAAATACATTTTCATATTCCTTATTATGGGACTTATGAGTTAATAGAGAGGAATCCTCTATTCAGGGTCATCATCTATTGGCCAGAGTAAAGAGGAATTATAAAGAGTGTCTATTGTTCTGGAGGACCTGACCCATCCTGCATTATGTAGTCAACCCTCTGATTTGAATAAGCATTGTGTAATGCTTAATTTATCCTGTGGTGGCACTGCAGGAAAAGTAAACACTTCCTATAATGTTTCCCCACAGAATATAGCTAACTATTGAGGGATCCAGCAGGGGGGCATTTTGTCAAGGGATCATTCTAGCAAGTTTTGTCCAGAGTAGAGAACCCTTCTCCCTAAAGAACTCAATGAAGTGTAAAAATATAGATTTGTAGTAGAGATCCTTGTTTTTCCCATAGTACTCAATAGAGTCTAAAATATAAACCTATATTTAAGATTTGGTTGACTTCTATTGGGGCAATATGGATCCTTGATGTGGATTTATATTCTCCCTGCAGAAGGTAATAGAATAGAAAATATGGCTCCAAATTGTTAGACTCTGTCGATTCTGTGGGTCTTCTCACTTCCCATAACAGACAACACAGTATTAAATATGGATTTGTAACTTAGACTCTATTGACTTTTATTGGGACAATAAAGATCGTTAAGATGGAGCTCCATTGTGTACACAGAATGCAATAGAATAAAAAATATGGAAAAAAAAAAAGAAACTAGTCACACTGCACTTGACAGCCTGCATGAGGTATGCTGTCGTGCGCAGTACACAACTGCTGCCATACACTGCATAGTACACACAGAGTTTTATGCATATGACCGTGTGAATGAGCTCTTAAAGGCCTATAGTTTTCAGGTAGACGTTTTGAGCCTTTTTTGAATATTGACACCACATTTGCTATGCGTCAATCCAGTGGCACAGATCCCATTACTATACAGTTCTTAAGTATAAGAAACAATGGTCTATCACATTATTTAAATCCCTTAGAACTTGGGGGTGTATGCCATCAGGACCCAGCGATTTGTTTATTTTAATCTTTTTAAGGCAGCTCTACACTTCCTCATGGGTTAAGGCCCATTTACACAGAGCGATGATCGCTAAAAAAAAAAATCGCAAAAAAGCGATAGTTGTAGCGATAATCGGTTGCATCTAAATGTGCACCCATTGTGCACGTTTCGTGCACTGCTAGCTGATCGTTAAATTCAGTCCAACCTAAAAATCGTTCTTTAGCCTTATTAGCAGTTCTCCGCGGGTAGAGCTGATAGCATTGTTTCCTGCTGGACAACAAAGGATCTGAATGCAGATAAGAGCCCTCGGGCTATTAACTACTTTCAGCTAGGGCTTAATTTGCACACTTACTTGCTCTTAAGTAGCTGAGTAGCTACTTAATAGTTTATGCAAAATAATCGCTCAACGCTGTCACTCAAACTGTTGTTTGAGCGATCTTTGAGCGATCATCGGGCCGTGTAAATGGGCCTTTAGACTGGTGACATTTAATGGATTTGTGAGTACACTGGACAAAAAGCTACTTATACAATCAGGAGGCTGGAATCGGCACACGTTATGGGGCGGAGCTACGCGATGACGCGTACAAGGGGGTGGATCCAGAACGCAGCTGCTGCCGAGCCGAAGGGAAAAGACCCATCTGCGCAAGCGCGTCTAATCGGGCGATTAGACACTGAAATTAGACGGCACCATGGCGACGGGGACGCCAGCAACGGAGCAGGTAAGTGAATATCTTCTGTATGGCTCATATTTAATGCACGATGTATATTACAAAGTGCATTAATATGGCCATACAGAAGTGCATAACCCCACTTGCTATCGCGGGACAACCCCTTTAAGTGATATCCTAAATGCCAGGTAAAAACTATACATTTTTCAAAGTTCCTATATTCTAATATAAATGGGATCAACGGCCAGAAAATGTACTAAAGTATTTTAGTGCAAAGGCTTCTAGTATGCTACTTACAATTTATTTTCATGCTACTTTGTAAAATACAAGAAACTCTCTTACTTTTTCCTTTATAATTATTTGCAGGATAGATGAGGACTACAAAAATTACTTTATCTCATATTTTTAAGAATATTTTAGTAAATGCCATCTTCAAGTGGTTCTAGGAGGTTGTTAAAATAAAAGCACAGCAAATTGTGGACTAAATCCATGAAAAGGGCATTTTTAATAATATGTTTTGCTGCATACCATAGTGAATTACAGATGTCTGGAGCAAGTACAGTAGTATGATAAAAAGGGCATAGCACTCTCCATGGTAAATGTTATGTATGCATTTTATATCTGTAATCACAGTCATTACTGTGCATATGTTAATAGTAATCTCTAGAATGTCACTGAATACCAACTGCTATCTGGTCTTGGTGTGCTCACGGGAATTATCACACTACCTCATTAACATCCCACGTACGTGCCTAGAACTCCTCCACATAGGTTTTCTCCAATTGCCTATATGTTCTCTGAAATCCTCATCGTAGTCTAAACCTCTAATAATTGCACCTATTTCATGCCATTTTTTTATTTATCCATCACCATACCTTATGGTTGACACTACAGTATGTATGTAATCAACCACTTGTGGTCTATCAATTATTATGGCAAGTACAAATGCCTTGATTGCCCATCAGACTACCAGATGGTGGAGCATGTTTCTCCAGAAGCAATTCCTCACTGTTCTAAATTCAAGGGTTGTCCAGGTTACATTATTTCGGCCAGCACTTAAAATTGTACCTAATAAGTTTGGGATTGTATGCAGCTCCTTCGTGTTTGAAACCCAGTTCATGAAGTTTTGGACAAAGATTTCTTGAGCTGACATACACAGTAAGGAACTTATGGCACTTACTTAGGTAATTGAAAATATGTGCACTACTCTCTAACTTGACCAGAAGCTATCTTAATATGGACATATGAAAAGATCTTATTTAATGGAATAGGATCGCTTGCAAGAACATGGCTGGAGGCAACCGCATAAATTTTGATCACACAACAGGGGATGCTGAGAACCCAACCTGAAGGCAGAACATTCTTGAGAAAACTATTCTTTCACCTGGTTACCTAGTTTTGAAACTCAAAAAGAGCCAATTACAAAAGTTTTCAAGGCAGCAGGGGTAGTCTTGTATCATTGACCTATGCCATGATGTTTTCTTCTTAGATTTTCATTTCTGCATTAATCTGTAAAATTGCAGTAGGCTGCAAAACCGAGGTATCATGTACTAAACCTAAGAAAAGATAGTTAGGAGCTTATCCATAATTAAAAGATATGAGCTTTTCTTTGAGCTAAACATCTCTGTTGAGCATAGAGTATCCGTGCAACTTTTTAAATGTTATTATCTATCTATCTATCTATCTATCTAATATCTATTTTTACACTGGCATCACCTAGTGGATTCCTGTTTTTTACCCTTTAACCTTTCCAATTGGGATATGGTCTTTAGCTGCAAGGACCTTACAGGCTGTTACCACAATAGTAGTTTTGGTTGAGTGGCAGCTGACACAGACAGGTCAGAAGGACTGTAGTGAGTGTAGTTCTGGAGGGACAGGCAGATACATTGTCAACATTCAGGCTGAGGTCAAGACAAGTGGAGTTTTTGTGTAACAGTAAGATATACAGAAGTTCAGGGCAGGAAGCAAACAGATATATTGTGATACAAGGAAAAAGTGGGAAAGCTGGTTAAATCAGACACAGCTCACAACTAGAAATTAGGCAGAAATCAGAAACACCTTTGAAAGAACAAACAGAGTTTGTGAGTTGTCTGGACTGCCCGGGGATGGGAAAGCTGTGTGTGTGTGTGTGTGTGTGTGTGTGTGTGCTGGTCATTTGCAAGGCAGGCTGAACACTCACATGAAACCAGTGGTTAGCAGTGACAGGGGCCCTAACATCTATGATTTATTTACATGCTAATTTACCTTACTTTGAGAGTGATTGACATGTAATACGTTACATATTTCTTGCCTTCCTCTTCTTTTACAACATCTGTAATGTTAAGTGAGAACAATTTGTCTTAATGCATACCTAACTTTTCAGGTGGCTTTCCAAACTGCAGCATATAAGACATGAAAAATAGCACTACTATGTCTTGTATGCTGCATTTATTACTAGTTTCCTTTTCTGAAAGCTCTATTGATAATTTTTCTCAGTCTTTCTTGAGCTAGTTGGTGGGTGGAGACTAGCTGCTATGATAACCCTGTACATAACACACATAGAGAAGAAAAGACCCAGCTCTCCTGTCTGGATCTTTCACATAGAAACAGCAGTAGCAGCATGGAGAACATTATACAGCAGTGCAGTGTAAATGTAAATCCAGCACTGAGGTGAGTTACTGAAAGCTGTATCCGTGTCTCTATGTGAGTTTCATTCCAATAACTCCATCTTCCTCCATCCTTTTCTCTGTATAGTATTTTACTATATAGACAGCTTGAGAGATCATATGGCAAAGCTCCACCCCCCCCCCCCCCTCCCCACACACACATCCTATAATCCCTCTCAGTGTCTTTGCTGTTAGAGATGCCTTTCCCATCACAAAAGGCAATAGACAACAAATTGGAAGAAAGTGAGACCTTTAGTGGCCAGTTCTTTAGAGGGAACTTTCAGCACGGAAAAGTCATTTTATGAAAATAGATTGATTTGTACTTTTGCTAGTTTATCACATAAGCAGAAGTTTGTTGAAAAGTTAGTGACCATTTATAGATAAATCTCCAGCATGCTGCAAGAAATGAGAATATTGTACAGGATGCAGTAATATATTTGATGCAGATATTATGTGGCTGCTGGACGCAATGGAAAGATGCTGGAGACAGCTAATTTGGGCAACAGTTGTCTTTTGTATATGGACAGGGCACTGAGCGATAAATCACTCGCTTGTCGGAGTCACTTGGTTTTTAGCTCATTTAAAAACCAAGCGACTTTCAGCCCGTGTAAATAGGCGTTCATTCAGTCTTCTGGGCAGCTGGAAGAGATTTTTGGCCCACTCTGCCTTCATTCTCTAAATGACTATCACTCCTTTGTGCAAATTCAAGAGTGACAGTAGGTGGGATGGCTGCCAAACGCTTTTGCGCCCAATAGTCATCCCATGTAAAGGTACCTTTAGTCTTCTCCCTCTTGCTATTCTTATCAGAGCAGTATTTTACTATTATTTTGATGAGACATATAGAGTATAGATAGATGTAGAATAGATGGAGCCTATAGATAGTGTAACATGGAGGCACCAAAAATTGTAATATGGATACAGCATAAAACATAGAAACATTAAGGAATGATGCAGTGATATAATCTCTTTTTTTTCCCTGCAAATCTCATTTCACATGAAAAGTGCATACGTGAAACCCTGAATTCCTGTTTATTCAAAAATATGCAAAATTATTTTCTCAGAAACTAAGCCGTAAAATGCCTCTTTCAAGAAGTGGTTGGAAGGGAATTCGTGGTTAATGTAGATTGTTTGGTTACGCTGAAGAGTTTTCTCTTATCTGCTGATGACGTCGAAAACACATTTTATGGTCTGTATTTTAAAGGCCTCTTCAGCATCAATACAGTCAGACAGATTTGAATAGGGCAATTTATTTTTCTGGTTTGCAAATATTTGTGTTTATATAGATTGCTCTTGAGTGGGTTGATGGTTTTACTTCTGAATAAAGCAGCTGTTATTGAAAGCCTATGAAAAAGAAAGATTTATTAAGTCAATTGCTTGGAACTTAGAGCCTGTTCACAACTTATTACGGCCTCCATCCAAGCAAGAGTCCCATCAGGGTTTCTGATTAAAATCCCTAAAAAGGCACCCCTGGACGTAACCTGAATGGAACCTATCTTGGACATTAATGAAAACTGCTGAAATAGAGACCAGCAAGTCTTTGCTTCGGCAGGTTTCCAGTTATTTCCACTATTTTGTGCTGAAAAATATAACGCAGTCCACCACATTATTCTTTTCGGCACAAAATACTGGAAACTAACTGAAACCTGCTGAAATGTAGACCTATTGGTCTCCGTTTCAACAGTTTTCATTAACAGTAAGATAGGTGTTATTTCAGGTTTTGTCCAGGGGTGCCTTTTTCAAGATTTTACACAAAAACCCCGACAAGGCCCTTGAATGGAGGCTGTAACAAGGTATGAACAGACCCTACAGAATGTTTTCTAAATCTTTTCACTTTTTTTGTAATTTGCAACCCCCTACAAATGGCTGATGCAAAGAAGGGGGTTGGATTAGTTATTGAAATAAGCCAATCAGCCAGCCTCCTGCAAGTACATCACAGACACTGAGAAGAGAGCAGGAAGATCTATTCCACATGACCCGAAGTCGGAACCAGCTAAGAAGTGGCAGTGCTAAAAAGGATTTTATACTTAAAATGTGTTGCAACGCCAATTTAGGATACGATGCAGCAGACTGAGTTACAAAGCAATATTTATTTGCAAACAAATAAATTAAAATGGAACTATTATAATAAGAAGCAAGCAGTTTACCTTTTACCGTAGATTCACCTGTCACTAGCTATGTCTAACTGAGTCCTAGGATTAATACTTTATGTACAATAAGAAACAATAATACTTTTCATTTTGCTCGAAATACGGTAATAACAGCGCCACCAAAACAGTATCAGTAAAGCTGTAACCAGATCAGTCCTGTAGAACAGAAATATAAATCTCACAACATAATACACAGTTCGTCCATGAAAAGATTAGAGATGAGCGAGCATACTCGTCCGAGCTTGATACTCGTTCGAGTATTAGGGTGTTCGAGATGCTCGTTACTCGAGACGAGTACCACGCGATGTTCAGGTCACTTTCATTTTCTTCCCTGAGAAATTTGTGCGCTTTTCTGGCCAATAGAAAGACAGGGAAGGCATTACAACTTCCCCCTGCAACGTTCAAGCCCTATACCACCCCCCTGCAGTGAGTGGCTGGCGAGATTAGGTGTCACCCGAGTATTAAAATCTGCCCTCCCGCGGCTCGCCACAGATGCCTTCTGACATAAATCAGGGAAAGTGCTGCTGCTGGTGCTGCTGCTATAGGGAGAGCGTTAGGAGTTATTTTAGGCTTCAAGAACCCCAACGGTCCTTCTTAGGCCATAGAAATCGCAGATCGCACCTATGTGCGATCTGCGATTCCTGTTCTCTTCTCTATATGCGCTCAATGGGGCCGGCGGCAGCAGCGCCGACCCCATTGAGATCATATAGAAGACAAATCATTCTTCTCTGCCACAGCTGTAACAGCTGTGGCAGAGAAGAACGATGTTTGCCCATTGAATTCAATGGAGCCGGCAATACAGCAGGTTCCACTGAAAGCAATGGGCTGCCGGCGATCGCAGGATGAATTGTCGGGAAGGGCTTAAATATATAAGCCCTTCCCTGCAATTCATCCAGAAATGTGTTACAATAAAAATATATACCGTATATACCGGCGTATAAGGCGACGGGGCGTATAAGACGACCCCCCAACTGTCACCTTATACGCCGGGAATACAGCGGAGCAAAGAATAAAAATCATTACTCTCTTCTCCTGGCGTTCTGCGGCGCTGCTGCAGGCTGTCGCTCCCTCCTGGTCCCTGGCAGAGCATTGCTTTCTGGACACAGGGCTTGAAATCCCCGCCTCCAGAAAACACACGTGCCTTCAGCCAATCACAGCCAATGACAATGACATCATGTATTCCCCGCGTATAAGGTGACAGTTGGGGGGTCGTCTTATACGCCCCGTCGCCTTATACGCCGGTATATACGGTATATATTTTTATTGTAACACATTTCTGGATGAATTGCAGGGAAGGGCTTATATATTTAAGCCCTTCCCGACAATTCATCCCGCGATCGCCGGCAGCCCATTGCTTTCAGTGGAACCTGCTGTATTGCCGGCTCCATTGAATTCAATGGGCTAACATCGTTCTTCTCTGCCACAGCTGTTACAGCTATGGCAGAGGAGAACGATCTTTATGCTGACAGTGGGGGGGGGGGGGGGCCCACTCTTGCCGCTATTGTGGCTTAATAGTGGGACCTGTGAACTTGAGATGCAGCCCAACATGTAGCCCCTCGCCTGGCCTATCCGTTTCTGTGTCGTTCTCATCACTTTCTTGAATTGCCCCGATTTTCACAAATGAAAACCTTAGCGAGCATCGGCGATATACAAAAATGCTCGGGTCGCCCATTGACTTCAATGGGGTTCGTTACTCGAAACGAACCCCCGAGCATCGCGAACAGTTCGTCCCAAGTAACGAGCACCCGAGCATTTTGGTGCTCGCTCATCTCTATTAATAATACTTTATGTGGTCATTACCCCACTCAGTGTTTTAGAAAAGCAGGTTCCCTAAACCAAGTAGATTATCTCTTTAAATATCACAGTGTATGACCTGGATTCAAGCACCCGGAATTTACACAAATAGTGTTCGTATTATTAGCCCTTCCTACAGCAGGCCTGCTAATGTAATGGCTGTAGTGATATGCATACCTAGCGGTTTCACTGAGGTCATGCCTCACTTACATTTTGTTGCCAATGCACTCCTTGATGTCTTCCTTGATCTTGAGCCATGGCTTCACAGCATAATCCTGCACTCTCTTTTGCTGGCAGCAGGCAGTGTTAATTTCATCTGTACGGTGCTCTCTTCCTCCTTCAAACAGCCCCTCTCTCATCAAGGGGTTCAGGCTCCTGCTGCCTTTTCGTGTCTGGCAGCAGCAGCTACTCTTCAGATTGTTGAACCCTTTCAGCAGCAGCCTCCAGCAGAACCTCAGCTCACTTCCACTGTCCCATCCCTCCCTCTGTTGCAGTGCAGCTCTAAAATCTTTATAGTCCTGACATCCTCTTACTAGAAAGCTCCCAGGGAGTATACTCAGTTCTGTTTGGAACGGCCAATCTTGGTGTTCCATTGTGAAGTCCACTATACCCTTTAGGCCAGCCCCTTAGAAATGGATTTGGGAAGTAGAGAATATTTCTCTGGACAACCCCTTTAAATACAGAGATAGCCTAGTCCAAAATTTCAAAGAAGAACAACGCACTTATTGATTTACACAGCAAGACAAGATGAGTATATAAAGGTAATTACAGGTATTAGTGATGATTTCAGGTAATCTCTTAATCTAGTTACTTTGTTGCCATGTCTTAGGTTTCATTATTTAGCCCCTACCGTAGATACAAAGCTTCAACGCTAAATTCACAGAGACCTGGTTAAGCAACATGCTGTAAGGCTTCGAAATGACCACGTACTATTTAGGAAAACAGATTTTTCAGATTTTTATTGTGTCAAGCAATATAATCTGGAAGCAGTGCTGTAATTCTACTCTCCCTGATTTTACATTCATGACCAGCGTCCCCTTTATATGTTGTTTCATTTTGCTGGCCCCCCACAGTCTGAATTATTGTTGCTGGCTGGCTCCTTTTAAAAGCTTTTATTATTGCAAAGCCGTTATTGATATTTTTCTGTGGGAAATGAAAGAACCATGTTGTGTGCTGTTTTCAAGAAAGGAAAATATTCAAGGGATGCTCATCTTAACTTTAATACATCAACAGCTTATTTAATGTTAAAATTTGTGCCCATGGCAGGTGGTACAGTTACGTATTTGGAGCGCAGGGTTCCTAGTGCTGGGAGAATGTGTTGTATGCAGTGGCCTGTGCCATTTTCGCTGTTCATTCCCATTTTTCATGCCTCATAGACTTGCTTTGACCTCTGCCTGATCATCATTTCCCTGTGTAAACTACTGGTTTTCTTTAGGTCTGATTACTATAGAACTTCAGATTCTGGGATTCAAGGAAAATGGTAAAAGAAACAATTTTTAACATAAGAGTTCAATTTTTTTTTTGCAAAACTTTGATGCACCACTTCAGAATTTTAGTAGGCTTTACCTCCTTGAGGGTGCGGGCAGACGAGTGTAGGCGTATTTACGTTCGCACGAGCGCAACGTATAATTGCCCGAGCGATCGTTTTTCACCGATCACGACCAGAGCTAGAAAGCGTATATTCGTTTGTTCCTACTTTGCAAACGGTCTTTTCGGCAATCGAATATGCGTTGGCGCGTATTTCGGTCGCATATGTTCCATTTTTTTTCGAATTGCCGTTTTTACGCGCCGTAAAATTGCCCATGTGAATGAATACATTCGAAACCATTGCCTCAGATGGTCACGTATATACGTTTGGTCGCAAAAACGCGCCGTTTATGCGCTCGTCTGCCCGCACCCTGAGGGTGCGGGCAGACGAGCGTAGGCGTATTTACGTTCGCACGAGCGTAACGTATAATCGCCCGAGCGATCGTTTTTCACCGATCACGACCAGAGCCAGAAAGCGTATTTTCGTTTGTTCCTACTTTGCAAATGGTCTTTTCGGCGATCGAATATGCGTTGGCGCGTATTTCGGTTGCATATGTTCCATTTTTTTTCGAATTGCCGTTTTTACGCGCCGTAAAATCGCCCATGTGAACGAATACATTCAAAACCATTGCCTCAGATGGTCACGTATATACGTTTGGTCGCTAAAACGCGCCGTTTATGCGCTCGTCTGCCCGCACCCTTACGATGATAATTAAAAAGCATCTTCTTATGCTTCAACCTTCTACTACTCTGAGCAAAACTGTCTCTGCAAATAAGATGGTAGAGAAATGTAACCACTTTACAACCGAGCTTGATAGAAGAAATCAAAAATCACTATATACTGCAATACTTAAGTATTGCAGTATATAGTACAAAGGATCAAATGATCGCAAGTTCAAGATCGCAAGTAAGTAAAAGTGTAAAGAAAAATGAATAAAGCTTTTTTAACAGTAAAAAAAAATTAAAAGTAAGAAAAACCTTTTCCCTATAAAAAATCTAAACAATTAAAAACACAAACATATTTAGTATCGCCGTGTTCAAAAGTCCTAACTATTAAAATATCACAGTATT